>NC_090824.1:104694719-105050571 GCF_028021215.1 Eschrichtius robustus | reverse complement strand
TTCTCAGGTGAGAGGTCCATTGGTGCGCCTGCTGGATTGAGTGGTACCTCCATTTTTACTTTTCAACACAGCTCCTTTCTTTTCTCATTATTGGCTGTTACCCCTTTACGTCTCACCAGCAGGTAGAGGGGACACAGTTCTTTAAAACCCCTTCAGCATTTATTGTTTGTGGACTTTTTGCTGATGGTCAGTCGACGGGTGTAAGTTGAAACTTTTTGTAGATTAGATTGCATGGGTCTAACGCTCCCTGAGGTTGAGCTTTTATCCATTTTCCTTTTTTTTTTAAAGGGCGTGAGTAAAACTTAACTCTTCATACTCTCTTGAAACATTTGCCTTTTTTGAATTTTTTTGTCCATACCCTACTTCAGCACAATTTTTTAGGCCAGGCGTCCTTTACAGCCCTGAGTCCTTGTGAATGTTAAGTGACCATTAGCTGTGAGTTTAAAGCTGCTCTTGCAGGAAACGGCCACAAGGTGGCAGCATTTCTCATTTACCAAATTTGGTAACTGGGGAAACAGAGCCTTAATGGAAGTGGTGTTCTAGGTTGTAAATTCGAATGGAATGTGCCAGGAAAAAAGCCCTTTAAGTTTATGTCTCGTTACTTCTTGTTCATATTTGTAATTTACTTTTTATTTTTTATCCCAGCAAATTTGATTACAATGGTTTGTTTGTTCTAGGTGTGCAAGATGTGGTTCTTTCTCACATATATGTGTATCTATTCTTCCTCGCATCCTTTTCCCACGTAGGTTATGGCACAATGTTGAGTAGTCTTCTCCTGGTCTTCCGTACGTCTTTGGTGATTATATATTTCACATGGTTTGTATATCTCTGTTAACCCCAATATGGTAATGTATCCAATCCTCATCCCTTTCTATTGGGTGAACCGTAAGTTTTTTTAATGAATCTGTGATTGCCTTTCTCTGTGGAAATATCCTCATTGGTATCAATTTTTAAGTAACTCCTAACAGTGATATGATAGGATATGTGTCTTTTGCTATCTCACTTACTACAGGTGGCGTGATTACGTCTAGACTCATCTATGGTGCTGCAAATGGCATTGTTTCATTTTTTTTCACTAGCGAATATTCCATCTGTACATGGAGGAGTTCTTCTTTGTCCACCCATCTGTTGGTGGACTTTTTGGTTACTTTCGTATCTTGGCTATTGTAATACTGTGCAATGCAGGTTTGCCTGCCTGTGTCTTTCCAATTCTCTCTTCTTAGATTATAGGTCGAGGAGTGGGCCTGCTGGATCATACGGTAGCTCAATGTTGACCTTTGTAAGGCACCTCCATTCTGCTCTCATTTGTGGCCCTTTCCAAGTTACGTCCCAATTGAAGTTGAGGGTATGCATTTCTCCACAACACCTTCAGCATTTATTGTTTGTAGTTTTCTTGCTGATGGTTATTCTGACAAGTGTGAGCTGATACCTCTTTGTGGTTGAATTCGCGTGTGCCTCATAATCCGTTGAAATTGACCTTTAAGGCATGTCCATTTTATTTTTCAAGCTGTGATTACCCCTTAGTTCTTCAAAGTGTTCTCTTAAAGTATGTGTCACATTTTGAAATGTTTTGGCCATTACCTCCCTCAAGACATTTTGAGGGCAGGTTTCATTTACAGTTCTGCAGTACTTGTTCCTACGAAATGACCATTAGCACAGGCTTTAAAGCTGCTTTTGCAGCTAACTGCCAGAGGGTGGCAGCCCTTCTATGTTCCCCACCCTGGTAACTAGGGAAAAGCCCTTGCGGCCTGTGGTGTTTCTCGCTTATAAATTAGAGTGGAGTGTGCCCGGACAAACCCACACAAGCTGATGTCTCCTTACTTTAGTTGGATTTTTAAATTTGATTTTTATTTTTTATTGGAGTAATTTTCCACTGAGTACGTGGACCACTTCTACTTTGTGCATTCCTCGGTTGATGGACATTTTCATTGCTTCCAAGTGTTGGCGATGGTAAATATTGTTGGAGTGCAGGATTGCCAGCCTGTGACTTTTTGATTCTCATTTTCTCAGGTGATAGGCCCAGCAGTGGGTGTGATTGATTGACTGGTAGCCCCGTGTTTCCCTTTTCAAAGCACCTTCTTTGTGTTTACATTAGTGGCTCTTACCACGTCCCACTTAGAATCGAGGGTACGCATTTCTCCACAATCGATTTAGCGTTTATTGTTTGCAGCATTTATGCTAATGGCCCTCCTGGCTGCTGTGAGCTGATAGGGTTCTGTAATTTGGCTTTGCATGTCTTTGAAAATTCGTAAAACTCATCATTTTTCTCCGCCGTTTTCTTTTCTCTTAAAAAAAAGGAAACAATTGGGAGTACAATATAACTCTTGAAATTGTCTTCTTGGAAGGTTGCCCTCTTTTGAATTTTTTGGTCGATTTTCCACGCCAGAGTTTTTTTAGAGAGCAGGTGTCATTTCCCGAACTGCAAGTTTGGTGAATATTTCGTGACCTTTAGCAATGGGTTTAAAGCTGCTGTTGTGGGAAGTGGCCTCAAGGAGGCAGCATTTCTCCATTCCCAAATCTGGGTACTAGGGCAGCAGAGCCTTTCTGGAAGTTGTGTTCCTAGGTTGTAAATTACATTGGAATGTGCATGGAGAAACCCCCATAAGTTTATGTCTCATTATTTCTTCTTGGTTTTTAAAAGTGTTTTAATTGGAGTAAAGCTTAGAATATTGTTTGTCCTAGGTGGACACAATGTGGTTCATTTGTACATTATATATGTCTATTCAAGTACAGATCCTCTTCCCATGTAAAATGTTACAGAGGGTTCCGCAGACCTCCCTTGCTATATGGTCGGTCTTTTTGAGATATGTATATAATATGTGTTTGTATACATATAGTAACACTAATCTTAATTTATCCATTCCCCCCACCTTTCCTTTAAGATGAGCATAGTTTGTTGTCTAAGTCTGTGAGTGTCTTTCTCTGTGGAAATATGTTCATTTGTGTCAGTTATTAGATAACGCCTATAAGTGATATCATAGAATATAGGTCTTTTACTTTCCGACTTACCTCATGTTTCGTGATTATCTCCAGACTCATTTGTGGTGCCTCAGAGAGCAACGGTTCATCGTTTTCCATGGCTAATATTCCATTGTGTGCATGGACCACTTCTTCTTTATCCATTCACCTCTTGTTGGATATTTTGATTGCTTCACTGTCTTGGCTATTGTGAATAAGGCTGCACTGCAGCTTTTGCGGCCTGTGTCTTCTCGATTCTTGTCTTCTCAGGTGAGAGGTCCATTGGTGCGCCTGCTGGATTGAGTGGTACCTCCATTTTTACTTTTCAACACAGCTCCTTTCTTTTCTCATTATTGGCTGTTACCCCTTTACGTCTCACCAGCAGGTAGAGGGGACACAGTTCTTTAAAACCCCTTCAGCATTTATTGTTTGTGGACTTTTTGCTGATGGTCAGTCGACGGGTGTAAGTTGAAACTTTTTGTAGATTAGATTGCATGGGTCTAACGCTCCCTGAGGTTGAGCTTTTATCCATTTTCCTTTTTTTTTTAAAGGGCGTGAGTAAAATTTAACTCTTCATACTCTCTTGAAACATTTGCCTTTTTTGAATTTTTTTGTCCATACCCTACTTCAGCACAATTTTTTAGGCCAGGCGTCCTTTACAGCCCTGAGTCCTTGTGAATGTTAAGTGACCATTAGCTGTGAGTTTAAAGCTGCTCTTGCAGGAAACGGCCACAAGGTGGCAGCATTTCTCATTTACCAAATTTGGTAACTGGGGAAACAGAGCCTTAATGGAAGTGGTGTTCTAGGTTGTAAATTCGAATGGAATGTGCCAGGAAAAAAGCCCTTTAAGTTTATGTCTCGTTACTTCTTGTTCATATTTGTAATTTACTTTTTATTTTTTATCCCAGCAAATTTGATTACAATGGTTTGTTTGTTCTAGGTGTGCAAGATGTGGTTCTTTCTCACATATATGTGTATCTATTCTTCCTCGCATCCTTTTCCCACGTAGGTTATGGCACAATGTTGAGTAGTCTTCTCCTGGTCTTCCGTACGTCTTTGGTGATTATATATTTCACATGGTTTGTATATCTCTGTTAACCCCAATATGGTAATGTATCCAATCCTCATCCCTTTCTATTGGGTGAACCGTAAGTTTTTTTAATGAATCTGTGATTGCCTTTCTCTGTGGAAATATCCTCATTGGTATCAATTTTTAAGTAACTCCTAACAGTGATATGATAGGATATGTGTCTTTTGCTATCTCACTTACTACAGGTGGCGTGATTACGTCTAGACTCATCTATGGTGCTGCAAATGGCATTGTTTCATTTTTTTTCACTAGCGAATATTCCATCTGTACATGGAGGAGTTCTTCTTTGTCCACCCATCTGTTGGTGGACTTTTTGGTTACTTTCGTATCTTGGCTATTGTAATACTGTGCAATGCAGGTTTGCCTGCCTGTGTCTTTCCAATTCTCTCTTCTTAGATTATAGGTCGAGGAGTGGGCCTGCTGGATCATACGGTAGCTCAATGTTGACCTTTGTAAGGCACCTCCATTCTGCTCTCATTTGTGGCCCTTTCCAAGTTACGTCCCACTTGAAGTTGAGGGTATGCATTTCTCCACAACACCTTCAGCATTTATTGTTTGTAGTTTTCTTGCTGATGGTTATTCTGACAAGTGTGAGCTGATACCTCTTTGTGGTTGAATTCGCGTGTGCCTCATAATCCGTTGAAATTGACCTTTAAGGCATGTCCATTTTATTTTTCAAGCTGTGATTACCCCTTAGTTCTTCAAAGTGTTCTCTTAAAGTATGTGTCACATTTTGAAATGTTCTGGCCATTACCTCCCTCAAGACATTTTGAGGGCAGGTTTCATTTACAGTTCTGCAGTACTTGTTCCTACGAAATGACCATTAGCACAGGCTTTAAAGCTGCTTTTGCAGCTAACTGCCAGAGGGTGGCAGCCCTTCTATGTTCCCCACCCTGGTAACTAGGGAAAAGCCCTTGCGGCCTGTGGTGTTTCTCGCTTATAAATTAGAGTGGAGTGTGCCCGGACAAACCCACACAAGCTGATGTCTCCTTACTTTAGTTGGATTTTTAAATTTGATTTTTATTTTTTATTGGAGTAATTTTCCACTGAGTACGTGGACCACTTCTACTTTGTGCATTCCTCGGTTGATGGACATTTTCATTGCTTCCAAGTGTTGGCGATGGTAAATATTGTTGGAGTGCAGGATTGCCAGCCTGTGACTTTTTGATTCTCATTTTCTCAGGTGATAGGCCCAGCAGTGGGTGTGATTGATTGACTGGTAGCCCCGTGTTTCCCTTTTCAAAGCACCTTCTTTGTGTTTACATTAGTGGCTCTTACCACGTCCCACTTAGAATCGAGGGTACGCATTTCTCCACAATCGATTTAGCGTTTATTGTTTGCAGCATTTATGCTAATGGCCCTCCTGGCTGCTGTGAGCTGATAGGGTTCTGTAATTTGGCTTTGCATGTCTTTGAAAATTCGTAAAACTCATCATTTTTCTCCGCCGTTTTCTTTTCTCTTAAAAAAAAGGAAACAATTGGGAGTACAATATAACTCTTGAAATTGTCTTCTTGGAAGGTTGCCCTCTTTTGAATTTTTTGGTCGATTTTCCACGCCAGAGTTTTTTTAGAGAGCAGGTGTCATTTCCCGAACTGCAAGTTTGGTGAATATTTCGTGACCTTTAGCAATGGGTTTAAAGCTGCTGTTGTGGGAAGTGGCCTCAAGGAGGCAGCATTTCTCCATTCCCAAATCTGGGTACTAGGGCAGCAGAGCCTTTCTGGAAGTTGTGTTCCTAGGTTGTAAATTACATTGGAATGTGCATGGAGAAACCCCCATAAGTTTATGTCTCATTATTTCTTCTTGGTTTTTAAAAGTGTTTTAATTGGAGTAAAGCTTAGAATATTGTTTGTCCTAGGTGGACACAATCTGGTTCATTTGTACATTATATATGTCTATTCAAGTACAGATCCTCTTCCCATGTAAAATGTTACAGAGGGTTCCGCAGACCTCCCTTGCTATATGGTCGGTCTTTTTGAGATATGTATATAATATGTGTTTGTATACATATAGTAACACTAATCTTAATTTATCCATTCCCCCCACCTTTCCTTTAAGATGAGCATAGTTTGTTGTCTAAGTCTGTGAGTGTCTTTCTCTGTGGAAATATGTTCATTTGTGTCAGTTATTAGATAACGCCTATAAGTGATATCATAGAATATAGGTCTTTTACTTTCCGACTTACCTCATGTTTCGTGATTATCTCCAGACTCATTTGTGGTGCCTCAGAGAGCAACGGTTCATCGTTTTCCATGGCTAATATTCCATTGTGTGCATGGACCACTTCTTCTTTATCCATTCACCTCTTGTTGGATATTTTGATTGCTTCACTGTCTTGGCTATTGTGAATAAGGCTGCACTGCAGCTTTTGCGGCCTGTGTCTTCTCGATTCTTGTCTTCTCAGGTGAGAGGTCCATTGGTGCGCCTGCTGGATTGAGTGGTACCTCCATTTTTACTTTTCAACACAGCTCCTTTCTTTTCTCATTATTGGCTGTTACCCCTTTACGTCTCACCAGCAGGTAGAGGGGACACAGTTCTTTAAAACCCCTTCAGCATTTATTGTTTGTGGACTTTTTGCTGATGGTCAGTCGACGGGTGTAAGTTGAAACTTTTTGTAGATTAGATTGCATGGGTCTAACGCTCCCTGAGGTTGAGCTTTTATCCATTTTCCTTTTTTTTTTAAAGGGCGTGAGTAAAATTTAACTCTTCATACTCTCTTGAAACATTTGCCTTTTTTGAATTTTTTTGTCCATACCCTACTTCAGCACAATTTTTTAGGCCAGGCGTCCTTTACAGCCCTGAGTCCTTGTGAATGTTAAGTGACCATTAGCTGTGAGTTTAAAGCTGCTCTTGCAGGAAACGGCCACAAGGTGGCAGCATTTCTCATTTACCAAATTTGGTAACTGGGGAAACAGAGCCTTAATGGAAGTGGTGTTCTAGGTTGTAAATTCGAATGGAATGTGCCAGGAAAAAAGCCCTTTAAGTTTATGTCTCGTTACTTCTTGTTCATATTTGTAATTTACTTTTTATTTTTTATCCCAGCAAATTTGATTACAATGGTTTGTTTGTTCTAGGTGTGCAAGATGTGGTTCTTTCTCACATATATGTGTATCTATTCTTCCTCGCATCCTTTTCCCACGTAGGTTATGGCACAATGTTGAGTAGTCTTCTCCTGGTCTTCCGTACGTCTTTGGTGATTATATATTTCACATGGTTTGTATATCTCTGTTAACCCCAATATGGTAATGTATCCAATCCTCATCCCTTTCTATTGGGTGAACCGTAAGTTTTTTTAATGAATCTGTGATTGCCTTTCTCTGTGGAAATATCCTCATTGGTATCAATTTTTAAGTAACTCCTAACAGTGATATGATAGGATATGTGTCTTTTGCTATCTCACTTACTACAGGTGGCGTGATTACGTCTAGACTCATCTATGGTGCTGCAAATGGCATTGTTTCATTTTTTTTCACTAGCGAATATTCCATCTGTACATGGAGGAGTTCTTCTTTGTCCACCCATCTGTTGGTGGACTTTTTGGTTACTTTCGTATCTTGGCTATTGTAATACTGTGCAATGCAGGTTTGCCTGCCTGTGTCTTTCCAATTCTCTCTTCTTAGATTATAGGTCGAGGAGTGGGCCTGCTGGATCATACGGTAGCTCAATGTTGACCTTTGTAAGGCACCTCCATTCTGCTCTCATTTGTGGCCCTTTCCAAGTTACGTCCCACTTGAAGTTGAGGGTATGCATTTCTCCACAACAACTTCAGCATTTATTGTTTGTAGTTTTCTTGCTGATGGTTATTCTGACAAGTGTGAGCTGATACCTCTTTGTGGTTGAATTCGCGTGTGCCTCATAATCCGTTGAAATTGACCTTTAAGGCATGTCCATTTTATTTTTCAAGCTGTGATTACCCCTTAGTTCTTCAAAGTGTTCTCTTAAAGTATGTGTCACATTTTGAAATGTTCTGGCCATTACCTCCCTCAAGACATTTTGAGGGCAGGTTTCATTTACAGTTCTGCAGTACTTGTTCCTACGAAATGACCATTAGCACAGGCTTTAAAGCTGCTTTTGCAGCTAACTGCCAGAGGGTGGCAGCCCTTCTATGTTCCCCACCCTGGTAACTAGGGAAAAGCCCTTGCGGCCTGTGGTGTTTCTCGCTTATAAATTAGAGTGGAGTGTGCCCGGACAAACCCACACAAGCTGATGTCTCCTTACTTTAGTTGGATTTTTAAATTTGATTTTTATTTTTTATTGGAGTAATTTTCCACTGAGTACGTGGACCACTTCTACTTTGTGCATTCCTCGGTTGATGGACATTTTCATTGCTTCCAAGTGTTGGCGATGGTAAATATTGTTGGAGTGCAGGATTGCCAGCCTGTGACTTTTTGATTCTCATTTTCTCAGGTGATAGGCCCAGCAGTGGGTGTGATTGATTGACTGGTAGCCCCGTGTTTCCCTTTTCAAAGCACCTTCTTTGTGTTTACATTAGTGGCTCTTACCACGTCCCACTTAGAATCGAGGGTACGCATTTCTCCACAATCGATTTAGCGTTTATTGTTTGCAGCATTTATGCTAATGGCCCTCCTGGCTGCTGTGAGCTGATAGGGTTCTGTAATTTGGCTTTGCATGTCTTTGAAAATTCGTAAAACTCATCATTTTTCTCCGCCGTTTTCTTTTCTCTTAAAAAAAAGGAAACAATTGGGAGTACAATATAACTCTTGAAATTGTCTTCTTGGAAGGTTGCCCTCTTTTGAATTTTTTGGTCGATTTTCCACGCCAGAGTTTTTTTAGAGAGCAGGTGTCATTTCCCGAACTGCAAGTTTGGTGAATATTTCGTGACCTTTAGCAATGGGTTTAAAGCTGCTGTTGTGGGAAGTGGCCTCAAGGAGGCAGCATTTCTCCATTCCCAAATCTGGGTACTAGGGCAGCAGAGCCTTTCTGGAAGTTGTGTTCCTAGGTTGTAAATTACATTGGAATGTGCATGGAGAAACCCCCATAAGTTTATGTCTCATTATTTCTTCTTGGTTTTTAAAAGTGTTTTAATTGGAGTAAAGCTTAGAATATTGTTTGTCCTAGGTGGACACAATCTGGTTCATTTGTACATTATATATGTCTATTCAAGTACAGATCCTCTTCCCATGTAAAATGTTACAGAGGGTTCCGCAGACCTCCCTTGCTATATGGTCGGTCTTTTTGAGATATGTATATAATATGTGTTTGTATACATATAGTAACACTAATCTTAATTTATCCATTCCCCCCACCTTTCCTTTAAGATGAGCATAGTTTGTTGTCTAAGTCTGTGAGTGTCTTTCTCTGTGGAAATATGTTCATTTGTGTCAGTTATTAGATAACGCCTATAAGTGATATCATAGAATATAGGTCTTTTACTTTCCGACTTACCTCATGTTTCGTGATTATCTCCAGACTCATTTGTGGTGCCTCAGAGAGCAACGGTTCATCGTTTTCCATGGCTAATATTCCATTGTGTGCATGGACCACTTCTTCTTTATCCATTCACCTCTTGTTGGATATTTTGATTGCTTCACTGTCTTGGCTATTGTGAATAAGGCTGCACTGCAGCTTTTGCGGCCTGTGTCTTCTCGATTCTTGTCTTCTCAGGTGAGAGGTCCATTGGTGCGCCTGCTGGATTGAGTGGTACCTCCATTTTTACTTTTCAACACAGCTCCTTTCTTTTCTCATTATTGGCTGTTACCCCTTTACGTCTCACCAGCAGGTAGAGGGGACACAGTTCTTTAAAACCCCTTCAGCATTTATTGTTTGTGGACTTTTTGCTGATGGTCAGTCGACGGGTGTAAGTTGAAACTTTTTGTAGATTAGATTGCATGGGTCTAACGCTCCCTGAGGTTGAGCTTTTATCCATTTTCCTTTTTTTTTTAAAGGGCGTGAGTAAAATTTAACTCTTCATACTCTCTTGAAACATTTGCCTTTTTTGAATTTTTTTGTCCATACCCTACTTCAGCACAATTTTTTAGGCCAGGCGTCCTTTACAGCCCTGAGTCCTTGTGAATGTTAAGTGACCATTAGCTGTGAGTTTAAAGCTGCTCTTGCAGGAAACGGCCACAAGGTGGCAGCATTTCTCATTTACCAAATTTGGTAACTGGGGAAACAGAGCCTTAATGGAAGTGGTGTTCTAGGTTGTAAATTCGAATGGAATGTGCCAGGAAAAAAGCCCTTTAAGTTTATGTCTCGTTACTTCTTGTTCATATTTGTAATTTACTTTTTATTTTTTATCCCAGCAAATTTGATTACAATGGTTTGTTTGTTCTAGGTGTGCAAGATGTGGTTCTTTCTCACATATATGTGTATCTATTCTTCCTCGCATCCTTTTCCCACGTAGGTTATGGCACAATGTTGAGTAGTCTTCTCCTGGTCTTCCGTACGTCTTTGGTGATTATATATTTCACATGGTTTGTATATCTCTGTTAACCCCAATATGGTAATGTATCCAATCCTCATCCCTTTCTATTGGGTGAACCGTAAGTTTTTTTAATGAATCTGTGATTGCCTTTCTCTGTGGAAATATCCTCATTGGTATCAATTTTTAAGTAACTCCTAACAGTGATATGATAGGATATGTGTCTTTTGCTATCTCACTTACTACAGGTGGCGTGATTACGTCTAGACTCATCTATGGTGCTGCAAATGGCATTGTTTCATTTTTTTTCACTAGCGAATATTCCATCTGTACATGGAGGAGTTCTTCTTTGTCCACCCATCTGTTGGTGGACTTTTTGGTTACTTTCGTATCTTGGCTATTGTAATACTGTGCAATGCAGGTTTGCCTGCCTGTGTCTTTCCAATTCTCTCTTCTTAGATTATAGGTCGAGGAGTGGGCCTGCTGGATCATACGGTAGCTCAATGTTGACCTTTGTAAGGCACCTCCATTCTGCTCTCATTTGTGGCCCTTTCCAAGTTACGTCCCACTTGAAGTTGAGGGTATGCATTTCTCCACAACAACTTCAGCATTTATTGTTTGTAGTTTTCTTGCTGATGGTTATTCTGACAAGTGTGAGCTGATACCTCTTTGTGGTTGAATTCGCGTGTGCCTCATAATCCGTTGAAATTGACCTTTAAGGCATGTCCATTTTATTTTTCAAGCTGTGATTACCCCTTAGTTCTTCAAAGTGTTCTCTTAAAGTATGTGTCACATTTTGAAATGTTCTGGCCATTACCTCCCTCAAGACATTTTGAGGGCAGGTTTCATTTACAGTTCTGCAGTACTTGTTCCTACGAAATGACCATTAGCACAGGCTTTAAAGCTGCTTTTGCAGCTAACTGCCAGAGGGTGGCAGCCCTTCTATGTTCCCCACCCTGGTAACTAGGGAAAAGCCCTTGCGGCCTGTGGTGTTTCTCGCTTATAAATTAGAGTGGAGTGTGCCCGGACAAACCCACACAAGCTGATGTCTCCTTACTTTAGTTGGATTTTTAAATTTGATTTTTATTTTTTATTGGAGTAATTTTCCACTGAGTACGTGGACCACTTCTACTTTGTGCATTCCTCGGTTGATGGACATTTTCATTGCTTCCAAGTGTTGGCGATGGTAAATATTGTTGGAGTGCAGGATTGCCAGCCTGTGACTTTTTGATTCTCATTTTCTCAGGTGATAGGCCCAGCAGTGGGTGTGATTGATTGACTGGTAGCCCCGTGTTTCCCTTTTCAAAGCACCTTCTTTGTGTTTACATTAGTGGCTCTTACCACGTCCCACTTAGAATCGAGGGTACGCATTTCTCCACAATCGATTTAGCGTTTATTGTTTGCAGCATTTATGCTAATGGCCCTCCTGGCTGCTGTGAGCTGATAGGGTTCTGTAATTTGGCTTTGCATGTCTTTGAAAATTCGTAAAACTCATCATTTTTCTCCGCCGTTTTCTTTTCTCTTAAAAAAAAGGAAACAATTGGGAGTACAATATAACTCTTGAAATTGTCTTCTTGGAAGGTTGCCCTCTTTTGAATTTTTTGGTCGATTTTCCACGCCAGAGTTTTTTTAGAGAGCAGGTGTCATTTCCCGAACTGCAAGTTTGGTGAATATTTCGTGACCTTTAGCAATGGGTTTAAAGCTGCTGTTGTGGGAAGTGGCCTCAAGGAGGCAGCATTTCTCCATTCCCAAATCTGGGTACTAGGGCAGCAGAGCCTTTCTGGAAGTTGTGTTCCTAGGTTGTAAATTACATTGGAATGTGCATGGAGAAACCCCCATAAGTTTATGTCTCATTATTTCTTCTTGGTTTTTAAAAGTGTTTTAATTGGAGTAAAGCTTAGAATATTGTTTGTCCTAGGTGGACACAATCTGGTTCATTTGTACATTATATATGTCTATTCAAGTACAGATCCTCTTCCCATGTAAAATGTTACAGAGGGTTCCGCAGACCTCCCTTGCTATATGGTCGGTCTTTTTGAGATATGTATATAATATGTGTTTGTATACATATAGTAACACTAATCTTAATTTATCCATTCCCCCCACCTTTCCTTTAAGATGAGCATAGTTTGTTGTCTAAGTCTGTGAGTGTCTTTCTCTGTGGAAATATGTTCATTTGTGTCAGTTATTAGATAACGCCTATAAGTGATATCATAGAATATAGGTCTTTTACTTTCCGACTTACCTCATGTTTCGTGATTATCTCCAGACTCATTTGTGGTGCCTCAGAGAGCAACGGTTCATCGTTTTCCATGGCTAATATTCCATTGTGTGCATGGACCACTTCTTCTTTATCCATTCACCTCTTGTTGGATATTTTGATTGCTTCACTGTCTTGGCTATTGTGAATAAGGCTGCACTGCAGCTTTTGCGGCCTGTGTCTTCTCGATTCTTGTCTTCTCAGGTGAGAGGTCCATTGGTGCGCCTGCTGGATTGAGTGGTACCTCCATTTTTACTTTTCAACACAGCTCCTTTCTTTTCTCATTATTGGCTGTTACCCCTTTACGTCTCACCAGCAGGTAGAGGGGACACAGTTCTTTAAAACCCCTTCAGCATTTATTGTTTGTGGACTTTTTGCTGATGGTCAGTCGACGGGTGTAAGTTGAAACTTTTTGTAGATTAGATTGCATGGGTCTAACGCTCCCTGAGGTTGAGCTTTTATCCATTTTCCTTTTTTTTTTAAAGGGCGTGAGTAAAATTTAACTCTTCATACTCTCTTGAAACATTTGCCTTTTTTGAATTTTTTTGTCCATACCCTACTTCAGCACAATTTTTTAGGCCAGGCGTCCTTTACAGCCCTGAGTCCTTGTGAATGTTAAGTGACCATTAGCTGTGAGTTTAAAGCTGCTCTTGCAGGAAACGGCCACAAGGTGGCAGCATTTCTCATTTACCAAATTTGGTAACTGGGGAAACAGAGCCTTAATGGAAGTGGTGTTCTAGGTTGTAAATTCGAATGGAATGTGCCAGGAAAAAAGCCCTTTAAGTTTATGTCTCGTTACTTCTTGTTCATATTTGTAATTTACTTTTTATTTTTTATCCCAGCAAATTTGATTACAATGGTTTGTTTGTTCTAGGTGTGCAAGATGTGGTTCTTTCTCACATATATGTGTATCTATTCTTCCTCGCATCCTTTTCCCACGTAGGTTATGGCACAATGTTGAGTAGTCTTCTCCTGGTCTTCCGTACGTCTTTGGTGATTATATATTTCACATGGTTTGTATATCTCTGTTAACCCCAATATGGTAATGTATCCAATCCTCATCCCTTTCTATTGGGTGAACCGTAAGTTTTTTTAATGAATCTGTGATTGCCTTTCTCTGTGGAAATATCCTCATTGGTATCAATTTTTAAGTAACTCCTAACAGTGATATGATAGGATATGTGTCTTTTGCTATCTCACTTACTACAGGTGGCGTGATTACGTCTAGACTCATCTATGGTGCTGCAAATGGCATTGTTTCATTTTTTTTCACTAGCGAATATTCCATCTGTACATGGAGGAGTTCTTCTTTGTCCACCCATCTGTTGGTGGACTTTTTGGTTACTTTCGTATCTTGGCTATTGTAATACTGTGCAATGCAGGTTTGCCTGCCTGTGTCTTTCCAATTCTCTCTTCTTAGATTATAGGTCGAGGAGTGGGCCTGCTGGATCATACGGTAGCTCAATGTTGACCTTTGTAAGGCACCTCCATTCTGCTCTCATTTGTGGCCCTTTCCAAGTTACGTCCCACTTGAAGTTGAGGGTATGCATTTCTCCACAACAACTTCAGCATTTATTGTTTGTAGTTTTCTTGCTGATGGTTATTCTGACAAGTGTGAGCTGATACCTCTTTGTGGTTGAATTCGCGTGTGCCTCATAATCCGTTGAAATTGACCTTTAAGGCATGTCCATTTTATTTTTCAAGCTGTGATTACCCCTTAGTTCTTCAAAGTGTTCTCTTAAAGTATGTGTCACATTTTGAAATGTTTTGGCCATTACCTCCCTCAAGACATTTTGAGGGCAGGTTTCATTTACAGTTCTGCAGTACTTGTTCCTACGAAATGACCATTAGCACAGGCTTTAAAGCTGCTTTTGCAGCTAACTGCCAGAGGGTGGCAGCCCTTCTATGTTCCCCACCCTGGTAACTAGGGAAAAGCCCTTGCGGCCTGTGGTGTTTCTCGCTTATAAATTAGAGTGGAGTGTGCCCGGACAAACCCACACAAGCTGATGTCTCCTTACTTTAGTTGGATTTTTAAATTTGATTTTTATTTTTTATTGGAGTAATTTTCCACTGAGTACGTGGACCACTTCTACTTTGTGCATTCCTCGGTTGATGGACATTTTCATTGCTTCCAAGTGTTGGCGATGGTAAATATTGTTGGAGTGCAGGATTGCCAGCCTGTGACTTTTTGATTCTCATTTTCTCAGGTGATAGGCCCAGCAGTGGGTGTGATTGATTGACTGGTAGCCCCGTGTTTCCCTTTTCAAAGCACCTTCTTTGTGTTTACATTAGTGGCTCTTACCACGTCCCACTTAGAATCGAGGGTACGCATTTCTCCACAATCGATTTAGCGTTTATTGTTTGCAGCATTTATGCTAATGGCCCTCCTGGCTGCTGTGAGCTGATAGGGTTCTGTAATTTGGCTTTGCATGTCTTTGAAAATTCGTAAAACTCATCATTTTTCTCCGCCGTTTTCTTTTCTCTTAAAAAAAAGGAAACAATTGGGAGTACAATATAACTCTTGAAATTGTCTTCTTGGAAGGTTGCCCTCTTTTGAATTTTTTGGTCGATTTTCCACGCCAGAGTTTTTTTAGAGAGCAGGTGTCATTTCCCGAACTGCAAGTTTGGTGAATATTTCGTGACCTTTAGCAATGGGTTTAAAGCTGCTGTTGTGGGAAGTGGCCTCAAGGAGGCAGCATTTCTCCATTCCCAAATCTGGGTACTAGGGCAGCAGAGCCTTTCTGGAAGTTGTGTTCCTAGGTTGTAAATTACATTGGAATGTGCATGGAGAAACCCCCATAAGTTTATGTCTCATTATTTCTTCTTGGTTTTTAAAAGTGTTTTAATTGGAGTAAAGCTTAGAATATTGTTTGTCCTAGGTGGACACAATCTGGTTCATTTGTACATTATATATGTCTATTCAAGTACAGATCCTCTTCCCATGTAAAATGTTACAGAGGGTTCCGCAGACCTCCCTTGCTATATGGTCGGTCTTTTTGAGATATGTATATAATATGTGTTTGTATACATATAGTAACACTAATCTTAATTTATCCATTCCCCCCACCTTTCCTTTAAGATGAGCATAGTTTGTTGTCTAAGTCTGTGAGTGTCTTTCTCTGTGGAAATATGTTCATTTGTGTCAGTTATTAGATAACGCCTATAAGTGATATCATAGAATATAGGTCTTTTACTTTCCGACTTACCTCATGTTTCGTGATTATCTCCAGACTCATTTGTGGTGCCTCAGAGAGCAACGGTTCATCGTTTTCCATGGCTAATATTCCATTGTGTGCATGGACCACTTCTTCTTTATCCATTCACCTCTTGTTGGATATTTTGATTGCTTCACTGTCTTGGCTATTGTGAATAAGGCTGCACTGCAGCTTTTGCGGCCTGTGTCTTCTCGATTCTTGTCTTCTCAGGTGAGAGGTCCATTGGTGCGCCTGCTGGATTGAGTGGTACCTCCATTTTTACTTTTCAACACAGCTCCTTTCTTTTCTCATTATTGGCTGTTACCCCTTTACGTCTCACCAGCAGGTAGAGGGGACACAGTTCTTTAAAACCCCTTCAGCATTTATTGTTTGTGGACTTTTTGCTGATGGTCAGTCGACGGGTGTAAGTTGAAACTTTTTGTAGATTAGATTGCATGGGTCTAACGCTCCCTGAGGTTGAGCTTTTATCCATTTTCCTTTTTTTTTTAAAGGGCGTGAGTAAAATTTAACTCTTCATACTCTCTTGAAACATTTGCCTTTTTTGAATTTTTTTGTCCATACCCTACTTCAGCACAATTTTTTAGGCCAGGCGTCCTTTACAGCCCTGAGTCCTTGTGAATGTTAAGTGACCATTAGCTGTGAGTTTAAAGCTGCTCTTGCAGGAAACGGCCACAAGGTGGCAGCATTTCTCATTTACCAAATTTGGTAACTGGGGAAACAGAGCCTTAATGGAAGTGGTGTTCTAGGTTGTAAATTCGAATGGAATGTGCCAGGAAAAAAGCCCTTTAAGTTTATGTCTCGTTACTTCTTGTTCATATTTGTAATTTACTTTTTATTTTTTATCCCAGCAAATTTGATTACAATGGTTTGTTTGTTCTAGGTGTGCAAGATGTGGTTCTTTCTCACATATATGTGTATCTATTCTTCCTCGCATCCTTTTCCCACGTAGGTTATGGCACAATGTTGAGTAGTCTTCTCCTGGTCTTCCGTACGTCTTTGGTGATTATATATTTCACATGGTTTGTATATCTCTGTTAACCCCAATATGGTAATGTATCCAATCCTCATCCCTTTCTATTGGGTGAACCGTAAGTTTTTTTAATGAATCTGTGATTGCCTTTCTCTGTGGAAATATCCTCATTGGTATCAATTTTTAAGTAACTCCTAACAGTGATATGATAGGATATGTGTCTTTTGCTATCTCACTTACTACAGGTGGCGTGATTACGTCTAGACTCATCTATGGTGCTGCAAATGGCATTGTTTCATTTTTTTTCACTAGCGAATATTCCATCTGTACATGGAGGAGTTCTTCTTTGTCCACCCATCTGTTGGTGGACTTTTTGGTTACTTTCGTATCTTGGCTATTGTAATACTGTGCAATGCAGGTTTGCCTGCCTGTGTCTTTCCAATTCTCTCTTCTTAGATTATAGGTCGAGGAGTGGGCCTGCTGGATCATACGGTAGCTCAATGTTGACCTTTGTAAGGCACCTCCATTCTGCTCTCATTTGTGGCCCTTTCCAAGTTACGTCCCACTTGAAGTTGAGGGTATGCATTTCTCCACAACAACTTCAGCATTTATTGTTTGTAGTTTTCTTGCTGATGGTTATTCTGACAAGTGTGAGCTGATACCTCTTTGTGGTTGAATTCGCGTGTGCCTCATAATCCGTTGAAATTGACCTTTAAGGCATGTCCATTTTATTTTTCAAGCTGTGATTACCCCTTAGTTCTTCAAAGTGTTCTCTTAAAGTATGTGTCACATTTTGAAATGTTCTGGCCATTACCTCCCTCAAGACATTTTGAGGGCAGGTTTCATTTACAGTTCTGCAGTACTTGTTCCTACGAAATGACCATTAGCACAGGCTTTAAAGCTGCTTTTGCAGCTAACTGCCAGAGGGTGGCAGCCCTTCTATGTTCCCCACCCTGGTAACTAGGGAAAAGCCCTTGCGGCCTGTGGTGTTTCTCGCTTATAAATTAGAGTGGAGTGTGCCCGGACAAACCCACACAAGCTGATGTCTCCTTACTTTAGTTGGATTTTTAAATTTGATTTTTATTTTTTATTGGAGTAATTTTCCACTGAGTACGTGGACCACTTCTACTTTGTGCATTCCTCGGTTGATGGACATTTTCATTGCTTCCAAGTGTTGGCGATGGTAAATATTGTTGGAGTGCAGGATTGCCAGCCTGTGACTTTTTGATTCTCATTTTCTCAGGTGATAGGCCCAGCAGTGGGTGTGATTGATTGACTGGTAGCCCCGTGTTTCCCTTTTCAAAGCACCTTCTTTGTGTTTACATTAGTGGCTCTTACCACGTCCCACTTAGAATCGAGGGTACGCATTTCTCCACAATCGATTTAGCGTTTATTGTTTGCAGCATTTATGCTAATGGCCCTCCTGGCTGCTGTGAGCTGATAGGGTTCTGTAATTTGGCTTTGCATGTCTTTGAAAATTCGTAAAACTCATCATTTTTCTCCGCCGTTTTCTTTTCTCTTAAAAAAAAGGAAACAATTGGGAGTACAATATAACTCTTGAAATTGTCTTCTTGGAAGGTTGCCCTCTTTTGAATTTTTTGGTCGATTTTCCACGCCAGAGTTTTTTTAGAGAGCAGGTGTCATTTCCCGAACTGCAAGTTTGGTGAATATTTCGTGACCTTTAGCAATGGGTTTAAAGCTGCTGTTGTGGGAAGTGGCCTCAAGGAGGCAGCATTTCTCCATTCCCAAATCTGGGTACTAGGGCAGCAGAGCCTTTCTGGAAGTTGTGTTCCGAGGTTGTAAATTACATTGGAATGTGCATGGAGAAACCCCCATAAGTTTATGTCTCATTATTTCTTCTTGGTTTTTAAAAGTGTTTTAATTGGAGTAAAGCTTAGAATATTGTTTGTCCTAGGTGGACACAATCTGGTTCATTTGTACATTATATATGTCTATTCAAGTACAGATCCTCTTCCCATGTAAAATGTTACAGAGGGTTCCGCAGACCTCCCTTGCTATATGGTCGGTCTTTTTGAGATATGTATATAATATGTGTTTGTATACATATAGTAACACTAATCTTAATTTATCCATTCCCCCCACCTTTCCTTTAAGATGAGCATAGTTTGTTGTCTAAGTCTGTGAGTGTCTTTCTCTGTGGAAATATGTTCATTTGTGTCAGTTATTAGATAACGCCTATAAGTGATATCATAGAATATAGGTCTTTTACTTTCCGACTTACCTCATGTTTCGTGATTATCTCCAGACTCATTTGTGGTGCCTCAGAGAGCAACGGTTCATCGTTTTCCATGGCTAATATTCCATTGTGTGCATGGACCACTTCTTCTTTATCCATTCACCTCTTGTTGGATATTTTGATTGCTTCACTGTCTTGGCTATTGTGAATAAGGCTGCACTGCAGCTTTTGCGGCCTGTGTCTTCTCGATTCTTGTCTTCTCAGGTGAGAGGTCCATTGGTGCGCCTGCTGGATTGAGTGGTACCTCCATTTTTACTTTTCAACACAGCTCCTTTCTTTTCTCATTATTGGCTGTTACCCCTTTACGTCTCACCAGCAGGTAGAGGGGACACAGTTCTTTAAAACCCCTTCAGCATTTATTGTTTGTGGACTTTTTGCTGATGGTCAGTCGACGGGTGTAAGTTGAAACTTTTTGTAGATTAGATTGCATGGGTCTAACGCTCCCTGAGGTTGAGCTTTTATCCATTTTCCTTTTTTTTTTAAAGGGCGTGAGTAAAATTTAACTCTTCATACTCTCTTGAAACATTTGCCTTTTTTGAATTTTTTTGTCCATACCCTACTTCAGCACAATTTTTTAGGCCAGGCGTCCTTTACAGCCCTGAGTCCTTGTGAATGTTAAGTGACCATTAGCTGTGAGTTTAAAGCTGCTCTTGCAGGAAACGGCCACAAGGTGGCAGCATTTCTCATTTACCAAATTTGGTAACTGGGGAAACAGAGCCTTAATGGAAGTGGTGTTCTAGGTTGTAAATTCGAATGGAATGTGCCAGGAAAAAAGCCCTTTAAGTTTATGTCTCGTTACTTCTTGTTCATATTTGTAATTTACTTTTTATTTTTTATCCCAGCAAATTTGATTACAATGGTTTGTTTGTTCTAGGTGTGCAAGATGTGGTTCTTTCTCACATATATGTGTATCTATTCTTCCTCGCATCCTTTTCCCACGTAGGTTATGGCACAATGTTGAGTAGTCTTCTCCTGGTCTTCCGTACGTCTTTGGTGATTATATATTTCACATGGTTTGTATATCTCTGTTAACCCCAATATGGTAATGTATCCAATCCTCATCCCTTTCTATTGGGTGAACCGTAAGTTTTTTTAATGAATCTGTGATTGCCTTTCTCTGTGGAAATATCCTCATTGGTATCAATTTTTAAGTAACTCCTAACAGTGATATGATAGGATATGTGTCTTTTGCTATCTCACTTACTACAGGTGGCGTGATTACGTCTAGACTCATCTATGGTGCTGCAAATGGCATTGTTTCATTTTTTTTCACTAGCGAATATTCCATCTGTACATGGAGGAGTTCTTCTTTGTCCACCCATCTGTTGGTGGACTTTTTGGTTACTTTCGTATCTTGGCTATTGTAATACTGTGCAATGCAGGTTTGCCTGCCTGTGTCTTTCCAATTCTCTCTTCTTAGATTATAGGTCGAGGAGTGGGCCTGCTGGATCATACGGTAGCTCAATGTTGACCTTTGTAAGGCACCTCCATTCTGCTCTCATTTGTGGCCCTTTCCAAGTTACGTCCCACTTGAAGTTGAGGGTATGCATTTCTCCACAACAACTTCAGCATTTATTGTTTGTAGTTTTCTTGCTGATGGTTATTCTGACAAGTGTGAGCTGATACCTCTTTGTGGTTGAATTCGCGTGTGCCTCATAATCCGTTGAAATTGACCTTTAAGGCATGTCCATTTTATTTTTCAAGCTGTGATTACCCCTTAGTTCTTCAAAGTGTTCTCTTAAAGTATGTGTCACATTTTGAAATGTTTTGGCCATTACCTCCCTCAAGACATTTTGAGGGCAGGTTTCATTTACAGTTCTGCAGTACTTGTTCCTACGAAATGACCATTAGCACAGGCTTTAAAGCTGCTTTTGCAGCTAACTGCCAGAGGGTGGCAGCCCTTCTATGTTCCCCACCCTGGTAACTAGGGAAAAGCCCTTGCGGCCTGTGGTGTTTCTCGCTTATAAATTAGAGTGGAGTGTGCCCGGACAAACCCACACAAGCTGATGTCTCCTTACTTTAGTTGGATTTTTAAATTTGATTTTTATTTTTTATTGGAGTAATTTTCCACTGAGTACGTGGACCACTTCTACTTTGTGCATTCCTCGGTTGATGGACATTTTCATTGCTTCCAAGTGTTGGCGATGGTAAATATTGTTGGAGTGCAGGATTGCCAGCCTGTGACTTTTTGATTCTCATTTTCTCAGGTGATAGGCCCAGCAGTGGGTGTGATTGATTGACTGGTAGCCCCGTGTTTCCCTTTTCAAAGCACCTTCTTTGTGTTTACATTAGTGGCTCTTACCACGTCCCACTTAGAATCGAGGGTACGCATTTCTCCACAATCGATTTAGCGTTTATTGTTTGCAGCATTTATGCTAATGGCCCTCCTGGCTGCTGTGAGCTGATAGGGTTCTGTAATTTGGCTTTGCATGTCTTTGAAAATTCGTAAAACTCATCATTTTTCTCCGCCGTTTTCTTTTCTCTTAAAAAAAAGGAAACAATTGGGAGTACAATATAACTCTTGAAATTGTCTTCTTGGAAGGTTGCCCTCTTTTGAATTTTTTGGTCGATTTTCCACGCCAGAGTTTTTTTAGAGAGCAGGTGTCATTTCCCGAACTGCAAGTTTGGTGAATATTTCGTGACCTTTAGCAATGGGTTTAAAGCTGCTGTTGTGGGAAGTGGCCTCAAGGAGGCAGCATTTCTCCATTCCCAAATCTGGGTACTAGGGCAGCAGAGCCTTTCTGGAAGTTGTGTTCCTAGGTTGTAAATTACATTGGAATGTGCATGGAGAAACCCCCATAAGTTTATGTCTCATTATTTCTTCTTGGTTTTTAAAAGTGTTTTAATTGGAGTAAAGCTTAGAATATTGTTTGTCCTAGGTGGACACAATCTGGTTCATTTGTACATTATATATGTCTATTCAAGTACAGATCCTCTTCCCATGTAAAATGTTACAGAGGGTTCCGCAGACCTCCCTTGCTATATGGTCGGTCTTTTTGAGATATGTATATAATATGTGTTTGTATACATATAGTAACACTAATCTTAATTTATCCATTCCCCCCACCTTTCCTTTAAGATGAGCATAGTTTGTTGTCTAAGTCTGTGAGTGTCTTTCTCTGTGGAAATATGTTCATTTGTGTCAGTTATTAGATAACGCCTATAAGTGATATCATAGAATATAGGTCTTTTACTTTCCGACTTACCTCATGTTTCGTGATTATCTCCAGACTCATTTGTGGTGCCTCAGAGAGCAACGGTTCATCGTTTTCCATGGCTAATATTCCATTGTGTGCATGGACCACTTCTTCTTTATCCATTCACCTCTTGTTGGATATTTTGATTGCTTCACTGTCTTGGCTATTGTGAATAAGGCTGCACTGCAGCTTTTGCGGCCTGTGTCTTCTCGATTCTTGTCTTCTCAGGTGAGAGGTCCATTGGTGCGCCTGCTGGATTGAGTGGTACCTCCATTTTTACTTTTCAACACAGCTCCTTTCTTTTCTCATTATTGGCTGTTACCCCTTTACGTCTCACCAGCAGGTAGAGGGGACACAGTTCTTTAAAACCCCTTCAGCATTTATTGTTTGTGGACTTTTTGCTGATGGTCAGTCGACGGGTGTAAGTTGAAACTTTTTGTAGATTAGATTGCATGGGTCTAACGCTCCCTGAGGTTGAGCTTTTATCCATTTTCCTTTTTTTTTTAAAGGGCGTGAGTAAAATTTAACTCTTCATACTCTCTTGAAACATTTGCCTTTTTTGAATTTTTTTGTCCATACCCTACTTCAGCACAATTTTTTAGGCCAGGCGTCCTTTACAGCCCTGAGTCCTTGTGAATGTTAAGTGACCATTAGCTGTGAGTTTAAAGCTGCTCTTGCAGGAAACGGCCACAAGGTGGCAGCATTTCTCATTTACCAAATTTGGTAACTGGGGAAACAGAGCCTTAATGGAAGTGGTGTTCTAGGTTGTAAATTCGAATGGAATGTGCCAGGAAAAAAGCCCTTTAAGTTTATGTCTCGTTACTTCTTGTTCATATTTGTAATTTACTTTTTATTTTTTATCCCAGCAAATTTGATTACAATGGTTTGTTTGTTCTAGGTGTGCAAGATGTGGTTCTTTCTCACATATATGTGTATCTATTCTTCCTCGCATCCTTTTCCCACGTAGGTTATGGCACAATGTTGAGTAGTCTTCTCCTGGTCTTCCGTACGTCTTTGGTGATTATATATTTCACATGGTTTGTATATCTCTGTTAACCCCAATATGGTAATGTATCCAATCCTCATCCCTTTCTATTGGGTGAACCGTAAGTTTTTTTAATGAATCTGTGATTGCCTTTCTCTGTGGAAATATCCTCATTGGTATCAATTTTTAAGTAACTCCTAACAGTGATATGATAGGATATGTGTCTTTTGCTATCTCACTTACTACAGGTGGCGTGATTACGTCTAGACTCATCTATGGTGCTGCAAATGGCATTGTTTCATTTTTTTTCACTAGCGAATATTCCATCTGTACATGGAGGAGTTCTTCTTTGTCCACCCATCTGTTGGTGGACTTTTTGGTTACTTTCGTATCTTGGCTATTGTAATACTGTGCAATGCAGGTTTGCCTGCCTGTGTCTTTCCAATTCTCTCTTCTTAGATTATAGGTCGAGGAGTGGGCCTGCTGGATCATACGGTAGCTCAATGTTGACCTTTGTAAGGCACCTCCATTCTGCTCTCATTTGTGGCCCTTTCCAAGTTACGTCCCACTTGAAGTTGAGGGTATGCATTTCTCCACAACACCTTCAGCATTTATTGTTTGTAGTTTTCTTGCTGATGGTTATTCTGACAAGTGTGAGCTGATACCTCTTTGTGGTTGAATTCGCGTGTGCCTCATAATCCGTTGAAATTGACCTTTAAGGCATGTCCATTTTATTTTTCAAGCTGTGATTACCCCTTAGTTCTTCAAAGTGTTCTCTTAAAGTATGTGTCACATTTTGAAATGTTTTGGCCATTACCTCCCTCAAGACATTTTGAGGGCAGGTTTCATTTACAGTTCTGCAGTACTTGTTCCTACGAAATGACCATTAGCACAGGCTTTAAAGCTGCTTTTGCAGCTAACTGCCAGAGGGTGGCAGCCCTTCTATGTTCCCCACCCTGGTAACTAGGGAAAAGCCCTTGCGGCCTGTGGTGTTTCTCGCTTATAAATTAGAGTGGAGTGTGCCCGGACAAACCCACACAAGCTGATGTCTCCTTACTTTAGTTGGATTTTTAATTTGATTTTTATTTTTTATTGGAGTAATTTTCCACTGAGTACGTGGACCACTTCTACTTTGTGCATTCCTCGGTTGATGGACATTTTCATTGCTTCCAAGTGTTGGCGATGGTAAATATTGTTGGAGTGCAGGATTGCCAGCCTGTGACTTTTTGATTCTCATTTTCTCAGGTGATAGGCCCAGCAGTGGGTGTGATTGATTGACTGGTAGCCCCGTGTTTCCCTTTTCAAAGCACCTTCTTTGTGTTTACATTAGTGGCTCTTACCACGTCCCACTTAGAATCGAGGGTACGCATTTCTCCACAATCGATTTAGCGTTTATTGTTTGCAGCATTTATGCTAATGGCCCTCCTGGCTGCTGTGAGCTGATAGGGTTCTGTAATTTGGCTTTGCATGTCTTTGAAAATTCGTAAAACTCATCATTTTTCTCCGCCGTTTTCTTTTCTCTTAAAAAAAAGGAAACAATTGGGAGTACAATATAAACTCTTGAAATTGTCTTCTTGGAAGGTTGCCCTCTTTTGAATTTTTTGGTCGATTTTCCACGCCAGAGTTTTTTTAGAGAGCAGGTGTCATTTCCCGAACTGCAAGTTTGGTGAATATTTCGTGACCTTTAGCAATGGGTTTAAAGCTGCTGTTGTGGGAAGTGGCCTCAAGGAGGCAGCATTTCTCCATTCCCAAATCTGGGTACTAGGGCAGCAGAGCCTTTCTGGAAGTTGTGTTCCTAGGTTGTAAATTACATTGGAATGTGCATGGAGAAACCCCCATAAGTTTATGTCTCATTATTTCTTCTTGGTTTTTAAAAGTGTTTTAATTGGAGTAAAGCTTAGAATATTGTTTGTCCTAGGTGGACACAATCTGGTTCATTTGTACATTATATATGTCTATTCAAGTACAGATCCTCTTCCCATGTAAAATGTTACAGAGGGTTCCGCAGACCTCCCTTGCTATATGGTCGGTCTTTTGAGATATGTATATAATATGTGTTTGTATACATATAGTAACACTAATCTTAATTTATCCATTCCCCCCACCTTTCCTTTAAGATGAGCATAGTTTGTTGTCTAAGTCTGTGAGTGTCTTTCTCTGTGGAAATATGTTCATTTGTGTCAGTTATTAGATAACGCCTATAAGTGATATCATAGAATATAGGTCTTTTACTTTCCGACTTACCTCATGTTTCGTGATTATCTCCAGACTCATTTGTGGTGCCTCAGAGAGCAACGGTTCATCGTTTTCCATGGCTAATATTCCATTGTGTGCATGACCACTTCTTCTTTATCCATTCACCTCTTGTTGGATATTTTGATTGCTTCACTGTCTTGGCTATTGTGAATAAGGCTGCACTGCAGCTTTTGCGGCCTGTGTCTTCTCGATTCTTGTCTTCTCAGGTGAGAGGTCCATTGGTGCGCCTGCTGGATTGAGTGGTACCTCCATTTTTACTTTTCAACACAGCTCCTTTCTTTCTCATTATTGGCTGTTACCCTTTACGTCTCACCAGCAGGTAGAGGGGACACAGTTCTTTAAAACCCCTTCAGCATTTATTGTTTGTGGACTTTTTGCTGATGGTCAGTCGACGGGTGTAAGTTGAAACTTTTTGTAGATTAGATTGCATGGGTCTAACGCTCCCTGAGGTTGAGCTTTTATCCATTTTCCTTTTTTTTTAAAGGGCGTGAGTAAAATTTAACTCTTCATACTCTCTTGAAACATTTGCCTTTTTTGAATTTTTTTGTCCATACCCTACTTCAGCACAATTTTTTAGGCCAGGCGTCCTTTACAGCCCTGAGTCCTTGTGAATGTTAAGTGACCATTAGCTGTGAGTTTAAAGCTGCTCTTGCAGGAAACGGCCACAAGGTGGCAGCATTTCTCATTTACCAAATTTGGTAACTGGGGAAACAGAGCCTTAATGGAAGTGGTGTTCTAGGTTGTAAATTCGAATGGAATGTGCCAGGAAAAAAGCCCTTTAAGTTTATGTCTCGTTACTTCTTGTTCATATTTGTAATTTACTTTTTATTTTTTATCCCAGCAAATTTGATTACAATGGTTTGTTTGTTCTAGGTGTGCAAGATGTGGTTCTTTCTCACATATATGTGTATCTATTCTTCCTCGCATCCTTTTCCCACGTAGGTTATGGCACAATGTTGAGTAGTCTTCTCCTGGTCTTCCGTACGTCTTTGGTGATTATATATTTCACATGGTTTGTATATCTCTGTTAACCCCAATATGGTAATGTATCCAATCCTCATCCCTTTCTATTGGGTGAACCGTAAGTTTTTTTAATGAATCTGTGATTGCCTTTCTCTGTGGAAATATCCTCATTGGTATCAATTTTTAAGTAACTCCTAACAGTGATATGATAGGATATGTGTCTTTTGCTATCTCACTTACTACAGGTGGCGTGATTACGTCTAGACTCATCTATGGTGCTGCAAATGGCATTGTTTCATTTTTTTTCACTAGCGAATATTCCATCTGTACATGGAGGAGTTCTTCTTTGTCCACCATCTGTTGGTGGACTTTTTGGTTACTTTCGTATCTTGGCTATTGTAATACTGTGCAATGCAGGTTTGCCTGCCTGTGTCTTTCCAATTCTCTCTTCTTAGATTATAGGTCGAGGAGTGGCCTGCTGGATCATACGGTAGCTCAATGTTGACCTTTGTAAGGCACCTCCATTCTGCTCTCATTTGTGGCCCTTTCCAAGTTACGTCCCACTTGAAGTTGAGGTATGCATTTCTCCACAACACCTTCAGCATTTATTGTTTGTAGTTTTCTTGCTGATGGTTATTCTGACAAGTGTGAGCTGATACCTCTTTGTGGTTGAATTCGCGTGTGCCTCATAATCCGTTGAAATTGACCTTTAAGGCATGTCCATTTTATTTTTCAAGCTGTGATTACCCTTAGTTCTTCAAAGTGTTCTCTTAAAGTATGTGTCACATTTTGAAATGTTTTGGCCATTACCTCCCTCAAGACATTTTGAGGGCAGGTTTCATTTACAGTTCTGCAGTACTTGTTCCTACGAAATGACCATTAGCACAGGCTTTAAAGCTGCTTTTGCAGCTAACTGCCAGAGGGTGGCAGCCCTTCTATGTTCCCCACCCTGGTAACTAGGGAAAAGCCCTTGCGGCCTGTGGTGTTTCTCGCTTATAAATTAGAGTGGAGTGTGCCCGGACAAACCCACACAAGCTGATGTCTCCTTACTTTAGTTGGATTTTTAAATTTGATTTTATTTTTTATTGAGTAATTTTCCACTGAGTACGTGGACCACTTCTACTTTGTGCATTCCTCGGTTGATGGACATTTTCATTGCTTCCAAGTGTGGCGATGGTAAATATTGTTGGAGTGCAGGATTGCCAGCCTGTGACTTTTTGATTCTCATTTTCTCAGGTGATAGGCCCAGCAGTGGGTGTGATTGATTGACTGGTAGCCCCGTGTTTCCCTTTTCAAAGCACCTTCTTTGTGTTTACATTAGTGGCTCTTACCACGTCCCACTTAGAATCGAGGGTACGCATTTCTCCACAATCGATTTAGCGTTTATTGTTTGCAGCATTTATGCTAATGGCCCTCCTGGCTGCTGTGAGCTGATAGGGTTCTGTAATTTGGCTTTGCATGTCTTTGAAAATTCGTAAAACTCATCATTTTTCTCCGCCGTTTTCTTTTCTCTTAAAAAAAAGGAAACAATTGGGAGTACAATATAACTCTTGAAATTGTCTTCTTGGAAGGTTGCCCTCTTTTGAATTTTTTGGTCGATTTTCCACGCCAGAGTTTTTTTAGAGAGCAGGTGTCATTTCCCGAACTGCAAGTTTGGTGAATATTTCGTGACCTTTAGCAATGGGTTTAAAGCTGCTGTTGTGGGAAGTGGCCTCAAGGAGGCAGCATTTCTCCATTCCCAAATCTGGGTACTAGGGCAGCAGAGCCTTTCTGGAAGTTGTGTTCCTAGGTTGTAAATTACATTGGAATGTGCATGGAGAAACCCCCATAAGTTTATGTCTCATTATTTCTTCTTGGTTTTAAAAGTGTTTTAATTGGAGTAAAGCTTAGAATATTGTTTGTCCTAGGTGGACACAATCTGGTTCATTTGTACATTATATATGTCTATTCAAGTACAGATCCTCTTCCCATGTAAAATGTTACAGAGGGTTCCGCAGACCTCCCTTGCTATATGGTCGGTCTTTTTGAGATATGTATATAATATGTGTTTGTATACATATAGTAACACTAATCTTAATTTATCCATTCCCCCCACCTTTCCTTTAAGATGAGCATAGTTTGTTGTCTAAGTCTGTGAGTGTCTTTCTCTGTGGAAATATGTTCATTTGTGTCAGTTATTAGATAACGCCTATAAGTGATATCATAGAATATAGGTCTTTTACTTTCCGACTTACCTCATGTTTCGTGATTATCTCCAGACTCATTTGTGGTGCCTCAGAGAGCAACGGTTCATCGTTTTCCATGGCTAATATTCCATTGTGTGCATGGACCACTTCTTCTTTATCCATTCACCTCTTGTTGGATATTTTGATTGCTTCACTGTCTTGGCTATTGTGAATAAGGCTGCACTGCAGCTTTTGCGGCCTGTGTCTTCTCGATTCTTGTCTTCTCAGGTGAGAGGTCCATTGGTGCGCCTGCTGGATTGAGTGGTACCTCCATTTTTACTTTTCAACACAGCTCCTTTCTTTTCTCATTATTGGCTGTTACCCCTTTACGTCTCACCAGCAGGTAGAGGGGACACAGTTCTTTAAAACCCCTTCAGCATTTATTGTTTGTGGACTTTTTGCTGATGGTCAGTCGACGGGTGTAAGTTGAAACTTTTTGTAGATTAGATTGCATGGGTCTAACGCTCCCTGAGGTTGAGCTTTTATCCATTTTCCTTTTTTTTTTAAAGGGCGTGAGTAAAATTTAACTCTTCATACTCTCTTGAAACATTTGCCTTTTTTGAATTTTTTTGTCCATACCCTACTTCAGCACAATTTTTTAGGCCAGGCGTCCTTTACAGCCCTGAGTCCTTGTGAATGTTAAGTGACCATTAGCTGTGAGTTTAAAGCTGCTCTTGCAGGAAACGGCCACAAGGTGGCAGCATTTCTCATTTACCAAATTTGGTAACTGGGGAAACAGAGCCTTAATGGAAGTGGTGTTCTAGGTTGTAAATTCGAATGGAATGTGCCAGGAAAAAAGCCCTTTAAGTTTATGTCTCGTTACTTCTTGTTCATATTTGTAATTTACTTTTTATTTTTTATCCCAGCAAATTTGATTACAATGGTTTGTTTGTTCTAGGTGTGCAAGATGTGGTTCTTTCTCACATATATGTGTATCTATTCTTCCTCGCATCCTTTTCCCACGTAGGTTATGGCACAATGTTGAGTAGTCTTCTCCTGGTCTTCCGTACGTCTTTGGTGATTATATATTTCACATGGTTTGTATATCTCTGTTAACCCCAATATGGTAATGTATCCAATCCTCATCCCTTTCTATTGGGTGAACCGTAAGTTTTTTTAATGAATCTGTGATTGCCTTTCTCTGTGGAAATATCCTCATTGGTATCAATTTTTAAGTAACTCCTAACAGTGATATGATAGGATATGTGTCTTTTGCTATCTCACTTACTACAGGTGGCGTGATTACGTCTAGACTCATCTATGGTGCTGCAAATGGCATTGTTTCATTTTTTTTCACTAGCGAATATTCCATCTGTACATGGAGGAGTTCTTCTTTGTCCACCCATCTGTTGGTGGACTTTTTGGTTACTTTCGTATCTTGGCTATTGTAATACTGTGCAATGCAGGTTTGCCTGCCTGTGTCTTTCCAATTCTCTCTTCTTAGATTATAGGTCGAGGAGTGGGCCTGCTGGATCATACGGTAGCTCAATGTTGACCTTTGTAAGGCACCTCCATTCTGCTCTCATTTGTGGCCCTTTCCAAGTTACGTCCCACTTGAAGTTGAGGGTATGCATTTCTCCACAACAACTTCAGCATTTATTGTTTGTAGTTTTCTTGCTGATGGTTATTCTGACAAGTGTGAGCTGATACCTCTTTGTGGTTGAATTCGCGTGTGCCTCATAATCCGTTGAAATTGACCTTTAAGGCATGTCCATTTTATTTTTCAAGCTGTGATTACCCCTTAGTTCTTCAAAGTGTTCTCTTAAAGTATGTGTCACATTTTGAAATGTTTTGGCCATTACCTCCCTCAAGACATTTTGAGGGCAGGTTTCATTTACAGTTCTGCAGTACTTGTTCCTACGAAATGACCATTAGCACAGGCTTTAAAGCTGCTTTTGCAGCTAACTGCCAGAGGGTGGCAGCCCTTCTATGTTCCCCACCCTGGTAACTAGGGAAAAGCCCTTGCGGCCTGTGGTGTTTCTCGCTTATAAATTAGAGTGGAGTGTGCCCGGACAAACCCACACAAGCTGATGTCTCCTTACTTTAGTTGGATTTTTAAATTTGATTTTTATTTTTTATTGGAGTAATTTTCCACTGAGTACGTGGACCACTTCTACTTTGTGCATTCCTCGGTTGATGGACATTTTCATTGCTTCCAAGTGTTGGCGATGGTAAATATTGTTGGAGTGCAGGATTGCCAGCCTGTGACTTTTTGATTCTCATTTTCTCAGGTGATAGGCCCAGCAGTGGGTGTGATTGATTGACTGGTAGCCCCGTGTTTCCCTTTTCAAAGCACCTTCTTTGTGTTTACATTAGTGGCTCTTACCACGTCCCACTTAGAATCGAGGGTACGCATTTCTCCACAATCGATTTAGCGTTTATTGTTTGCAGCATTTATGCTAATGGCCCTCCTGGCTGCTGTGAGCTGATAGGGTTCTGTAATTTGGCTTTGCATGTCTTTGAAAATTCGTAAAACTCATCATTTTTCTCCGCCGTTTTCTTTTCTCTTAAAAAAAAGGAAACAATTGGGAGTACAATATAACTCTTGAAATTGTCTTCTTGGAAGGTTGCCCTCTTTTGAATTTTTTGGTCGATTTTCCACGCCAGAGTTTTTTTAGAGAGCAGGTGTCATTTCCCGAACTGCAAGTTTGGTGAATATTTCGTGACCTTTAGCAATGGGTTTAAAGCTGCTGTTGTGGGAAGTGGCCTCAAGGAGGCAGCATTTCTCCATTCCCAAATCTGGGTACTAGGGCAGCAGAGCCTTTCTGGAAGTTGTGTTCCTAGGTTGTAAATTACATTGGAATGTGCATGGAGAAACCCCCATAAGTTTATGTCTCATTATTTCTTCTTGGTTTTTAAAAGTGTTTTAATTGGAGTAAGGCTTAGAATATTGTTTGTCCTAGGTGGACACAATCTGGTTCATTTGTACATTATATATGTCTATTCAAGTACAGATCCTCTTCCCATGTAAAATGTTACAGAGGGTTCCGCAGACCTCCCTTGCTATATGGTCGGTCTTTTTGAGATATGTATATAATATGTGTTTGTATACATATAGTAACACTAATCTTAATTTATCCATTCCCCCCACCTTTCCTTTAAGATGAGCATAGTTTGTTGTCTAAGTCTGTGAGTGTCTTTCTCTGTGGAAATATGTTCATTTGTGTCAGTTATTAGATAACGCCTATAAGTGATATCATAGAATATAGGTCTTTTACTTTCCGACTTACCTCATGTTTCGTGATTATCTCCAGACTCATTTGTGGTGCCTCAGAGAGCAACGGTTCATCGTTTTCCATGGCTAATATTCCATTGTGTGCATGGACCACTTCTTCTTTATCCATTCACCTCTTGTTGGATATTTTGATTGCTTCACTGTCTTGGCTATTGTGAATAAGGCTGCACTGCAGCTTTTGCGGCCTGTGTCTTCTCGATTCTTGTCTTCTCAGGTGAGAGGTCCATTGGTGCGCCTGCTGGATTGAGTGGTACCTCCATTTTTACTTTTCAACACAGCTCCTTTCTTTTCTCATTATTGGCTGTTACCCCTTTACGTCTCACCAGCAGGTAGAGGGGACACAGTTCTTTAAAACCCCTTCAGCATTTATTGTTTGTGGACTTTTTGCTGATGGTCAGTCGACGGGTGTAAGTTGAAACTTTTTGTAGATTAGATTGCATGGGTCTAACGCTCCCTGAGGTTGAGCTTTTATCCATTTTCCTTTTTTTTTTAAAGGGCGTGAGTAAAATTTAACTCTTCATACTCTCTTGAAACATTTGCCTTTTTTGAATTTTTTTGTCCATACCCTACTTCAGCACAATTTTTTAGGCCAGGCGTCCTTTACAGCCCTGAGTCCTTGTGAATGTTAAGTGACCATTAGCTGTGAGTTTAAAGCTGCTCTTGCAGGAAACGGCCACAAGGTGGCAGCATTTCTCATTTACCAAATTTGGTAACTGGGGAAACAGAGCCTTAATGGAAGTGGTGTTCTAGGTTGTAAATTCGAATGGAATGTGCCAGGAAAAAAGCCCTTTAAGTTTATGTCTCGTTACTTCTTGTTCATATTTGTAATTTACTTTTTATTTTTTATCCCAGCAAATTTGATTACAATGGTTTGTTTGTTCTAGGTGTGCAAGATGTGGTTCTTTCTCACATATATGTGTATCTATTCTTCCTCGCATCCTTTTCCCACGTAGGTTATGGCACAATGTTGAGTAGTCTTCTCCTGGTCTTCCGTACGTCTTTGGTGATTATATATTTCACATGGTTTGTATATCTCTGTTAACCCCAATATGGTAATGTATCCAATCCTCATCCCTTTCTATTGGGTGAACCGTAAGTTTTTTTAATGAATCTGTGATTGCCTTTCTCTGTGGAAATATCCTCATTGGTATCAATTTTTAAGTAACTCCTAACAGTGATATGATAGGATATGTGTCTTTTGCTATCTCACTTACTACAGGTGGCGTGATTACGTCTAGACTCATCTATGGTGCTGCAAATGGCATTGTTTCATTTTTTTTCACTAGCGAATATTCCATCTGTACATGGAGGAGTTCTTCTTTGTCCACCCATCTGTTGGTGGACTTTTTGGTTACTTTCGTATCTTGGCTATTGTAATACTGTGCAATGCAGGTTTGCCTGCCTGTGTCTTTCCAATTCTCTCTTCTTAGATTATAGGTCGAGGAGTGGGCCTGCTGGATCATACGGTAGCTCAATGTTGACCTTTGTAAGGCACCTCCATTCTGCTCTCATTTGTGGCCCTTTCCAAGTTACGTCCCACTTGAAGTTGAGGGTATGCATTTCTCCACAACAACTTCAGCATTTATTGTTTGTAGTTTTCTTGCTGATGGTTATTCTGACAAGTGTGAGCTGATACCTCTTTGTGGTTGAATTCGCGTGTGCCTCATAATCCGTTGAAATTGACCTTTAAGGCATGTCCATTTTATTTTTCAAGCTGTGATTACCCCTTAGTTCTTCAAAGTGTTCTCTTAAAGTATGTGTCACATTTTGAAATGTTTTGGCCATTACCTCCCTCAAGACATTTTGAGGGCAGGTTTCATTTACAGTTCTGCAGTACTTGTTCCTACGAAATGACCATTAGCACAGGCTTTAAAGCTGCTTTTGCAGCTAACTGCCAGAGGGTGGCAGCCCTTCTATGTTCCCCACCCTGGTAACTAGGGAAAAGCCCTTGCGGCCTGTGGTGTTTCTCGCTTATAAATTAGAGTGGAGTGTGCCCGGACAAACCCACACAAGCTGATGTCTCCTTACTTTAGTTGGATTTTTAAATTTGATTTTTATTTTTTATTGGAGTAATTTTCCACTGAGTACGTGGACCACTTCTACTTTGTGCATTCCTCGGTTGATGGACATTTTCATTGCTTCCAAGTGTTGGCGATGGTAAATATTGTTGGAGTGCAGGATTGCCAGCCTGTGACTTTTTGATTCTCATTTTCTCAGGTGATAGGCCCAGCAGTGGGTGTGATTGATTGACTGGTAGCCCCGTGTTTCCCTTTTCAAAGCACCTTCTTTGTGTTTACATTAGTGGCTCTTACCACGTCCCACTTAGAATCGAGGGTACGCATTTCTCCACAATCGATTTAGCGTTTATTGTTTGCAGCATTTATGCTAATGGCCCTCCTGGCTGCTGTGAGCTGATAGGGTTCTGTAATTTGGCTTTGCATGTCTTTGAAAATTCGTAAAACTCATCATTTTTCTCCGCCGTTTTCTTTTCTCTTAAAAAAAAGGAAACAATTGGGAGTACAATATAACTCTTGAAATTGTCTTCTTGGAAGGTTGCCCTCTTTTGAATTTTTTGGTCGATTTTCCACGCCAGAGTTTTTTTAGAGAGCAGGTGTCATTTCCCGAACTGCAAGTTTGGTGAATATTTCGTGACCTTTAGCAATGGGTTTAAAGCTGCTGTTGTGGGAAGTGGCCTCAAGGAGGCAGCATTTCTCCATTCCCAAATCTGGGTACTAGGGCAGCAGAGCCTTTCTGGAAGTTGTGTTCCTAGGTTGTAAATTACATTGGAATGTGCATGGAGAAACCCCCATAAGTTTATGTCTCATTATTTCTTCTTGGTTTTTAAAAGTGTTTTAATTGGAGTAAGGCTTAGAATATTGTTTGTCCTAGGTGGACACAATCTGGTTCATTTGTACATTATATATGTCTATTCAAGTACAGATCCTCTTCCCATGTAAAATGTTACAGAGGGTTCCGCAGACCTCCCTTGCTATATGGTCGGTCTTTTTGAGATATGTATATAATATGTGTTTGTATACATATAGTAACACTAATCTTAATTTATCCATTCCCCCCACCTTTCCTTTAAGATGAGCATAGTTTGTTGTCTAAGTCTGTGAGTGTCTTTCTCTGTGGAAATATGTTCATTTGTGTCAGTTATTAGATAACGCCTATAAGTGATATCATAGAATATAGGTCTTTTACTTTCCGACTTACCTCATGTTTCGTGATTATCTCCAGACTCATTTGTGGTGCCTCAGAGAGCAACGGTTCATCGTTTTCCATGGCTAATATTCCATTGTGTGCATGGACCACTTCTTCTTTATCCATTCACCTCTTGTTGGATATTTTGATTGCTTCACTGTCTTGGCTATTGTGAATAAGGCTGCACTGCAGCTTTTGCGGCCTGTGTCTTCTCGATTCTTGTCTTCTCAGGTGAGAGGTCCATTGGTGCGCCTGCTGGATTGAGTGGTACCTCCATTTTTACTTTTCAACACAGCTCCTTTCTTTTCTCATTATTGGCTGTTACCCCTTTACGTCTCACCAGCAGGTAGAGGGGACACAGTTCTTTAAAACCCCTTCAGCATTTATTGTTTGTGGACTTTTTGCTGATGGTCAGTCGACGGGTGTAAGTTGAAACTTTTTGTAGATTAGATTGCATGGGTCTAACGCTCCCTGAGGTTGAGCTTTTATCCATTTTCCTTTTTTTTTAAAGGGCGTGAGTAAAATTTAACTCTTCATACTCTCTTGAAACATTTGCCTTTTTTGAATTTTTTTGTCCATACCCTACTTCAGCACAATTTTTTAGGCCAGGCGTCCTTTACAGCCCTGAGTCCTTGTGAATGTTAAGTGACCATTAGCTGTGAGTTTAAAGCTGCTCTTGCAGGAAACGGCCACAAGGTGGCAGCATTTCTCATTTACCAAATTTGGTAACTGGGGAAACAGAGCCTTAATGGAAGTGGTGTTCTAGGTTGTAAATTCGAATGGAATGTGCCAGGAAAAAAGCCCTTTAAGTTTATGTCTCGTTACTTCTTGTTCATATTTGTAATTTACTTTTTATTTTTTATCCCAGCAAATTTGATTACAATGGTTTGTTTGTTCTAGGTGTGCAAGATGTGGTTCTTTCTCACATATATGTGTATCTATTCTTCCTCGCATCCTTTTCCCACGTAGGTTATGGCACAATGTTGAGTAGTCTTCTCCTGGTCTTCCGTACGTCTTTGGTGATTATATATTTCACATGGTTTGTATATCTCTGTTAACCCCAATATGGTAATGTATCCAATCCTCATCCCTTTCTATTGGGTGAACCGTAAGTTTTTTTAATGAATCTGTGATTGCCTTTCTCTGTGGAAATATCCTCATTGGTATCAATTTTTAAGTAACTCCTAACAGTGATATGATAGGATATGTGTCTTTTGCTATCTCACTTACTACAGGTGGCGTGATTACGTCTAGACTCATCTATGGTGCTGCAAATGGCATTGTTTCATTTTTTTTCACTAGCGAATATTCCATCTGTACATGGAGGAGTTCTTCTTTGTCCACCCATCTGTTGGTGGACTTTTTGGTTACTTTCGTATCTTGGCTATTGTAATACTGTGCAATGCAGGTTTGCCTGCCTGTGTCTTTCCAATTCTCTCTTCTTAGATTATAGGTCGAGGAGTGGGCCTGCTGGATCATACGGTAGCTCAATGTTGACCTTTGTAAGGCACCTCCATTCTGCTCTCATTTGTGGCCCTTTCCAAGTTACGTCCCACTTGAAGTTGAGGGTATGCATTTCTCCACAACACCTTCAGCATTTATTGTTTGTAGTTTTCTTGCTGATGGTTATTCTGACAAGTGTGAGCTGATACCTCTTTGTGGTTGAATTCGCGTGTGCCTCATAATCCGTTGAAATTGACCTTTAAGGCATGTCCATTTTATTTTTCAAGCTGTGATTACCCCTTAGTTCTTCAAAGTGTTCTCTTAAAGTATGTGTCACATTTTGAAATGTTTTGGCCATTACCTCCCTCAAGACATTTTGAGGGCAGGTTTCATTTACAGTTCTGCAGTACTTGTTCCTACGAAATGACCATTAGCACAGGCTTTAAAGCTGCTTTTGCAGCTAACTGCCAGAGGGTGGCAGCCCTTCTATGTTCCCCACCCTGGTAACTAGGGAAAAGCCCTTGCGGCCTGTGGTGTTTCTCGCTTATAAATTAGAGTGGAGTGTGCCCGGACAAACCCACACAAGCTGATGTCTCCTTACTTTAGTTGGATTTTTAAATTTGATTTTTATTTTTTATTGGAGTAATTTTCCACTGAGTACGTGGACCACTTCTACTTTGTGCATTCCTCGGTTGATGGACATTTTCATTGCTTCCAAGTGTTGGCGATGGTAAATATTGTTGGAGTGCAGGATTGCCAGCCTGTGACTTTTTGATTCTCATTTTCTCAGGTGATAGGCCCAGCAGTGGGTGTGATTGATTGACTGGTAGCCCCGTGTTTCCCTTTTCAAAGCACCTTCTTTGTGTTTACATTAGTGGCTCTTACCACGTCCCACTTAGAATCGAGGGTACGCATTTCTCCACAATCGATTTAGCGTTTATTGTTTGCAGCATTTATGCTAATGGCCCTCCTGGCTGCTGTGAGCTGATAGGGTTCTGTAATTTGGCTTTGCATGTCTTTGAAAATTCGTAAAACTCATCATTTTTCTCCGCCGTTTTCTTTTCTCTTAAAAAAAAGGAAACAATTGGGAGTACAATATAACTCTTGAAATTGTCTTCTTGGAAGGTTGCCCTCTTTTGAATTTTTTGGTCGATTTTCCACGCCAGAGTTTTTTTAGAGAGCAGGTGTCATTTCCCGAACTGCAAGTTTGGTGAATATTTCGTGACCTTTAGCAATGGGTTTAAAGCTGCTGTTGTGGGAAGTGGCCTCAAGGAGGCAGCATTTCTCCATTCCCAAATCTGGGTACTAGGGCAGCAGAGCCTTTCTGGAAGTTGTGTTCCTAGGTTGTAAATTACATTGGAATGTGCATGGAGAAACCCCCATAAGTTTATGTCTCATTATTTCTTCTTGGTTTTTAAAAGTGTTTTAATTGGAGTAAAGCTTAGAATATTGTTTGTCCTAGGTGGACACAATCTGGTTCATTTGTACATTATATATGTCTATTCAAGTACAGATCCTCTTCCCATGTAAAATGTTACAGAGGGTTCCGCAGACCTCCCTTGCTATATGGTCGGTCTTTTTGAGATATGTATATAATATGTGTTTGTATACATATAGTAACACTAATCTTAATTTATCCATTCCCCCCACCTTTCCTTTAAGATGAGCATAGTTTGTTGTCTAAGTCTGTGAGTGTCTTTCTCTGTGGAAATATGTTCATTTGTGTCAGTTATTAGATAACGCCTATAAGTGATATCATAGAATATAGGTCTTTTACTTTCCGACTTACCTCATGTTTCGTGATTATCTCCAGACTCATTTGTGGTGCCTCAGAGAGCAACGGTTCATCGTTTTCCATGGCTAATATTCCATTGTGTGCATGGACCACTTCTTCTTTATCCATTCACCTCTTGTTGGATATTTTGATTGCTTCACTGTCTTGGCTATTGTGAATAAGGCTGCACTGCAGCTTTTGCGGCCTGTGTCTTCTCGATTCTTGTCTTCTCAGGTGAGAGGTCCATTGGTGCGCCTGCTGGATTGAGTGGTACCTCCATTTTTACTTTTCAACACAGCTCCTTTCTTTTCTCATTATTGGCTGTTACCCCTTTACGTCTCACCAGCAGGTAGAGGGGACACAGTTCTTTAAAACCCCTTCAGCATTTATTGTTTGTGGACTTTTTGCTGATGGTCAGTCGACGGGTGTAAGTTGAAACTTTTTGTAGATTAGATTGCATGGGTCTAACGCTCCCTGAGGTTGAGCTTTTATCCATTTTCCTTTTTTTTTTAAAGGGCGTGAGTAAAATTTAACTCTTCATACTCTCTTGAAACATTTGCCTTTTTTGAATGTTTTTGTCCATACCCTACTTCAGCACAATTTTTTAGGCCAGGCGTCCTTTACAGCCCTGAGTCCTTGTGAATGTTAAGTGACCATTAGCTGTGAGTTTAAAGCTGCTCTTGCAGGAAACGGCCACAAGGTGGCAGCATTTCTCATTTACCAAATTTGGTAACTGGGGAAACAGAGCCTTAATGGAAGTGGTGTTCTAGGTTGTAAATTCGAATGGAATGTGCCAGGAAAAAAGCCCTTTAAGTTTATGTCTCGTTACTTCTTGTTCATATTTGTAATTTACTTTTTATTTTTTATCCCAGCAAATTTGATTACAATGGTTTGTTTGTTCTAGGTGTGCAAGATGTGGTTCTTTCTCACATATATGTGTATCTATTCTTCCTCGCATCCTTTTCCCACGTAGGTTATGGCACAATGTTGAGTAGTCTTCTCCTGGTCTTCCGTACGTCTTTGGTGATTATATATTTCACATGGTTTGTATATCTCTGTTAACCCCAATATGGTAATGTATCCAATCCTCATCCCTTTCTATTGGGTGAACCGTAAGTTTTTTTAATGAATCTGTGATTGCCTTTCTCTGTGGAAATATCCTCATTGGTATCAATTTTTAAGTAACTCCTAACAGTGATATGATAGGATATGTGTCTTTTGCTATCTCACTTACTACAGGTGGCGTGATTACGTCTAGACTCATCTATGGTGCTGCAAATGGCATTGTTTCATTTTTTTTCACTAGCGAATATTCCATCTGTACATGGAGGAGTTCTTCTTTGTCCACCCATCTGTTGGTGGACTTTTTGGTTACTTTCGTATCTTGGCTATTGTAATACTGTGCAATGCAGGTTTGCCTGCCTGTGTCTTTCCAATTCTCTCTTCTTAGATTATAGGTCGAGGAGTGGGCCTGCTGGATCATACGGTAGCTCAATGTTGACCTTTGTAAGGCACCTCCATTCTGCTCTCATTTGTGGCCCTTTCCAAGTTACGTCCCAATTGAAGTTGAGGGTATGCATTTCTCCACAACACCTTCAGCATTTATTGTTTGTAGTTTTCTTGCTGATGGTTATTCTGACAAGTGTGAGCTGATACCTCTTTGTGGTTGAATTCGCGTGTGCCTCATAATCCGTTGAAATTGACCTTTAAGGCATGTCCATTTTATTTTTCAAGCTGTGATTACCCCTTAGTTCTTCAAAGTGTTCTCTTAAAGTATGTGTCACATTTTGAAATGTTTTGGCCATTACCTCCCTCAAGACATTTTGAGGGCAGGTTTCATTTACAGTTCTGCAGTACTTGTTCCTACGAAATGACCATTAGCACAGGCTTTAAAGCTGCTTTTGCAGCTAACTGCCAGAGGGTGGCAGCCCTTCTATGTTCCCCACCCTGGTAACTAGGGAAAAGCCCTTGCGGCCTGTGGTGTTTCTCGCTTATAAATTAGAGTGGAGTGTGCCCGGACAAACCCACACAAGCTGATGTCTCCTTACTTTAGTTGGATTTTTAAATTTGATTTTTATTTTTTATTGGAGTAATTTTCCACTGAGTACGTGGACCACTTCTACTTTGTGCATTCCTCGGTTGATGGACATTTTCATTGCTTCCAAGTGTTGGCGATGGTAAATATTGTTGGAGTGCAGGATTGCCAGCCTGTGACTTTTTGATTCTCATTTTCTCAGGTGATAGGCCCAGCAGTGGGTGTGATTGATTGACTGGTAGCCCCGTGTTTCCCTTTTCAAAGCACCTTCTTTGTGTTTACATTAGTGGCTCTTACCACGTCCCACTTAGAATCGAGGGTACGCATTTCTCCACAATCGATTTAGCGTTTATTGTTTGCAGCATTTATGCTAATGGCCCTCCTGGCTGCTGTGAGCTGATAGGGTTCTGTAATTTGGCTTTGCATGTCTTTGAAAATTCGTAAAACTCATCATTTTTCTCCGCCGTTTTCTTTTCTCTTAAAAAAAAGGAAACAATTGGGAGTACAATATAACTCTTGAAATTGTCTTCTTGGAAGGTTGCCCTCTTTTGAATTTTTTGGTCGATTTTCCACGCCAGAGTTTTTTTAGAGAGCAGGTGTCATTTCCCGAACTGCAAGTTTGGTGAATATTTCGTGACCTTTAGCAATGGGTTTAAAGCTGCTGTTGTGGGAAGTGGCCTCAAGGAGGCAGCATTTCTCCATTCCCAAATCTGGGTACTAGGGCAGCAGAGCCTTTCTGGAAGTTGTGTTCCGAGGTTGTAAATTACATTGGAATGTGCATGGAGAAACCCCCATAAGTTTATGTCTCATTATTTCTTCTTGGTTTTTAAAAGTGTTTTAATTGGAGTAAAGCTTAGAATATTGTTTGTCCTAGGTGGACACAATCTGGTTCATTTGTACATTATATATGTCTATTCAAGTACAGATCCTCTTCCCATGTAAAATGTTACAGAGGGTTCCGCAGACCTCCCTTGCTATATGGTCGGTCTTTTTGAGATATGTATATAATATGTGTTTGTATACATATAGTAACACTAATCTTAATTTATCCATTCCCCCCACCTTTCCTTTAAGATGAGCATAGTTTGTTGTCTAAGTCTGTGAGTGTCTTTCTCTGTGGAAATATGTTCATTTGTGTCAGTTATTAGATAACGCCTATAAGTGATATCATAGAATATAGGTCTTTTACTTTCCGACTTACCTCATGTTTCGTGATTATCTCCAGACTCATTTGTGGTGCCTCAGAGAGCAACGGTTCATCGTTTTCCATGGCTAATATTCCATTGTGTGCATGGACCACTTCTTCTTTATCCATTCACCTCTTGTTGGATATTTTGATTGCTTCACTGTCTTGGCTATTGTGAATAAGGCTGCACTGCAGCTTTTGCGGCCTGTGTCTTCTCGATTCTTGTCTTCTCAGGTGAGAGGTCCATTGGTGCGCCTGCTGGATTGAGTGGTACCTCCATTTTTACTTTTCAACACAGCTCCTTTCTTTTCTCATTATTGGCTGTTACCCCTTTACGTCTCACCAGCAGGTAGAGGGGACACAGTTCTTTAAAACCCCTTCAGCATTTATTGTTTGTGGACTTTTTGCTGATGGTCAGTCGACGGGTGTAAGTTGAAACTTTTTGTAGATTAGATTGCATGGGTCTAACGCTCCCTGAGGTTGAGCTTTTATCCATTTTCCTTTTTTTTTTAAAGGGCGTGAGTAAAATTTAACTCTTCATACTCTCTTGAAACATTTGCCTTTTTTGAATGTTTTTGTCCATACCCTACTTCAGCACAATTTTTTAGGCCAGGCGTCCTTTACAGCCCTGAGTCCTTGTGAATGTTAAGTGACCATTAGCTGTGAGTTTAAAGCTGCTCTTGCAGGAAACGGCCACAAGGTGGCAGCATTTCTCATTTACCAAATTTGGTAACTGGGGAAACAGAGCCTTAATGGAAGTGGTGTTCTAGGTTGTAAATTCGAATGGAATGTGCCAGGAAAAAAGCCCTTTAAGTTTATGTCTCGTTACTTCTTGTTCATATTTGTAATTTACTTTTTATTTTTTATCCCAGCAAATTTGATTACAATGGTTTGTTTGTTCTAGGTGTGCAAGATGTGGTTCTTTCTCACATATATGTGTATCTATTCTTCCTCGCATCCTTTTCCCACGTAGGTTATGGCACAATGTTGAGTAGTCTTCTCCTGGTCTTCCGTACGTCTTTGGTGATTATATATTTCACATGGTTTGTATATCTCTGTTAACCCCAATATGGTAATGTATCCAATCCTCATCCCTTTCTATTGGGTGAACCGTAAGTTTTTTTAATGAATCTGTGATTGCCTTTCTCTGTGGAAATATCCTCATTGGTATCAATTTTTAAGTAACTCCTAACAGTGATATGATAGGATATGTGTCTTTTGCTATCTCACTTACTACAGGTGGCGTGATTACGTCTAGACTCATCTATGGTGCTGCAAATGGCATTGTTTCATTTTTTTTCACTAGCGAATATTCCATCTGTACATGGAGGAGTTCTTCTTTGTCCACCCATCTGTTGGTGGACTTTTTGGTTACTTTCGTATCTTGGCTATTGTAATACTGTGCAATGCAGGTTTGCCTGCCTGTGTCTTTCCAATTCTCTCTTCTTAGATTATAGGTCGAGGAGTGGGCCTGCTGGATCATACGGTAGCTCAATGTTGACCTTTGTAAGGCACCTCCATTCTGCTCTCATTTGTGGCCCTTTCCAAGTTACGTCCCAATTGAAGTTGAGGGTATGCATTTCTCCACAACACCTTCAGCATTTATTGTTTGTAGTTTTCTTGCTGATGGTTATTCTGACAAGTGTGAGCTGATACCTCTTTGTGGTTGAATTCGCGTGTGCCTCATAATCCGTTGAAATTGACCTTTAAGGCATGTCCATTTTATTTTTCAAGCTGTGATTACCCCTTAGTTCTTCAAAGTGTTCTCTTAAAGTATGTGTCACATTTTGAAATGTTTTGGCCATTACCTCCCTCAAGACATTTTGAGGGCAGGTTTCATTTACAGTTCTGCAGTACTTGTTCCTACGAAATGACCATTAGCACAGGCTTTAAAGCTGCTTTTGCAGCTAACTGCCAGAGGGTGGCAGCCCTTCTATGTTCCCCACCCTGGTAACTAGGGAAAAGCCCTTGCGGCCTGTGGTGTTTCTCGCTTATAAATTAGAGTGGAGTGTGCCCGGACAAACCCACACAAGCTGATGTCTCCTTACTTTAGTTGGATTTTTAAATTTGATTTTTATTTTTTATTGGAGTAATTTTCCACTGAGTACGTGGACCACTTCTACTTTGTGCATTCCTCGGTTGATGGACATTTTCATTGCTTCCAAGTGTTGGCGATGGTAAATATTGTTGGAGTGCAGGATTGCCAGCCTGTGACTTTTTGATTCTCATTTTCTCAGGTGATAGGCCCAGCAGTGGGTGTGATTGATTGACTGGTAGCCCCGTGTTTCCCTTTTCAAAGCACCTTCTTTGTGTTTACATTAGTGGCTCTTACCACGTCCCACTTAGAATCGAGGGTACGCATTTCTCCACAATCGATTTAGCGTTTATTGTTTGCAGCATTTATGCTAATGGCCCTCCTGGCTGCTGTGAGCTGATAGGGTTCTGTAATTTGGCTTTGCATGTCTTTGAAAATTCGTAAAACTCATCATTTTTCTCCGCCGTTTTCTTTTCTCTTAAAAAAAAGGAAACAATTGGGAGTACAATATAACTCTTGAAATTGTCTTCTTGGAAGGTTGCCCTCTTTTGAATTTTTTGGTCGATTTTCCACGCCAGAGTTTTTTTAGAGAGCAGGTGTCATTTCCCGAACTGCAAGTTTGGTGAATATTTCGTGACCTTTAGCAATGGGTTTAAAGCTGCTGTTGTGGGAAGTGGCCTCAAGGAGGCAGCATTTCTCCATTCCCAAATCTGGGTACTAGGGCAGCAGAGCCTTTCTGGAAGTTGTGTTCCGAGGTTGTAAATTACATTGGAATGTGCATGGAGAAACCCCCATAAGTTTATGTCTCATTATTTCTTCTTGGTTTTTAAAAGTGTTTTAATTGGAGTAAAGCTTAGAATATTGTTTGTCCTAGGTGGACACAATCTGGTTCATTTGTACATTATATATGTCTATTCAAGTACAGATCCTCTTCCCATGTAAAATGTTACAGAGGGTTCCGCAGACCTCCCTTGCTATATGGTCGGTCTTTTTGAGATATGTATATAATATGTGTTTGTATACATATAGTAACACTAATCTTAATTTATCCATTCCCCCCACCTTTCCTTTAAGATGAGCATAGTTTGTTGTCTAAGTCTGTGAGTGTCTTTCTCTGTGGAAATATGTTCATTTGTGTCAGTTATTAGATAACGCCTATAAGTGATATCATAGAATATAGGTCTTTTACTTTCCGACTTACCTCATGTTTCGTGATTATCTCCAGACTCATTTGTGGTGCCTCAGAGAGCAACGGTTCATCGTTTTCCATGGCTAATATTCCATTGTGTGCATGGACCACTTCTTCTTTATCCATTCACCTCTTGTTGGATATTTTGATTGCTTCACTGTCTTGGCTATTGTGAATAAGGCTGCACTGCAGCTTTTGCGGCCTGTGTCTTCTCGATTCTTGTCTTCTCAGGTGAGAGGTCCATTGGTGCGCCTGCTGGATTGAGTGGTACCTCCATTTTTACTTTTCAACACAGCTCCTTTCTTTTCTCATTATTGGCTGTTACCCCTTTACGTCTCACCAGCAGGTAGAGGGGACACAGTTCTTTAAAACCCCTTCAGCATTTATTGTTTGTGGACTTTTTGCTGATGGTCAGTCGACGGGTGTAAGTTGAAACTTTTTGTAGATTAGATTGCATGGGTCTAACGCTCCCTGAGGTTGAGCTTTTATCCATTTTCCTTTTTTTTTTAAAGGGCGTGAGTAAAATTTAACTCTTCATACTCTCTTGAAACATTTGCCTTTTTTGAATTTTTTTGTCCATACCCTACTTCAGCACAATTTTTTAGGCCAGGCGTCCTTTACAGCCCTGAGTCCTTGTGAATGTTAAGTGACCATTAGCTGTGAGTTTAAAGCTGCTCTTGCAGGAAACGGCCACAAGGTGGCAGCATTTCTCATTTACCAAATTTGGTAACTGGGGAAACAGAGCCTTAATGGAAGTGGTGTTCTAGGTTGTAAATTCGAATGGAATGTGCCAGGAAAAAAGCCCTTTAAGTTTATGTCTCGTTACTTCTTGTTCATATTTGTAATTTACTTTTTATTTTTTATCCCAGCAAATTTGATTACAATGGTTTGTTTGTTCTAGGTGTGCAAGATGTGGTTCTTTCTCACATATATGTGTATCTATTCTTCCTCGCATCCTTTTCCCACGTAGGTTATGGCACAATGTTGAGTAGTCTTCTCCTGGTCTTCCGTACGTCTTTGGTGATTATATATTTCACATGGTTTGTATATCTCTGTTAACCCCAATATGGTAATGTATCCAATCCTCATCCCTTTCTATTGGGTGAACCGTAAGTTTTTTTAATGAATCTGTGATTGCCTTTCTCTGTGGAAATATCCTCATTGGTATCAATTTTTAAGTAACTCCTAACAGTGATATGATAGGATATGTGTCTTTTGCTATCTCACTTACTACAGGTGGCGTGATTACGTCTAGACTCATCTATGGTGCTGCAAATGGCATTGTTTCATTTTTTTTCACTAGCGAATATTCCATCTGTACATGGAGGAGTTCTTCTTTGTCCACCCATCTGTTGGTGGACTTTTTGGTTACTTTCGTATCTTGGCTATTGTAATACTGTGCAATGCAGGTTTGCCTGCCTGTGTCTTTCCAATTCTCTCTTCTTAGATTATAGGTCGAGGAGTGGGCCTGCTGGATCATACGGTAGCTCAATGTTGACCTTTGTAAGGCACCTCCATTCTGCTCTCATTTGTGGCCCTTTCCAAGTTACGTCCCAATTGAAGTTGAGGGTATGCATTTCTCCACAACACCTTCAGCATTTATTGTTTGTAGTTTTCTTGCTGATGGTTATTCTGACAAGTGTGAGCTGATACCTCTTTGTGGTTGAATTCGCGTGTGCCTCATAATCCGTTGAAATTGACCTTTAAGGCATGTCCATTTTATTTTTCAAGCTGTGATTACCCCTTAGTTCTTCAAAGTGTTCTCTTAAAGTATGTGTCACATTTTGAAATGTTTTGGCCATTACCTCCCTCAAGACATTTTGAGGGCAGGTTTCATTTACAGTTCTGCAGTACTTGTTCCTACGAAATGACCATTAGCACAGGCTTTAAAGCTGCTTTTGCAGCTAACTGCCAGAGGGTGGCAGCCCTTCTATGTTCCCCACCCTGGTAACTAGGGAAAAGCCCTTGCGGCCTGTGGTGTTTCTCGCTTATAAATTAGAGTGGAGTGTGCCCGGACAAACCCACACAAGCTGATGTCTCCTTACTTTAGTTGGATTTTTAAATTTGATTTTTATTTTTTATTGGAGTAATTTTCCACTGAGTACGTGGACCACTTCTACTTTGTGCATTCCTCGGTTGATGGACATTTTCATTGCTTCCAAGTGTTGGCGATGGTAAATATTGTTGGAGTGCAGGATTGCCAGCCTGTGACTTTTTGATTCTCATTTTCTCAGGTGATAGGCCCAGCAGTGGGTGTGATTGATTGACTGGTAGCCCCGTGTTTCCCTTTTCAAAGCACCTTCTTTGTGTTTACATTAGTGGCTCTTACCACGTCCCACTTAGAATCGAGGGTACGCATTTCTCCACAATCGATTTAGCGTTTATTGTTTGCAGCATTTATGCTAATGGCCCTCCTGGCTGCTGTGAGCTGATAGGGTTCTGTAATTTGGCTTTGCATGTCTTTGAAAATTCGTAAAACTCATCATTTTTCTCCGCCGTTTTCTTTTCTCTTAAAAAAAAGGAAACAATTGGGAGTACAATATAACTCTTGAAATTGTCTTCTTGGAAGGTTGCCCTCTTTTGAATTTTTTGGTCGATTTTCCACGCCAGAGTTTTTTTAGAGAGCAGGTGTCATTTCCCGAACTGCAAGTTTGGTGAATATTTCGTGACCTTTAGCAATGGGTTTAAAGCTGCTGTTGTGGGAAGTGGCCTCAAGGAGGCAGCATTTCTCCATTCCCAAATCTGGGTACTAGGGCAGCAGAGCCTTTCTGGAAGTTGTGTTCCTAGGTTGTAAATTACATTGGAATGTGCATGGAGAAACCCCCATAAGTTTATGTCTCATTATTTCTTCTTGGTTTTTAAAAGTGTTTTAATTGGAGTAAAGCTTAGAATATTGTTTGTCCTAGGTGGACACAATCTGGTTCATTTGTACATTATATATGTCTATTCAAGTACAGATCCTCTTCCCATGTAAAATGTTACAGAGGGTTCCGCAGACCTCCCTTGCTATATGGTCGGTCTTTTTGAGATATGTATATAATATGTGTTTGTATACATATAGTAACACTAATCTTAATTTATCCATTCCCCCCACCTTTCCTTTAAGATGAGCATAGTTTGTTGTCTAAGTCTGTGAGTGTCTTTCTCTGTGGAAATATGTTCATTTGTGTCAGTTATTAGATAACGCCTATAAGTGATATCATAGAATATAGGTCTTTTACTTTCCGACTTACCTCATGTTTCGTGATTATCTCCAGACTCATTTGTGGTGCCTCAGAGAGCAACGGTTCATCGTTTTCCATGGCTAATATTCCATTGTGTGCATGGACCACTTCTTCTTTATCCATTCACCTCTTGTTGGATATTTTGATTGCTTCACTGTCTTGGCTATTGTGAATAAGGCTGCACTGCAGCTTTTGCGGCCTGTGTCTTCTCGATTCTTGTCTTCTCAGGTGAGAGGTCCATTGGTGCGCCTGCTGGATTGAGTGGTACCTCCATTTTTACTTTTCAACACAGCTCCTTTCTTTTCTCATTATTGGCTGTTACCCCTTTACGTCTCACCAGCAGGTAGAGGGGACACAGTTCTTTAAAACCCCTTCAGCATTTATTGTTTGTGGACTTTTTGCTGATGGTCAGTCGACGGGTGTAAGTTGAAACTTTTTGTAGATTAGATTGCATGGGTCTAACGCTCCCTGAGGTTGAGCTTTTATCCATTTTCCTTTTTTTTTTAAAGGGCGTGAGTAAAATTTAACTCTTCATACTCTCTTGAAACATTTGCCTTTTTTGAATGTTTTTGTCCATACCCTACTTCAGCACAATTTTTTAGGCCAGGCGTCCTTTACAGCCCTGAGTCCTTGTGAATGTTAAGTGACCATTAGCTGTGAGTTTAAAGCTGCTCTTGCAGGAAACGGCCACAAGGTGGCAGCATTTCTCATTTACCAAATTTGGTAACTGGGGAAACAGAGCCTTAATGGAAGTGGTGTTCTAGGTTGTAAATTCGAATGGAATGTGCCAGGAAAAAAGCCCTTTAAGTTTATGTCTCGTTACTTCTTGTTCATATTTGTAATTTACTTTTTATTTTTTATCCCAGCAAATTTGATTACAATGGTTTGTTTGTTCTAGGTGTGCAAGATGTGGTTCTTTCTCACATATATGTGTATCTATTCTTCCTCGCATCCTTTTCCCACGTAGGTTATGGCACAATGTTGAGTAGTCTTCTCCTGGTCTTCCGTACGTCTTTGGTGATTATATATTTCACATGGTTTGTATATCTCTGTTAACCCCAATATGGTAATGTATCCAATCCTCATCCCTTTCTATTGGGTGAACCGTAAGTTTTTTTAATGAATCTGTGATTGCCTTTCTCTGTGGAAATATCCTCATTGGTATCAATTTTTAAGTAACTCCTAACAGTGATATGATAGGATATGTGTCTTTTGCTATCTCACTTACTACAGGTGGCGTGATTACGTCTAGACTCATCTATGGTGCTGCAAATGGCATTGTTTCATTTTTTTTCACTAGCGAATATTCCATCTGTACATGGAGGAGTTCTTCTTTGTCCACCCATCTGTTGGTGGACTTTTTGGTTACTTTCGTATCTTGGCTATTGTAATACTGTGCAATGCAGGTTTGCCTGCCTGTGTCTTTCCAATTCTCTCTTCTTAGATTATAGGTCGAGGAGTGGGCCTGCTGGATCATACGGTAGCTCAATGTTGACCTTTGTAAGGCACCTCCATTCTGCTCTCATTTGTGGCCCTTTCCAAGTTACGTCCCAATTGAAGTTGAGGGTATGCATTTCTCCACAACACCTTCAGCATTTATTGTTTGTAGTTTTCTTGCTGATGGTTATTCTGACAAGTGTGAGCTGATACCTCTTTGTGGTTGAATTCGCGTGTGCCTCATAATCCGTTGAAATTGACCTTTAAGGCATGTCCATTTTATTTTTCAAGCTGTGATTACCCCTTAGTTCTTCAAAGTGTTCTCTTAAAGTATGTGTCACATTTTGAAATGTTTTGGCCATTACCTCCCTCAAGACATTTTGAGGGCAGGTTTCATTTACAGTTCTGCAGTACTTGTTCCTACGAAATGACCATTAGCACAGGCTTTAAAGCTGCTTTTGCAGCTAACTGCCAGAGGGTGGCAGCCCTTCTATGTTCCCCATCCTGGTAACTAGGGAAAAGCCCTTGCGGCCTGTGGTGTTTCTCGCTTATAAATTAGAGTGGAGTGTGCCCGGACAAACCCACACAAGCTGATGTCTCCTTACTTTAGTTGGATTTTTAAATTTGATTTTTATTTTTTATTGGAGTAATTTTCCACTGAGTACGTGGACCACTTCTACTTTGTGCATTCCTCGGTTGATGGACATTTTCATTGCTTCCAAGTGTTGGCGATGGTAAATATTGTTGGAGTGCAGGATTGCCAGCCTGTGACTTTTTGATTCTCATTTTCTCAGGTGATAGGCCCAGCAGTGGGTGTGATTGATTGACTGGTAGCCCCGTGTTTCCCTTTTCAAAGCACCTTCTTTGTGTTTACATTAGTGGCTCTTACCACGTCCCACTTAGAATCGAGGGTACGCATTTCTCCACAATCGATTTAGCGTTTATTGTTTGCAGCATTTATGCTAATGGCCCTCCTGGCTGCTGTGAGCTGATAGGGTTCTGTAATTTGGCTTTGCATGTCTTTGAAAATTCGTAAAACTCATCATTTTTCTCCGCCGTTTTCTTTTCTCTTAAAAAAAAGGAAACAATTGGGAGTACAATATAACTCTTGAAATTGTCTTCTTGGAAGGTTGCCCTCTTTTGAATTTTTTGGTCGATTTTCCACGCCAGAGTTTTTTTAGAGAGCAGGTGTCATTTCCCGAACTGCAAGTTTGGTGAATATTTCGTGACCTTTAGCAATGGGTTTAAAGCTGCTGTTGTGGGAAGTGGCCTCAAGGAGGCAGCATTTCTCCATTCCCAAATCTGGGTACTAGGGCAGCAGAGCCTTTCTGGAAGTTGTGTTCCGAGGTTGTAAATTACATTGGAATGTGCATGGAGAAACCCCCATAAGTTTATGTCTCATTATTTCTTCTTGGTTTTTAAAAGTGTTTTAATTGGAGTAAAGCTTAGAATATTGTTTGTCCTAGGTGGACACAATCTGGTTCATTTGTACATTATATATGTCTATTCAAGTACAGATCCTCTTCCCATGTAAAATGTTACAGAGGGTTCCGCAGACCTCCCTTGCTATATGGTCGGTCTTTTTGAGATATGTATATAATATGTGTTTGTATACATATAGTAACACTAATCTTAATTTATCCATTCCCCCCACCTTTCCTTTAAGATGAGCATAGTTTGTTGTCTAAGTCTGTGAGTGTCTTTCTCTGTGGAAATATGTTCATTTGTGTCAGTTATTAGATAACGCCTATAAGTGATATCATAGAATATAGGTCTTTTACTTTCCGACTTACCTCATGTTTCGTGATTATCTCCAGACTCATTTGTGGTGCCTCAGAGAGCAACGGTTCATCGTTTTCCATGGCTAATATTCCATTGTGTGCATGGACCACTTCTTCTTTATCCATTCACCTCTTGTTGGATATTTTGATTGCTTCACTGTCTTGGCTATTGTGAATAAGGCTGCACTGCAGCTTTTGCGGCCTGTGTCTTCTCGATTCTTGTCTTCTCAGGTGAGAGGTCCATTGGTGCGCCTGCTGGATTGAGTGGTACCTCCATTTTTACTTTTCAACACAGCTCCTTTCTTTTCTCATTATTGGCTGTTACCCCTTTACGTCTCACCAGCAGGTAGAGGGGACACAGTTCTTTAAAACCCCTTCAGCATTTATTGTTTGTGGACTTTTTGCTGATGGTCAGTCGACGGGTGTAAGTTGAAACTTTTTGTAGATTAGATTGCATGGGTCTAACGCTCCCTGAGGTTGAGCTTTTATCCATTTTCCTTTTTTTTTTAAAGGGCGTGAGTAAAATTTAACTCTTCATACTCTCTTGAAACATTTGCCTTTTTTGAATTTTTTTGTCCATACCCTACTTCAGCACAATTTTTTAGGCCAGGCGTCCTTTACAGCCCTGAGTCCTTGTGAATGTTAAGTGACCATTAGCTGTGAGTTTAAAGCTGCTCTTGCAGGAAACGGCCACAAGGTGGCAGCATTTCTCATTTACCAAATTTGGTAACTGGGGAAACAGAGCCTTAATGGAAGTGGTGTTCTAGGTTGTAAATTCGAATGGAATGTGCCAGGAAAAAAGCCCTTTAAGTTTATGTCTCGTTACTTCTTGTTCATATTTGTAATTTACTTTTTATTTTTTATCCCAGCAAATTTGATTACAATGGTTTGTTTGTTCTAGGTGTGCAAGATGTGGTTCTTTCTCACATATATGTGTATCTATTCTTCCTCGCATCCTTTTCCCACGTAGGTTATGGCACAATGTTGAGTAGTCTTCTCCTGGTCTTCCGTACGTCTTTGGTGATTATATATTTCACATGGTTTGTATATCTCTGTTAACCCCAATATGGTAATGTATCCAATCCTCATCCCTTTCTATTGGGTGAACCGTAAGTTTTTTTAATGAATCTGTGATTGCCTTTCTCTGTGGAAATATCCTCATTGGTATCAATTTTTAAGTAACTCCTAACAGTGATATGATAGGATATGTGTCTTTTGCTATCTCACTTACTACAGGTGGCGTGATTACGTCTAGACTCATCTATGGTGCTGCAAATGGCATTGTTTCATTTTTTTTCACTAGCGAATATTCCATCTGTACATGGAGGAGTTCTTCTTTGTCCACCCATCTGTTGGTGGACTTTTTGGTTACTTTCGTATCTTGGCTATTGTAATACTGTGCAATGCAGGTTTGCCTGCCTGTGTCTTTCCAATTCTCTCTTCTTAGATTATAGGTCGAGGAGTGGGCCTGCTGGATCATACGGTAGCTCAATGTTGACCTTTGTAAGGCACCTCCATTCTGCTCTCATTTGTGGCCCTTTCCAAGTTACGTCCCAATTGAAGTTGAGGGTATGCATTTCTCCACAACACCTTCAGCATTTATTGTTTGTAGTTTTCTTGCTGATGGTTATTCTGACAAGTGTGAGCTGATACCTCTTTGTGGTTGAATTCGCGTGTGCCTCATAATCCGTTGAAATTGACCTTTAAGGCATGTCCATTTTATTTTTCAAGCTGTGATTACCCCTTAGTTCTTCAAAGTGTTCTCTTAAAGTATGTGTCACATTTTGAAATGTTTTGGCCATTACCTCCCTCAAGACATTTTGAGGGCAGGTTTCATTTACAGTTCTGCAGTACTTGTTCCTACGAAATGACCATTAGCACAGGCTTTAAAGCTGCTTTTGCAGCTAACTGCCAGAGGGTGGCAGCCCTTCTATGTTCCCCACCCTGGTAACTAGGGAAAAGCCCTTGCGGCCTGTGGTGTTTCTCGCTTATAAATTAGAGTGGAGTGTGCCCGGACAAACCCACACAAGCTGATGTCTCCTTACTTTAGTTGGATTTTTAAATTTGATTTTTATTTTTTATTGGAGTAATTTTCCACTGAGTACGTGGACCACTTCTACTTTGTGCATTCCTCGGTTGATGGACATTTTCATTGCTTCCAAGTGTTGGCGATGGTAAATATTGTTGGAGTGCAGGATTGCCAGCCTGTGACTTTTTGATTCTCATTTTCTCAGGTGATAGGCCCAGCAGTGGGTGTGATTGATTGACTGGTAGCCCCGTGTTTCCCTTTTCAAAGCACCTTCTTTGTGTTTACATTAGTGGCTCTTACCACGTCCCACTTAGAATCGAGGGTACGCATTTCTCCACAATCGATTTAGCGTTTATTGTTTGCAGCATTTATGCTAATGGCCCTCCTGGCTGCTGTGAGCTGATAGGGTTCTGTAATTTGGCTTTGCATGTCTTTGAAAATTCGTAAAACTCATCATTTTTCTCCGCCGTTTTCTTTTCTCTTAAAAAAAAGGAAACAATTGGGAGTACAATATAACTCTTGAAATTGTCTTCTTGGAAGGTTGCCCTCTTTTGAATTTTTTGGTCGATTTTCCACGCCAGAGTTTTTTTAGAGAGCAGGTGTCATTTCCCGAACTGCAAGTTTGGTGAATATTTCGTGACCTTTAGCAATGGGTTTAAAGCTGCTGTTGTGGGAAGTGGCCTCAAGGAGGCAGCATTTCTCCATTCCCAAATCTGGGTACTAGGGCAGCAGAGCCTTTCTGGAAGTTGTGTTCCGAGGTTGTAAATTACATTGGAATGTGCATGGAGAAACCCCCATAAGTTTATGTCTCATTATTTCTTCTTGGTTTTTAAAAGTGTTTTAATTGGAGTAAAGCTTAGAATATTGTTTGTCCTAGGTGGACACAATCTGGTTCATTTGTACATTATATATGTCTATTCAAGTACAGATCCTCTTCCCATGTAAAATGTTACAGAGGGTTCCGCAGACCTCCCTTGCTATATGGTCGGTCTTTTTGAGATATGTATATAATATGTGTTTGTATACATATAGTAACACTAATCTTAATTTATCCATTCCCCCCACCTTTCCTTTAAGATGAGCATAGTTTGTTGTCTAAGTCTGTGAGTGTCTTTCTCTGTGGAAATATGTTCATTTGTGTCAGTTATTAGATAACGCCTATAAGTGATATCATAGAATATAGGTCTTTTACTTTCCGACTTACCTCATGTTTCGTGATTATCTCCAGACTCATTTGTGGTGCCTCAGAGAGCAACGGTTCATCGTTTTCCATGGCTAATATTCCATTGTGTGCATGGACCACTTCTTCTTTATCCATTCACCTCTTGTTGGATATTTTGATTGCTTCACTGTCTTGGCTATTGTGAATAAGGCTGCACTGCAGCTTTTGCGGCCTGTGTCTTCTCGATTCTTGTCTTCTCAGGTGAGAGGTCCATTGGTGCGCCTGCTGGATTGAGTGGTACCTCCATTTTTACTTTTCAACACAGCTCCTTTCTTTTCTCATTATTGGCTGTTACCCCTTTACGTCTCACCAGCAGGTAGAGGGGACACAGTTCTTTAAAACCCCTTCAGCATTTATTGTTTGTGGACTTTTTGCTGATGGTCAGTCGACGGGTGTAAGTTGAAACTTTTTGTAGATTAGATTGCATGGGTCTAACGCTCCCTGAGGTTGAGCTTTTATCCATTTTCCTTTTTTTTTTAAAGGGCGTGAGTAAAATTTAACTCTTCATACTCTCTTGAAACATTTGCCTTTTTTGAATTTTTTTGTCCATACCCTACTTCAGCACAATTTTTTAGGCCAGGCGTCCTTTACAGCCCTGAGTCCTTGTGAATGTTAAGTGACCATTAGCTGTGAGTTTAAAGCTGCTCTTGCAGGAAACGGCCACAAGGTGGCAGCATTTCTCATTTACCAAATTTGGTAACTGGGGAAACAGAGCCTTAATGGAAGTGGTGTTCTAGGTTGTAAATTCGAATGGAATGTGCCAGGAAAAAAGCCCTTTAAGTTTATGTCTCGTTACTTCTTGTTCATATTTGTAATTTACTTTTTATTTTTTATCCCAGCAAATTTGATTACAATGGTTTGTTTGTTCTAGGTGTGCAAGATGTGGTTCTTTCTCACATATATGTGTATCTATTCTTCCTCGCATCCTTTTCCCACGTAGGTTATGGCACAATGTTGAGTAGTCTTCTCCTGGTCTTCCGTACGTCTTTGGTGATTATATATTTCACATGGTTTGTATATCTCTGTTAACCCCAATATGGTAATGTATCCAATCCTCATCCCTTTCTATTGGGTGAACCGTAAGTTTTTTTAATGAATCTGTGATTGCCTTTCTCTGTGGAAATATCCTCATTGGTATCAATTTTTAAGTAACTCCTAACAGTGATATGATAGGATATGTGTCTTTTGCTATCTCACTTACTACAGGTGGCGTGATTACGTCTAGACTCATCTATGGTGCTGCAAATGGCATTGTTTCATTTTTTTTCACTAGCGAATATTCCATCTGTACATGGAGGAGTTCTTCTTTGTCCACCCATCTGTTGGTGGACTTTTTGGTTACTTTCGTATCTTGGCTATTGTAATACTGTGCAATGCAGGTTTGCCTGCCTGTGTCTTTCCAATTCTCTCTTCTTAGATTATAGGTCGAGGAGTGGGCCTGCTGGATCATACGGTAGCTCAATGTTGACCTTTGTAAGGCACCTCCATTCTGCTCTCATTTGTGGCCCTTTCCAAGTTACGTCCCAATTGAAGTTGAGGGTATGCATTTCTCCACAACACCTTCAGCATTTATTGTTTGTAGTTTTCTTGCTGATGGTTATTCTGACAAGTGTGAGCTGATACCTCTTTGTGGTTGAATTCGCGTGTGCCTCATAATCCGTTGAAATTGACCTTTAAGGCATGTCCATTTTATTTTTCAAGCTGTGATTACCCCTTAGTTCTTCAAAGTGTTCTCTTAAAGTATGTGTCACATTTTGAAATGTTTTGGCCATTACCTCCCTCAAGACATTTTGAGGGCAGGTTTCATTTACAGTTCTGCAGTACTTGTTCCTACGAAATGACCATTAGCACAGGCTTTAAAGCTGCTTTTGCAGCTAACTGCCAGAGGGTGGCAGCCCTTCTATGTTCCCCACCCTGGTAACTAGGGAAAAGCCCTTGCGGCCTGTGGTGTTTCTCGCTTATAAATTAGAGTGGAGTGTGCCCGGACAAACCCACACAAGCTGATGTCTCCTTACTTTAGTTGGATTTTTAAATTTGATTTTTATTTTTTATTGGAGTAATTTTCCACTGAGTACGTGGACCACTTCTACTTTGTGCATTCCTCGGTTGATGGACATTTTCATTGCTTCCAAGTGTTGGCGATGGTAAATATTGTTGGAGTGCAGGATTGCCAGCCTGTGACTTTTTGATTCTCATTTTCTCAGGTGATAGGCCCAGCAGTGGGTGTGATTGATTGACTGGTAGCCCCGTGTTTCCCTTTTCAAAGCACCTTCTTTGTGTTTACATTAGTGGCTCTTACCACGTCCCACTTAGAATCGAGGGTACGCATTTCTCCACAATCGATTTAGCGTTTATTGTTTGCAGCATTTATGCTAATGGCCCTCCTGGCTGCTGTGAGCTGATAGGGTTCTGTAATTTGGCTTTGCATGTCTTTGAAAATTCGTAAAACTCATCATTTTTCTCCGCCGTTTTCTTTTCTCTTAAAAAAAAGGAAACAATTGGGAGTACAATATAACTCTTGAAATTGTCTTCTTGGAAGGTTGCCCTCTTTTGAATTTTTTGGTCGATTTTCCACGCCAGAGTTTTTTTAGAGAGCAGGTGTCATTTCCCGAACTGCAAGTTTGGTGAATATTTCGTGACCTTTAGCAATGGGTTTAAAGCTGCTGTTGTGGGAAGTGGCCTCAAGGAGGCAGCATTTCTCCATTCCCAAATCTGGGTACTAGGGCAGCAGAGCCTTTCTGGAAGTTGTGTTCCGAGGTTGTAAATTACATTGGAATGTGCATGGAGAAACCCCCATAAGTTTATGTCTCATTATTTCTTCTTGGTTTTTAAAAGTGTTTTAATTGGAGTAAAGCTTAGAATATTGTTTGTCCTAGGTGGACACAATCTGGTTCATTTGTACATTATATATGTCTATTCAAGTACAGATCCTCTTCCCATGTAAAATGTTACAGAGGGTTCCGCAGACCTCCCTTGCTATATGGTCGGTCTTTTTGAGATATGTATATAATATGTGTTTGTATACATATAGTAACACTAATCTTAATTTATCCATTCCCCCCACCTTTCCTTTAAGATGAGCATAGTTTGTTGTCTAAGTCTGTGAGTGTCTTTCTCTGTGGAAATATGTTCATTTGTGTCAGTTATTAGATAACGCCTATAAGTGATATCATAGAATATAGGTCTTTTACTTTCCGACTTACCTCATGTTTCGTGATTATCTCCAGACTCATTTGTGGTGCCTCAGAGAGCAACGGTTCATCGTTTTCCATGGCTAATATTCCATTGTGTGCATGGACCACTTCTTCTTTATCCATTCACCTCTTGTTGGATATTTTGATTGCTTCACTGTCTTGGCTATTGTGAATAAGGCTGCACTGCAGCTTTTGCGGCCTGTGTCTTCTCGATTCTTGTCTTCTCAGGTGAGAGGTCCATTGGTGCGCCTGCTGGATTGAGTGGTACCTCCATTTTTACTTTTCAACACAGCTCCTTTCTTTTCTCATTATTGGCTGTTACCCCTTTACGTCTCACCAGCAGGTAGAGGGGACACAGTTCTTTAAAACCCCTTCAGCATTTATTGTTTGTGGACTTTTTGCTGATGGTCAGTCGACGGGTGTAAGTTGAAACTTTTTGTAGATTAGATTGCATGGGTCTAACGCTCCCTGAGGTTGAGCTTTTATCCATTTTCCTTTTTTTTTTAAAGGGCGTGAGTAAAATTTAACTCTTCATACTCTCTTGAAACATTTGCCTTTTTTGAATTTTTTTGTCCATACCCTACTTCAGCACAATTTTTTAGGCCAGGCGTCCTTTACAGCCCTGAGTCCTTGTGAATGTTAAGTGACCATTAGCTGTGAGTTTAAAGCTGCTCTTGCAGGAAACGGCCACAAGGTGGCAGCATTTCTCATTTACCAAATTTGGTAACTGGGGAAACAGAGCCTTAATGGAAGTGGTGTTCTAGGTTGTAAATTCGAATGGAATGTGCCAGGAAAAAAGCCCTTTAAGTTTATGTCTCGTTACTTCTTGTTCATATTTGTAATTTACTTTTTATTTTTTATCCCAGCAAATTTGATTACAATGGTTTGTTTGTTCTAGGTGTGCAAGATGTGGTTCTTTCTCACATATATGTGTATCTATTCTTCCTCGCATCCTTTTCCCACGTAGGTTATGGCACAATGTTGAGTAGTCTTCTCCTGGTCTTCCGTACGTCTTTGGTGATTATATATTTCACATGGTTTGTATATCTCTGTTAACCCCAATATGGTAATGTATCCAATCCTCATCCCTTTCTATTGGGTGAACCGTAAGTTTTTTTAATGAATCTGTGATTGCCTTTCTCTGTGGAAATATCCTCATTGGTATCAATTTTTAAGTAACTCCTAACAGTGATATGATAGGATATGTGTCTTTTGCTATCTCACTTACTACAGGTGGCGTGATTACGTCTAGACTCATCTATGGTGCTGCAAATGGCATTGTTTCATTTTTTTTCACTAGCGAATATTCCATCTGTACATGGAGGAGTTCTTCTTTGTCCACCCATCTGTTGGTGGACTTTTTGGTTACTTTCGTATCTTGGCTATTGTAATACTGTGCAATGCAGGTTTGCCTGCCTGTGTCTTTCCAATTCTCTCTTCTTAGATTATAGGTCGAGGAGTGGGCCTGCTGGATCATACGGTAGCTCAATGTTGACCTTTGTAAGGCACCTCCATTCTGCTCTCATTTGTGGCCCTTTCCAAGTTACGTCCCACTTGAAGTTGAGGGTATGCATTTCTCCACAACACCTTCAGCATTTATTGTTTGTAGTTTTCTTGCTGATGGTTATTCTGACAAGTGTGAGCTGATACCTCTTTGTGGTTGAATTCGCGTGTGCCTCATAATCCGTTGAAATTGACCTTTAAGGCATGTCCATTTTATTTTTCAAGCTGTGATTACCCCTTAGTTCTTCAAAGTGTTCTCTTAAAGTATGTGTCACATTTTGAAATGTTTTGGCCATTACCTCCCTCAAGACATTTTGAGGGCAGGTTTCATTTACAGTTCTGCAGTACTTGTTCCTACGAAATGACCATTAGCACAGGCTTTAAAGCTGCTTTTGCAGCTAACTGCCAGAGGGTGGCAGCCCTTCTATGTTCCCCACCCTGGTAACTAGGGAAAAGCCCTTGCGGCCTGTGGTGTTTCTCGCTTATAAATTAGAGTGGAGTGTGCCCGGACAAACCCACACAAGCTGATGTCTCCTTACTTTAGTTGGATTTTTAAATTTGATTTTTATTTTTTATTGGAGTAATTTTCCACTGAGTACGTGGACCACTTCTACTTTGTGCATTCCTCGGTTGATGGACATTTTCATTGCTTCCAAGTGTTGGCGATGGTAAATATTGTTGGAGTGCAGGATTGCCAGCCTGTGACTTTTTGATTCTCATTTTCTCAGGTGATAGGCCCAGCAGTGGGTGTGATTGATTGACTGGTAGCCCCGTGTTTCCCTTTTCAAAGCACCTTCTTTGTGTTTACATTAGTGGCTCTTACCACGTCCCACTTAGAATCGAGGGTACGCATTTCTCCACAATCGATTTAGCGTTTATTGTTTGCAGCATTTATGCTAATGGCCCTCCTGGCTGCTGTGAGCTGATAGGGTTCTGTAATTTGGCTTTGCATGTCTTTGAAAATTCGTAAAACTCATCATTTTTCTCCGCCGTTTTCTTTTCTCTTAAAAAAAAGGAAACAATTGGGAGTACAATATAACTCTTGAAATTGTCTTCTTGGAAGGTTGCCCTCTTTTGAATTTTTTGGTCGATTTTCCACGCCAGAGTTTTTTTAGAGAGCAGGTGTCATTTCCCGAACTGCAAGTTTGGTGAATATTTCGTGACCTTTAGCAATGGGTTTTAAGCTGCTGTTGTGGGAAGTGGCCTCAAGGAGGCAGCATTTCTCCATTCCCAAATCTGGGTACTAGGGCAGCAGAACCTTTCTGGAAGTTGTGTTCCTAGGTTGTAAATTACATTGGAATGTGCATGGAGAAACCCCCATAAGTTTATGTCTCATTATTTCTTCTTGGTTTTTAAAAGTGTTTTAATTGGAGTAAAGCTTAGAATATTGTTTGTCCTAGGTGGACACAATCTGGTTCATTTGTACATTATATATGTCTATTCAAGTACAGATCCTCTTCCCATGTAAAATGTTACAGAGGGTTCCGCAGACCTCCCTTGCTATATGGTCGGTCTTTTTGAGATATGTATATAATATGTGTTTGTATACATATAGTAACACTAATCTTAATTTATCCATTCCCCCCACCTTTCCTTTAAGATGAGCATAGTTTGTTGTCTAAGTCTGTGAGTGTCTTTCTCTGTGGAAATATGTTCATTTGTGTCAGTTATTAGATAACGCCTATAAGTGATATCATAGAATATAGGTCTTTTACTTTCCGACTTACCTCATGTTTCGTGATTATCTCCAGACTCATTTGTGGTGCCTCAGAGAGCAACGGTTCATCGTTTTCCATGGCTAATATTCCATTGTGTGCATGGACCACTTCTTCTTTATCCATTCACCTCTTGTTGGATATTTTGATTGCTTCACTGTCTTGGCTATTGTGAATAAGGCTGCACTGCAGCTTTTGCGGCCTGTGTCTTCTCGATTCTTGTCTTCTCAGGTGAGAGGTCCATTGGTGCGCCTGCTGGATTGAGTGGTACCTCCATTTTTACTTTTCAACACAGCTCCTTTCTTTTCTCATTATTGGCTGTTACCCCTTTACGTCTCACCAGCAGGTAGAGGGGACACAGTTCTTTAAAACCCCTTCAGCATTTATTGTTTGTGGACTTTTTGCTGATGGTCAGTCGACGGGTGTAAGTTGAAACTTTTTGTAGATTAGATTGCATGGGTCTAACGCTCCCTGAGGTTGAGCTTTTATCCATTTTCCTTTTTTTTTTAAAGGGCGTGAGTAAAATTTAACTCTTCATACTCTCTTGAAACATTTGCCTTTTTTGAATTTTTTTGTCCATACCCTACTTCAGCACAATTTTTTAGGCCAGGCGTCCTTTACAGCCCTGAGTCCTTGTGAATGTTAAGTGACCATTAGCTGTGAGTTTAAAGCTGCTCTTGCAGGAAACGGCCACAAGGTGGCAGCATTTCTCATTTACCAAATTTGGTAACTGGGGAAACAGAGCCTTAATGGAAGTGGTGTTCTAGGTTGTAAATTCGAATGGAATGTGCCAGGAAAAAAGCCCTTTAAGTTTATGTCTCGTTACTTCTTGTTCATATTTGTAATTTACTTTTTATTTTTTATCCCAGCAAATTTGATTACAATGGTTTGTTTGTTCTAGGTGTGCAAGATGTGGTTCTTTCTCACATATATGTGTATCTATTCTTCCTCGCATCCTTTTCCCACGTAGGTTATGGCACAATGTTGAGTAGTCTTCTCCTGGTCTTCCGTACGTCTTTGGTGATTATATATTTCACATGGTTTGTATATCTCTGTTAACCCCAATATGGTAATGTATCCAATCCTCATCCCTTTCTATTGGGTGAACCGTAAGTTTTTTTAATGAATCTGTGATTGCCTTTCTCTGTGGAAATATCCTCATTGGTATCAATTTTTAAGTAACTCCTAACAGTGATATGATAGGATATGTGTCTTTTGCTATCTCACTTACTACAGGTGGCGTGATTACGTCTAGACTCATCTATGGTGCTGCAAATGGCATTGTTTCATTTTTTTTCACTAGCGAATATTCCATCTGTACATGGAGGAGTTCTTCTTTGTCCACCCATCTGTTGGTGGACTTTTTGGTTACTTTCGTATCTTGGCTATTGTAATACTGTGCAATGCAGGTTTGCCTGCCTGTGTCTTTCCAATTCTCTCTTCTTAGATTATAGGTCGAGGAGTGGGCCTGCTGGATCATACGGTAGCTCAATGTTGACCTTTGTAAGGCACCTCCATTCTGCTCTCATTTGTGGCCCTTTCCAAGTTACGTCCCAATTGAAGTTGAGGGTATGCATTTCTCCACAACACCTTCAGCATTTATTGTTTGTAGATTTCTTGCTGATGGTTATTCTGACAAGTGTGAGCTGATACCTCTTTGTGGTTGAATTCGCGTGTGCCTCATAATCCGTTGAAATTGACCTTTAAGGCATGTCCATTTTATTTTTCAAGCTGTGATTACCCCTTAGTTCTTCAAAGTGTTCTCTTAAAGTATGTGTCACATTTTGAAATGTTTTGGCCATTACCTCCCTCAAGACATTTTGAGGGCAGGTTTCATTTACAGTTCTGCAGTACTTGTTCCTACGAAATGACCATTAGCACAGGCTTTAAAGCTGCTTTTGCAGCTAACTGCCAGAGGGTGGCAGCCCTTCTATGTTCCCCACCCTGGTAACTAGGGAAAAGCCCTTGCGGCCTGTGGTGTTTCTCGCTTATAAATTAGAGTGGAGTGTGCCCGGACAAACCCACACAAGCTGATGTCTCCTTACTTTAGTTGGATTTTTAAATTTGATTTTTATTTTTTATTGGAGTAATTTTCCACTGAGTACGTGGACCACTTCTACTTTGTGCATTCCTCGGTTGATGGACATTTTCATTGCTTCCAAGTGTTGGCGATGGTAAATATTGTTGGAGTGCAGGATTGCCAGCCTGTGACTTTTTGATTCTCATTTTCTCAGGTGATAGGCCCAGCAGTGGGTGTGATTGATTGACTGGTAGCCCCGTGTTTCCCTTTTCAAAGCACCTTCTTTGTGTTTACATTAGTGGCTCTTACCACGTCCCACTTAGAATCGAGGGTACGCATTTCTCCACAATCGATTTAGCGTTTATTGTTTGCAGCATTTATGCTAATGGCCCTCCTGGCTGCTGTGAGCTGATAGGGTTCTGTAATTTGGCTTTGCATGTCTTTGAAAATTCGTAAAACTCATCATTTTTCTCCGCCGTTTTCTTTTCTCTTAAAAAAAAGGAAACAATTGGGAGTACAATATAACTCTTGAAATTGTCTTCTTGGAAGGTTGCCCTCTTTTGAATTTTTTGGTCGATTTTCCACGCCAGAGTTTTTTTAGAGAGCAGGTGTCATTTCCCGAACTGCAAGTTTGGTGAATATTTCGTGACCTTTAGCAATGGGTTTAAAGCTGCTGTTGTGGGAAGTGGCCTCAAGGAGGCAGCATTTCTCCATTCCCAAATCTGGGTACTAGGGCAGCAGAGCCTTTCTGGAAGTTGTGTTCCTAGGTTGTAAATTACATTGGAATGTGCATGGAGAAACCCCCATAAGTTTATGTCTCATTATTTCTTCTTGGTTTTTAAAAGTGTTTTAATTGGAGTAAAGCTTAGAATATTGTTTGTCCTAGGTGGACACAATCTGGTTCATTTGTACATTATATATGTCTATTCAAGTACAGATCCTCTTCCCATGTAAAATGTTACAGAGGGTTCCGCAGACCTCCCTTGCTATATGGTCGGTCTTTTTGAGATATGTATATAATATGTGTTTGTATACATATAGTAACACTAATCTTAATTTATCCATTCCCCCCACCTTTCCTTTAAGATGAGCATAGTTTGTTGTCTAAGTCTGTGAGTGTCTTTCTCTGTGGAAATATGTTCATTTGTGTCAGTTATTAGATAACGCCTATAAGTGATATCATAGAATATAGGTCTTTTACTTTCCGACTTACCTCATGTTTCGTGATTATCTCCAGACTCATTTGTGGTGCCTCAGAGAGCAACGGTTCATCGTTTTCCATGGCTAATATTCCATTGTGTGCATGGACCACTTCTTCTTTATCCATTCACCTCTTGTTGGATATTTTGATTGCTTCACTGTCTTGGCTATTGTGAATAAGGCTGCACTGCAGCTTTTGCGGCCTGTGTCTTCTCGATTCTTGTCTTCTCAGGTGAGAGGTCCATTGGTGCGCCTGCTGGATTGAGTGGTACCTCCATTTTTACTTTTCAACACAGCTCCTTTCTTTTCTCATTATTGGCTGTTACCCCTTTACGTCTCACCAGCAGGTAGAGGGGACACAGTTCTTTAAAACCCCTTCAGCATTTATTGTTTGTGGACTTTTTGCTGATGGTCAGTCGACGGGTGTAAGTTGAAACTTTTTGTAGATTAGATTGCATGGGTCTAACGCTCCCTGAGGTTGAGCTTTTATCCATTTTCCTTTTTTTTTTAAAGGGCGTGAGTAAAATTTAACTCTTCATACTCTCTTGAAACATTTGCCTTTTTTGAATTTTTTTGTCCATACCCTACTTCAGCACAATTTTTTAGGCCAGGCGTCCTTTACAGCCCTGAGTCCTTGTGAATGTTAAGTGACCATTAGCTGTGAGTTTAAAGCTGCTCTTGCAGGAAACGGCCACAAGGTGGCAGCATTTCTCATTTACCAAATTTGGTAACTGGGGAAACAGAGCCTTAATGGAAGTGGTGTTCTAGGTTGTAAATTCGAATGGAATGTGCCAGGAAAAAAGCCCTTTAAGTTTATGTCTCGTTACTTCTTGTTCATATTTGTAATTTACTTTTTATTTTTTATCCCAGCAAATTTGATTACAATGGTTTGTTTGTTCTAGGTGTGCAAGATGTGGTTCTTTCTCACATATATGTGTATCTATTCTTCCTCGCATCCTTTTCCCACGTAGGTTATGGCACAATGTTGAGTAGTCTTCTCCTGGTCTTCCGTACGTCTTTGGTGATTATATATTTCACATGGTTTGTATATCTCTGTTAACCCCAATATGGTAATGTATCCAATCCTCATCCCTTTCTATTGGGTGAACCGTAAGTTTTTTTAATGAATCTGTGATTGCCTTTCTCTGTGGAAATATCCTCATTGGTATCAATTTTTAAGTAACTCCTAACAGTGATATGATAGGATATGTGTCTTTTGCTATCTCACTTACTACAGGTGGCGTGATTACGTCTAGACTCATCTATGGTGCTGCAAATGGCATTGTTTCATTTTTTTTCACTAGCGAATATTCCATCTGTACATGGAGGAGTTCTTCTTTGTCCACCCATCTGTTGGTGGACTTTTTGGTTACTTTCGTATCTTGGCTATTGTAATACTGTGCAATGCAGGTTTGCCTGCCTGTGTCTTTCCAATTCTCTCTTCTTAGATTATAGGTCGAGGAGTGGGCCTGCTGGATCATACGGTAGCTCAATGTTGACCTTTGTAAGGCACCTCCATTCTGCTCTCATTTGTGGCCCTTTCCAAGTTACGTCCCACTTGAAGTTGAGGGTATGCATTTCTCCACAACACCTTCAGCATTTATTGTTTGTAGTTTTCTTGCTGATGGTTATTCTGACAAGTGTGAGCTGATACCTCTTTGTGGTTGAATTCGCGTGTGCCTCATAATCCGTTGAAATTGACCTTTAAGGCATGTCCATTTTATTTTTCAAGCTGTGATTACCCCTTAGTTCTTCAAAGTGTTCTCTTAAAGTATGTGTCACATTTTGAAATGTTTTGGCCATTACCTCCCTCAAGACATTTTGAGGGCAGGTTTCATTTACAGTTCTGCAGTACTTGTTCCTACGAAATGACCATTAGCACAGGCTTTAAAGCTGCTTTTGCAGCTAACTGCCAGAGGGTGGCAGCCCTTCTATGTTCCCCACCCTGGTAACTAGGGAAAAGCCCTTGCGGCCTGTGGTGTTTCTCGCTTATAAATTAGAGTGGAGTGTGCCCGGACAAACCCACACAAGCTGATGTCTCCTTACTTTAGTTGGATTTTTAAATTTGATTTTTATTTTTTATTGGAGTAATTTTCCACTGAGTACGTGGACCACTTCTACTTTGTGCATTCCTCGGTTGATGGACATTTTCATTGCTTCCAAGTGTTGGCGATGGTAAATATTGTTGGAGTGCAGGATTGCCAGCCTGTGACTTTTTGATTCTCATTTTCTCAGGTGATAGGCCCAGCAGTGGGTGTGATTGCTTGACTGGTAGCCCCGTGTTTCCCTTTTCTAAGCACCTTCTTTGTGTTTACATTAGTGGCTCTTACCACGTCCCACTTAGAATCGAGGGTACGCATTTCTCCACAATCGATTTAGCGTTTATTGTTTGCAGCATTTATGCTAATGGCCCTCCTGGCTGCTGTGAGCTGATAGGGTTCTGTAATTTGGCTTTGCATGTCTTTGAAAATTCGTAAAACTCATCATTTTTCTCCGCCGTTTTCTTTTCTCTTAAAAAAAAGGAAACAATTGGGAGTACAATATAACTCTTGAAATTGTCTTCTTGGAAGGTTGCCCTCTTTTGAATTTTTTGGTCGATTTTCCACGCCAGAGTTTTTTTAGAGAGCAGGTGTCATTTCCCGAACTGCAAGTTTGGTGAATATTTCGTGACCTTTAGCAATGGGTTTTAAGCTGCTGTTGTGGGAAGTGGCCTCAAGGAGGCAGCATTTCTCCATTCCCAAATCTGGGTACTAGGGCAGCAGAACCTTTCTGGAAGTTGTGTTCCTAGGTTGTAAATTACATTGGAATGTGCATGGAGAAACCCCCATAAGTTTATGTCTCATTATTTCTTCTTGGTTTTTAAAAGTGTTTTAATTGGAGTAAAGCTTAGAATATTGTTTGTCCTAGGTGGACACAATCTGGTTCATTTGTACATTATATATGTCTATTCAAGTACAGATCCTCTTCCCATGTAAAATGTTACAGAGGGTTCCGCAGACCTCCCTTGCTATATGGTCGGTCTTTTTGAGATATGTATATAATATGTGTTTGTATACATATAGTAACACTAATCTTAATTTATCCATTCCCCCCACCTTTCCTTTAAGATGAGCATAGTTTGTTGTCTAAGTCTGTGAGTGTCTTTCTCTGTGGAAATATGTTCATTTGTGTCAGTTATTAGATAACGCCTATAAGTGATATCATAGAATATAGGTCTTTTACTTTCCGACTTACCTCATGTTTCGTGATTATCTCCAGACTCATTTGTGGTGCCTCAGAGAGCAACGGTTCATCGTTTTCCATGGCTAATATTCCATTGTGTGCATGGACCACTTCTTCTTTATCCATTCACCTCTTGTTGGATATTTTGATTGCTTCACTGTCTTGGCTATTGTGAATAAGGCTGCACTGCAGCTTTTGCGGCCTGTGTCTTCTCGATTCTTGTCTTCTCAGGTGAGAGGTCCATTGGTGCGCCTGCTGGATTGAGTGGTACCTCCATTTTTACTTTTCAACACAGCTCCTTTCTTTTCTCATTATTGGCTGTTACCCCTTTACGTCTCACCAGCAGGTAGAGGGGACACAGTTCTTTAAAACCCCTTCAGCATTTATTGTTTGTGGACTTTTTGCTGATGGTCAGTCGACGGGTGTAAGTTGAAACTTTTTGTAGATTAGATTGCATGGGTCTAACGCTCCCTGAGGTTGAGCTTTTATCCATTTTCCTTTTTTTTTTAAAGGGCGTGAGTAAAATTTAACTCTTCATACTCTCTTCTTGAAACATTTGCCTTTTTTGAATTTTTTTGTCCATACCCTACTTCAGCACAATTTTTTAGGCCAGGCGTCCTTTACAGCCCTGAGTCCTTGTGAATGTTAAGTGACCATTAGCTGTGAGTTTAAAGCTGCTCTTGCAGGAAACGGCCACAAGGTGGCAGCATTTCTCATTTACCAAATTTGGTAACTGGGGAAACAGAGCCTTAATGGAAGTGGTGTTCTAGGTTGTAAATTCGATTGGAATGTGCCAGGAAAAAAGCCCTTTAAGTTTATGTCTCGTTACTTCTTGTTCATATTTGTAATTTACTTTTTATTTTTTATCCCAGCAAATTTGATTACAATGGTTTGTTTGTTCTAGGTGTGCAAGATGTGGTTCTTTCTCACATATACGTGTATCTATTCTTCCTCGCATCCTTTTCCCACGTAGGTTATGGCACAATGTTGAGTAGTCTTCTCCTGGTCTTCCGTACGTCTTTGGTGATTATATATTTCACATGGTTTGTATATCTCTGTTAACCCCAATATGGTAATGTATCCAATCCTCATCCCTTTCTATTGGGTGAACCGTAAGTTTTTTTAATGAATCTGTGATTGCCTTTCTCTGTGGAAATATCCTCATTGGTATCAATTTTTAAGTAACTCCTAACAGTGATATGATAGGATATGTGTCTTTTGCTATCTCACTTACTACAGGTGGCGTGATTACGTCTAGACTCATCTATGGTGCTGCAAATGGCATTGTTTCATTTTTTTTCACTAGCGAATATTCCATCTGTACATGGAGGAGTTCTTCTTTGTCCACCCATCTGTTGGTGGACTTTTTGGTTACTTTCGTATCTTGGCTATTGTAATACTGTGCAATGCAGATTTGCCTGCCTGTGTCTTTCCAATTCTCTCTTCTTAGATTATAGGTCGAGGAGTGGGCCTGCTGGATCATACGGTAGCTCAATGTTGACCTTTGTAAGGCACCTCCATTCTGCTCTCATTTGTGGCCCTTTCCAAGTTACGTCCCACTTGAAGTTGAGGGTATGCATTTCTCCACAACACCTTCAGCATTTATTGTTTGTAGTTTTCTTGCTGATGGTTATTCTGACAAGTGTGAGCTGATACCTCTTTGTGGTTGAATTCGCGTGTGCCTCATAATCCGTTGAAATTGACCTTTAAGGCATGTCCATTTTATTTTTCAAGCTGTGATTACCCCTTAGTTCTTCAAAGTGTTCTCTTAAAGTATGTGTCACATTTTGAAATGTTTTGGCCATTACCTCCCTCAAGACATTTTGAGGGCAGGTTTCATTTACAGTTCTGCAGTACTTGTTCCTACGAAATGACCATTAGCACAGGCTTTAAAGCTGCTTTTGCAGCTAACTGCCAGAGGGTGGCAGCCCTTCTATGTTCCCCATCCTGGTAACTAGGGAAAAGCCCTTGCGGCCTGTGGTGTTTCTCGCTTATAAATTAGAGTGGAGTGTGCCCGGACAAACCCACACAAGCTGATGTCTCCTTACTTTAGTTGGATTTTTAAATTTGATTTTTATTTTTTATTGGAGTAATTTTCCACTGAGTACGTGGACCACTTCTACTTTGTGCATTCCTCGGTTGATGGACATTTTCATTGCTTCCAAGTGTTGGCGATGGTAAATATTGTTGGAGTGCAGGATTGCCAGCCTGTGACTTTTTGATTCTCATTTTCTCAGGTGATAGGCCCAGCAGTGGGTGTGATTGCTTGACTGGTAGCCCCGTGTTTCCCTTTTCTAAGCACCTTCTTTGTGTTTACATTAGTGGCTCTTACCACGTCCCACTTAGAATCGAGGGTACGCATTTCTCCACAATCGATTTAGCGTTTATTGTTTGCAGCATTTATGCTAATGGCCCTCCTGGCTGCTGTGAGCTGATAGGGTTCTGTAATTTGGCTTTGCATGTCTTTGAAAATTCGTAAAACTCATCATTTTTCTCCGCCGTTTTCTTTTCTCTTAAAAAAAAGGAAACAATTGGGAGTACAATATAACTCTTGAAATTGTCTTCTTGGAAGGTTGCCCTCTTTTGAATTTTTTGGTCGATTTTCCACGCCAGAGTTTTTTTAGAGAGCAGGTGTCATTTCCCGAACTGCAAGTTTGGTGAATATTTCGTGACCTTTAGCAATGGGTTTTAAGCTGCTGTTGTGGGAAGTGGCCTCAAGGAGGCAGCATTTCTCCATTCCCAAATCTGGGTACTAGGGCAGCAGAACCTTTCTGGAAGTTGTGTTCCTAGGTTGTAAATTACATTGGAATGTGCATGGAGAAACCCCCATAAGTTTATGTCTCATTATTTCTTCTTGGTTTTTAAAAGTGTTTTAATTGGAGTAAAGCTTAGAATATTGTTTGTCCTAGGTGGACACAATCTGGTTCATTTGTACATTATATATGTCTATTCAAGTACAGATCCTCTTCCCATGTAAAATGTTACAGAGGGTTCCGCAGACCTCCCTTGCTATATGGTCGGTCTTTTTGAGATATGTATATAATATGTGTTTGTATACATATAGTAACACTAATCTTAATTTATCCATTCCCCCCACCTTTCCTTTAAGATGAGCATAGTTTGTTGTCTAAGTCTGTGAGTGTCTTTCTCTGTGGAAATATGTTCATTTGTGTCAGTTATTAGATAACGCCTATAAGTGATATCATAGAATATAGGTCTTTTACTTTCCGACTTACCTCATGTTTCGTGATTATCTCCAGACTCATTTGTGGTGCCTCAGAGAGCAACGGTTCATCGTTTTCCATGGCTAATATTCCATTGTGTGCATGGACCACTTCTTCTTTATCCATTCACCTCTTGTTGGATATTTTGATTGCTTCACTGTCTTGGCTATTGTGAATAAGGCTGCACTGCAGCTTTTGCGGCCTGTGTCTTCTCGATTCTTGTCTTCTCAGGTGAGAGGTCCATTGGTGCGCCTGCTGGATTGAGTGGTACCTCCATTTTTACTTTTCAACACAGCTCCTTTCTTTTCTCATTATTGGCTGTTACCCCTTTACGTCTCACCAGCAGGTAGAGGGGACACAGTTCTTTAAAACCCCTTCAGCATTTATTGTTTGTGGACTTTTTGCTGATGGTCAGTCGACGGGTGTAAGTTGAAACTTTTTGTAGATTAGATTGCATGGGTCTAACGCTCCCTGAGGTTGAGCTTTTATCCATTTTCCTTTTTTTTTTAAAGGGCGTGAGTAAAATTTAACTCTTCATACTCTCTTCTTGAAACATTTGCCTTTTTTGAATTTTTTTGTCCATACCCTACTTCAGCACAATTTTTTAGGCCAGGCGTCCTTTACAGCCCTGAGTCCTTGTGAATGTTAAGTGACCATTAGCTGTGAGTTTAAAGCTGCTCTTGCAGGAAACGGCCACAAGGTGGCAGCATTTCTCATTTACCAAATTTGGTAACTGGGGAAACAGAGCCTTAATGGAAGTGGTGTTCTAGGTTGTAAATTCGATTGGAATGTGCCAGGAAAAAAGCCCTTTAAGTTTATGTCTCGTTACTTCTTGTTCATATTTGTAATTTACTTTTTATTTTTTATCCCAGCAAATTTGATTACAATGGTTTGTTTGTTCTAGGTGTGCAAGATGTGGTTCTTTCTCACATATACGTGTATCTATTCTTCCTCGCATCCTTTTCCCACGTAGGTTATGGCACAATGTTGAGTAGTCTTCTCCTGGTCTTCCGTACGTCTTTGGTGATTATATATTTCACATGGTTTGTATATCTCTGTTAACCCCAATATGGTAATGTATCCAATCCTCATCCCTTTCTATTGGGTGAACCGTAAGTTTTTTTAATGAATCTGTGATTGCCTTTCTCTGTGGAAATATCCTCATTGGTATCAATTTTTAAGTAACTCCTAACAGTGATATGATAGGATATGTGTCTTTTGCTATCTCACTTACTACAGGTGGCGTGATTACGTCTAGACTCATCTATGGTGCTGCAAATGGCATTGTTTCATTTTTTTTCACTAGCGAATATTCCATCTGTACATGGAGGAGTTCTTCTTTGTCCACCCATCTGTTGGTGGACTTTTTGGTTACTTTCGTATCTTGGCTATTGTAATACTGTGCAATGCAGATTTGCCTGCCTGTGTCTTTCCAATTCTCTCTTCTTAGATTATAGGTCGAGGAGTGGGCCTGCTGGATCATACGGTAGCTCAATGTTGACCTTTGTAAGGCACCTCCATTCTGCTCTCATTTGTGGCCCTTTCCAAGTTACGTCCCACTTGAAGTTGAGGGTATGCATTTCTCCACAACACCTTCAGCATTTATTGTTTGTAGTTTTCTTGCTGATGGTTATTCTGACAAGTGTGAGCTGATACCTCTTTGTGGTTGAATTCGCGTGTGCCTCATAATCCGTTGAAATTGACCTTTAAGGCATGTCCATTTTATTTTTCAAGCTGTGATTACCCCTTAGTTCTTCAAAGTGTTCTCTTAAAGTATGTGTCACATTTTGAAATGTTTTGGCCATTACCTCCCTCAAGACATTTTGAGGGCAGGTTTCATTTACAGTTCTGCAGTACTTGTTCCTACGAAATGACCATTAGCACAGGCTTTAAAGCTGCTTTTGCAGCTAACTGCCAGAGGGTGGCAGCCCTTCTATGTTCCCCATCCTGGTAACTAGGGAAAAGCCCTTGCGGCCTGTGGTGTTTCTCGCTTATAAATTAGAGTGGAGTGTGCCCGGACAAACCCACACAAGCTGATGTCTCCTTACTTTAGTTGGATTTTTAAATTTGATTTTTATTTTTTATTGGAGTAATTTTCCACTGAGTACGTGGACCACTTCTACTTTGTGCATTCCTCGGTTGATGGACATTTTCATTGCTTCCAAGTGTTGGCGATGGTAAATATTGTTGGAGTGCAGGATTGCCAGCCTGTGACTTTTTGATTCTCATTTTCTCAGGTGATAGACCCAGCAGTGGGTGTGATTGCTTGACTGGTAGCCCCGTGTTTCCCTTTTCTAAGCACCTTCTTTGTGTTTACATTAGTGGCTCTTACCACGTCCCACTTAGAATCGAGGGTACGCATTTCTCCACAATCGATTTAGCGTTTATTGTTTGCAGCATTTATGCTAATGGCCCTCCTGGCTGCTGTGAGCTGATAGGGTTCTGTAATTTGGCTTTGCATGTCTTTGAAAATTCGTAAAACTCATCATTTTTCTCCGCCGTTTTCTTTTCTCTTAAAAAAAAGGAAACAATTGGGAGTACAATATAACTCTTGAAATTGTCTTCTTGGAAGGTTGCCCTCTTTTGAATTTTTTGGTCGATTTTCCACGCCAGAGTTTTTTTAGAGAGCAGGTGTCATTTCCCGAACTGCAAGTTTGGTGAATATTTCGTGACCTTTAGCAATGGGTTTTAAGCTGCTGTTGTGGGAAGTGGCCTCAAGGAGGCAGCATTTCTCCATTCCCAAATCTGGGTACTAGGGCAGCAGAACCTTTCTGGAAGTTGTGTTCCTAGGTTGTAAATTACATTGGAATGTGCATGGAGAAACCCCCATAAGTTTATGTCTCATTATTTCTTCTTGGTTTTTAAAAGTGTTTTAATTGGAGTAAAGCTTAGAATATTGTTTGTCCTAGGTGGACACAATCTGGTTCATTTGTACATTATATATGTCTATTCAAGTACAGATCCTCTTCCCATGTAAAATGTTACAGAGGGTTCCGCAGACCTCCCTTGCTATATGGTCGGTCTTTTTGAGATATGTATATAATATGTGTTTGTATACATATAGTAACACTAATCTTAATTTATCCATTCCCCCCACCTTTCCTTTAAGATGAGCATAGTTTGTTGTCTAAGTCTGTGAGTGTCTTTCTCTGTGGAAATATGTTCATTTGTGTCAGTTATTAGATAACGCCTATAAGTGATATCATAGAATATAGGTCTTTTACTTTCCGACTTACCTCATGTTTCGTGATTATCTCCAGACTCATTTGTGGTGCCTCAGAGAGCAACGGTTCATCGTTTTCCATGGCTAATATTCCATTGTGTGCATGGACCACTTCTTCTTTATCCATTCACCTCTTGTTGGATATTTTGATTGCTTCACTGTCTTGGCTATTGTGAATAAGGCTGCACTGCAGCTTTTGCGGCCTGTGTCTTCTCGATTCTTGTCTTCTCAGGTGAGAGGTCCATTGGTGCGCCTGCTGGATTGAGTGGTACCTCCATTTTTACTTTTCAACACAGCTCCTTTCTTTTCTCATTATTGGCTGTTACCCCTTTACGTCTCACCAGCAGGTAGAGGGGACACAGTTCTTTAAAACCCCTTCAGCATTTATTGTTTGTGGACTTTTTGCTGATGGTCAGTCGACGGGTGTAAGTTGAAACTTTTTGTAGATTAGATTGCATGGGTCTAACGCTCCCTGAGGTTGAGCTTTTATCCATTTTCCTTTTTTTTTTAAAGGGCGTGAGTAAAATTTAACTCTTCATACTCTCTTCTTGAAACATTTGCCTTTTTTGAATTTTTTTGTCCATACCCTACTTCAGCACAATTTTTTAGGCCAGGCGTCCTTTACAGCCCTGAGTCCTTGTGAATGTTAAGTGACCATTAGCTGTGAGTTTAAAGCTGCTCTTGCAGGAAACGGCCACAAGGTGGCAGCATTTCTCATTTACCAAATTTGGTAACTGGGGAAACAGAGCCTTAATGGAAGTGGTGTTCTAGGTTGTAAATTCGATTGGAATGTGCCAGGAAAAAAGCCCTTTAAGTTTATGTCTCGTTACTTCTTGTTCATATTTGTAATTTACTTTTTATTTTTTATCCCAGCAAATTTGATTACAATGGTTTGTTTGTTCTAGGTGTGCAAGATGTGGTTCTTTCTCACATATACGTGTATCTATTCTTCCTCGCATCCTTTTCCCACGTAGGTTATGGCACAATGTTGAGTAGTCTTCTCCTGGTCTTCCGTACGTCTTTGGTGATTATATATTTCACATGGTTTGTATATCTCTGTTAACCCCAATATGGTAATGTATCCAATCCTCATCCCTTTCTATTGGGTGAACCGTAAGTTTTTTTAATGAATCTGTGATTGCCTTTCTCTGTGGAAATATCCTCATTGGTATCAATTTTTAAGTAACTCCTAACAGTGATATGATAGGATATGTGTCTTTTGCTATCTCACTTACTACAGGTGGCGTGATTACGTCTAGACTCATCTATGGTGCTGCAAATGGCATTGTTTCATTTTTTTTCACTAGCGAATATTCCATCTGTACATGGAGGAGTTCTTCTTTGTCCACCCATCTGTTGGTGGACTTTTTGGTTACTTTCGTATCTTGGCTATTGTAATACTGTGCAATGCAGGTTTGCCTGCCTGTGTCTTTCCAATTCTCTCTTCTTAGATTATAGGTCGAGGAGTGGGCCTGCTGGATCATACGGTAGCTCAATGTTGACCTTTGTAAGGCACCTCCATTCTGCTCTCATTTGTGGCCCTTTCCAAGTTACGTCCCAATTGAAGTTGAGGGTATGCATTTCTCCACAACAACTTCAGCATTTATTGTTTGTAGTTTTCTTGCTGATGGTTATTCTGACAAGTGTGAGCTGATACCTCTTTGTGGTTGAATTCGCGTGTGCCTCATAATCCGTTGAAATTGACCTTTAAGGCATGTCCATTTTATTTTTCAAGCTGTGATTACCCCTTAGTTCTTCAAAGTGTTCTCTTAAAGTATGTGTCACATTTTGAAATGTTTTGGCCATTACCTCCCTCAAGACATTTTGAGGGCAGGTTTCATTTACAGTTCTGCAGTACTTGTTCCTACGAAATGACCATTAGCACAGGCTTTAAAGCTGCTTTTGCAGCTAACTGCCAGAGGGTGGCAGCCCTTCTATGTTCCCCACCCTGGTAACTAGGGAAAAGCCCTTGCGGCCTGTGGTGTTTCTCGCTTATAAATTAGAGTGGAGTGTGCCCGGACAAACCCACACAAGCTGATGTCTCCTTACTTTAGTTGGATTTTTAAATTTGATTTTTATTTTTTATTGGAGTAATTTTCCACTGAGTACGTGGACCACTTCTACTTTGTGCATTCCTCGGTTGATGGACATTTTCATTGCTTCCAAGTGTTGGCGATGGTAAATATTGTTGGAGTGCAGGATTGCCAGCCTGTGACTTTTTGATTCTCATTTTCTCAGGTGATAGACCCAGCAGTGGGTGTGATTGCTTGACTGGTAGCCCCGTGTTTCCCTTTTCTAAGCACCTTCTTTGTGTTTACATTAGTGGCTCTTACCACGTCCCACTTAGAATCGAGGGTACGCATTTCTCCACAATCGATTTAGCGTTTATTGTTTGCAGCATTTATGCTAATGGCCCTCCTGGCTGCTGTGAGCTGATAGGGTTCTGTAATTTGGCTTTGCATGTCTTTGAAAATTCGTAAAACTCATCATTTTTCTCCGCCGTTTTCTTTTCTCTTAAAAAAAAGGAAACAATTGGGAGTACAATATAACTCTTGAAATTGTCTTCTTGGAAGGTTGCCCTCTTTTGAATTTTTTGGTCGATTTTCCACGCCAGAGTTTTTTTAGAGAGCAGGTGTCATTTCCCGAACTGCAAGTTTGGTGAATATTTCGTGACCTTTAGCAATGGGTTTTAAGCTGCTGTTGTGGGAAGTGGCCTCAAGGAGGCAGCATTTCTCCATTCCCAAATCTGGGTACTAGGGCAGCAGAACCTTTCTGGAAGTTGTGTTCCTAGGTTGTAAATTACATTGGAATGTGCATGGAGAAACCCCCATAAGTTTATGTCTCATTATTTCTTCTTGGTTTTTAAAAGTGTTTTAATTGGAGTAAAGCTTAGAATATTGTTTGTCCTAGGTGGACACAATCTGGTTCATTTGTACATTATATATGTCTATTCAAGTACAGATCCTCTTCCCATGTAAAATGTTACAGAGGGTTCCGCAGACCTCCCTTGCTATATGGTCGGTCTTTTTGAGATATGTATATAATATGTGTTTGTATACATATAGTAACACTAATCTTAATTTATCCATTCCCCCCACCTTTCCTTTAAGATGAGCATAGTTTGTTGTCTAAGTCTGTGAGTGTCTTTCTCTGTGGAAATATGTTCATTTGTGTCAGTTATTAGATAACGCCTATAAGTGATATCATAGAATATAGGTCTTTTACTTTCCGACTTACCTCATGTTTCGTGATTATCTCCAGACTCATTTGTGGTGCCTCAGAGAGCAACGGTTCATCGTTTTCCATGGCTAATATTCCATTGTGTGCATGGACCACTTCTTCTTTATCCATTCACCTCTTGTTGGATATTTTGATTGCTTCACTGTCTTGGCTATTGTGAATAAGGCTGCACTGCAGCTTTTGCGGCCTGTGTCTTCTCGATTCTTGTCTTCTCAGGTGAGAGGTCCATTGGTGCGCCTGCTGGATTGAGTGGTACCTCCATTTTTACTTTTCAACACAGCTCCTTTCTTTTCTCATTATTGGCTGTTACCCCTTTACGTCTCACCAGCAGGTAGAGGGGACACAGTTCTTTAAAACCCCTTCAGCATTTATTGTTTGTGGACTTTTTGCTGATGGTCAGTCGACGGGTGTAAGTTGAAACTTTTTGTAGATTAGATTGCATGGGTCTAACGCTCCCTGAGGTTGAGCTTTTATCCATTTTCCTTTTTTTTTTAAAGGGCGTGAGTAAAATTTAACTCTTCATACTCTCTTCTTGAAACATTTGCCTTTTTTGAATTTTTTTGTCCATACCCTACTTCAGCACAATTTTTTAGGCCAGGCGTCCTTTACAGCCCTGAGTCCTTGTGAATGTTAAGTGACCATTAGCTGTGAGTTTAAAGCTGCTCTTGCAGGAAACGGCCACAAGGTGGCAGCATTTCTCATTTACCAAATTTGGTAACTGGGGAAACAGAGCCTTAATGGAAGTGGTGTTCTAGGTTGTAAATTCGATTGGAATGTGCCAGGAAAAAAGCCCTTTAAGTTTATGTCTCGTTACTTCTTGTTCATATTTGTAATTTACTTTTTATTTTTTATCCCAGCAAATTTGATTACAATGGTTTGTTTGTTCTAGGTGTGCAAGATGTGGTTCTTTCTCACATATACGTGTATCTATTCTTCCTCGCATCCTTTTCCCACGTAGGTTATGGCACAATGTTGAGTAGTCTTCTCCTGGTCTTCCGTACGTCTTTGGTGATTATATATTTCACATGGTTTGTATATCTCTGTTAACCCCAATATGGTAATGTATCCAATCCTCATCCCTTTCTATTGGGTGAACCGTAAGTTTTTTTAATGAATCTGTGATTGCCTTTCTCTGTGGAAATATCCTCATTGGTATCAATTTTTAAGTAACTCCTAACAGTGATATGATAGGATATGTGTCTTTTGCTATCTCACTTACTACAGGTGGCGTGATTACGTCTAGACTCATCTATGGTGCTGCAAATGGCATTGTTTCATTTTTTTTCACTAGCGAATATTCCATCTGTACATGGAGGAGTTCTTCTTTGTCCACCCATCTGTTGGTGGACTTTTTGGTTACTTTCGTATCTTGGCTATTGTAATACTGTGCAATGCAGGTTTGCCTGCCTGTGTCTTTCCAATTCTCTCTTCTTAGATTATAGGTCGAGGAGTGGGCCTGCTGGATCATACGGTAGCTCAATGTTGACCTTTGTAAGGCACCTCCATTCTGCTCTCATTTGTGGCCCTTTCCAAGTTACGTCCCAATTGAAGTTGAGGGTATGCATTTCTCCACAACAACTTCAGCATTTATTGTTTGTAGTTTTCTTGCTGATGGTTATTCTGACAAGTGTGAGCTGATACCTCTTTGTGGTTGAATTCGCGTGTGCCTCATAATCCGTTGAAATTGACCTTTAAGGCATGTCCATTTTATTTTTCAAGCTGTGATTACCCCTTAGTTCTTCAAAGTGTTCTCTTAAAGTATGTGTCACATTTTGAAATGTTTTGGCCATTACCTCCCTCAAGACATTTTGAGGGCAGGTTTCATTTACAGTTCTGCAGTACTTGTTCCTACGAAATGACCATTAGCACAGGCTTTAAAGCTGCTTTTGCAGCTAACTGCCAGAGGGTGGCAGCCCTTCTATGTTCCCCACCCTGGTAACTAGGGAAAAGCCCTTGCGGCCTGTGGTGTTTCTCGCTTATAAATTAGAGTGGAGTGTGCCCGGACAAACCCACACAAGCTGATGTCTCCTTACTTTAGTTGGATTTTTAAATTTGATTTTTATTTTTTATTGGAGTAATTTTCCACTGAGTACGTGGACCACTTCTACTTTGTGCATTCCTCGGTTGATGGACATTTTCATTGCTTCCAAGTGTTGGCGATGGTAAATATTGTTGGAGTGCAGGATTGCCAGCCTGTGACTTTTTGATTCTCATTTTCTCAGGTGATAGGCCCAGCAGTGGGTGTGATTGATTGACTGGTAGCCCCGTGTTTCCCTTTTCAAAGCACCTTCTTTGTGTTTACATTAGTGGCTCTTACCACGTCCCACTTAGAATCGAGGGTACGCATTTCTCCACAATCGATTTAGCGTTTATTGTTTGCAGCATTTATGCTAATGGCCCTCCTGGCTGCTGTGAGCTGATAGGGTTCTGTAATTTGGCTTTGCATGTCTTTGAAAATTCGTAAAACTCATCATTTTTCTCCGCCGTTTTCTTTTCTCTTAAAAAAAAGGAAACAATTGGGAGTACAATATAACTCTTGAAATTGTCTTCTTGGAAGGTTGCCCTCTTTTGAATTTTTTGGTCGATTTTCCACGCCAGAGTTTTTTTAGAGAGCAGGTGTCATTTCCCGAACTGCAAGTTTGGTGAATATTTCGTGACCTTTAGCAATGGGTTTTAAGCTGCTGTTGTGGGAAGTGGCCTCAAGGAGGCAGCATTTCTCCATTCCCAAATCTGGGTACTAGGGCAGCAGAGCCTTTCTGGAAGTTGTGTTCCTAGGTTGTAAATTACATTGGAATGTGCATGGAGAAACCCCCATAAGTTTATGTCTCATTATTTCTTCTTGGTTTTTAAAAGTGTTTTAATTGGAGTAAAGCTTAGAATATTGTTTGTCCTAGGTGGACACAATCTGGTTCATTTGTACATTATATATGTCTATTCAAGTACAGATCCTCTTCCCATGTAAAATGTTACAGAGGGTTCCGCAGACCTCCCTTGCTATATGGTCGGTCTTTTTGAGATATGTATATAATATGTGTTTGTATACATATAGTAACACTAATCTTAATTTATCCATTCCCCCCACCTTTCCTTTAAGATGAGCATAGTTTGTTGTCTAAGTCTGTGAGTGTCTTTCTCTGTGGAAATATGTTCATTTGTGTCAGTTATTAGATAACGCCTATAAGTGATATCATAGAATATAGGTCTTTTACTTTCCGACTTACCTCATGTTTCGTGATTATCTCCAGACTCATTTGTGGTGCCTCAGAGAGCAACGGTTCATCGTTTTCCATGGCTAATATTCCATTGTGTGCATGGACCACTTCTTCTTTATCCATTCACCTCTTGTTGGATATTTTGATTGCTTCACTGTCTTGGCTATTGTGAATAAGGCTGCACTGCAGCTTTTGCGGCCTGTGTCTTCTCGATTCTTGTCTTCTCAGGTGAGAGGTCCATTGGTGCGCCTGCTGGATTGAGTGGTACCTCCATTTTTACTTTTCAACACAGCTCCTTTCTTTTCTCATTATTGGCTGTTACCCCTTTACGTCTCACCAGCAGGTAGAGGGGACACAGTTCTTTAAAACCCCTTCAGCATTTATTGTTTGTGGACTTTTTGCTGATGGTCAGTCGACGGGTGTAAGTTGAAACTTTTTGTAGATTAGATTGCATGGGTCTAACGCTCCCTGAGGTTGAGCTTTTATCCATTTTCCTTTTTTTTTTAAAGGGCGTGAGTAAAATTTAACTCTTCATACTCTCTTGAAACATTTGCCTTTTTTGAATTTTTTTGTCCATACCCTACTTCAGCACAATTTTTTAGGCCAGGCGTCCTTTACAGCCCTGAGTCCTTGTGAATGTTAAGTGACCATTAGCTGTGAGTTTAAAGCTGCTCTTGCAGGAAACGGCCACAAGGTGGCAGCATTTCTCATTTACCAAATTTGGTAACTGGGGAAACAGAGCCTTAATGGAAGTGGTGTTCTAGGTTGTAAATTCGAATGGAATGTGCCAGGAAAAAAGCCCTTTAAGTTTATGTCTCGTTACTTCTTGTTCATATTTGTAATTTACTTTTTATTTTTTATCCCAGCAAATTTGATTACAATGGTTTGTTTGTTCTAGGTGTGCAAGATGTGGTTCTTTCTCACATATATGTGTATCTATTCTTCCTCGCATCCTTTTCCCACGTAGGTTATGGCACAATGTTGAGTAGTCTTCTCCTGGTCTTCCGTACGTCTTTGGTGATTATATATTTCACATGGTTTGTATATCTCTGTTAACCCCAATATGGTAATGTATCCAATCCTCATCCCTTTCTATTGGGTGAACCGTAAGTTTTTTTAATGAATCTGTGATTGCCTTTCTCTGTGGAAATATCCTCATTGGTATCAATTTTTAAGTAACTCCTAACAGTGATATGATAGGATATGTGTCTTTTGCTATCTCACTTACTACAGGTGGCGTGATTACGTCTAGACTCATCTATGGTGCTGCAAATGGCATTGTTTCATTTTTTTTCACTAGCGAATATTCCATCTGTACATGGAGGAGTTCTTCTTTGTCCACCCATCTGTTGGTGGACTTTTTGGTTACTTTCGTATCTTGGCTATTGTAATACTGTGCAATGCAGGTTTGCCTGCCTGTGTCTTTCCAATTCTCTCTTCTTAGATTATAGGTCGAGGAGTGGGCCTGCTGGATCATACGGTAGCTCAATGTTGACCTTTGTAAGGCACCTCCATTCTGCTCTCATTTGTGGCCCTTTCCAAGTTACGTCCCAATTGAAGTTGAGGGTATGCATTTCTCCACAACAACTTCAGCATTTATTGTTTGTAGTTTTCTTGCTGATGGTTATTCTGACAAGTGTGAGCTGATACCTCTTTGTGGTTGAATTCGCGTGTGCCTCATAATCCGTTGAAATTGACCTTTAAGGCATGTCCATTTTATTTTTCAAGCTGTGATTACCCCTTAGTTCTTCAAAGTGTTCTCTTAAAGTATGTGTCACATTTTGAAATGTTTTGGCCATTACCTCCCTCAAGACATTTTGAGGGCAGGTTTCATTTACAGTTCTGCAGTACTTGTTCCTACGAAATGACCATTAGCACAGGCTTTAAAGCTGCTTTTGCAGCTAACTGCCAGAGGGTGGCAGCCCTTCTATGTTCCCCACCCTGGTAACTAGGGAAAAGCCCTTGCGGCCTGTGGTGTTTCTCGCTTATAAATTAGAGTGGAGTGTGCCCGGACAAACCCACACAAGCTGATGTCTCCTTACTTTAGTTGGATTTTTAAATTTGATTTTTATTTTTTATTGGAGTAATTTTCCACTGAGTACGTGGACCACTTCTACTTTGTGCATTCCTCGGTTGATGGACATTTTCATTGCTTCCAAGTGTTGGCGATGGTAAATATTGTTGGAGTGCAGGATTGCCAGCCTGTGACTTTTTGATTCTCATTTTCTCAGGTGATAGGCCCAGCAGTGGGTGTGATTGATTGACTGGTAGCCCCGTGTTTCCCTTTTCAAAGCACCTTCTTTGTGTTTACATTAGTGGCTCTTACCACGTCCCACTTAGAATCGAGGGTACGCATTTCTCCACAATCGATTTAGCGTTTATTGTTTGCAGCATTTATGCTAATGGCCCTCCTGGCTGCTGTGAGCTGATAGGGTTCTGTAATTTGGCTTTGCATGTCTTTGAAAATTCGTAAAACTCATCATTTTTCTCCGCCGTTTTCTTTTCTCTTAAAAAAAAGGAAACAATTGGGAGTACAATATAACTCTTGAAATTGTCTTCTTGGAAGGTTGCCCTCTTTTGAATTTTTTGGTCGATTTTCCACGCCAGAGTTTTTTTAGAGAGCAGGTGTCATTTCCCGAACTGCAAGTTTGGTGAATATTTCGTGACCTTTAGCAATGGGTTTAAAGCTGCTGTTGTGGGAAGTGGCCTCAAGGAGGCAGCATTTCTCCATTCCCAAATCTGGGTACTAGGGCAGCAGAGCCTTTCTGGAAGTTGTGTTCCTAGGTTGTAAATTACATTGGAATGTGCATGGAGAAACCCCCATAAGTTTATGTCTCATTATTTCTTCTTGGTTTTTAAAAGTGTTTTAATTGGAGTAAAGCTTAGAATATTGTTTGTCCTAGGTGGACACAATCTGGTTCATTTGTACATTATATATGTCTATTCAAGTACAGATCCTCTTCCCATGTAAAATGTTACAGAGGGTTCCGCAGACCTCCCTTGCTATATGGTCGGTCTTTTTGAGATATGTATATAATATGTGTTTGTATACATATAGTAACACTAATCTTAATTTATCCATTCCCCCCACCTTTCCTTTAAGATGAGCATAGTTTGTTGTCTAAGTCTGTGAGTGTCTTTCTCTGTGGAAATATGTTCATTTGTGTCAGTTATTAGATAACGCCTATAAGTGATATCATAGAATATAGGTCTTTTACTTTCCGACTTACCTCATGTTTCGTGATTATCTCCAGACTCATTTGTGGTGCCTCAGAGAGCAACGGTTCATCGTTTTCCATGGCTAATATTCCATTGTGTGCATGGACCACTTCTTCTTTATCCATTCACCTCTTGTTGGATATTTTGATTGCTTCACTGTCTTGGCTATTGTGAATAAGGCTGCACTGCAGCTTTTGCGGCCTGTGTCTTCTCGATTCTTGTCTTCTCAGGTGAGAGGTCCATTGGTGCGCCTGCTGGATTGAGTGGTACCTCCATTTTTACTTTTCAACACAGCTCCTTTCTTTTCTCATTATTGGCTGTTACCCCTTTACGTCTCACCAGCAGGTAGAGGGGACACAGTTCTTTAAAACCCCTTCAGCATTTATTGTTTGTGGACTTTTTGCTGATGGTCAGTCGACGGGTGTAAGTTGAAACTTTTTGTAGATTAGATTGCATGGGTCTAACGCTCCCTGAGGTTGAGCTTTTATCCATTTTCCTTTTTTTTTTAAAGGGCGTGAGTAAAATTTAACTCTTCATACTCTCTTCTTGAAACATTTGCCTTTTTTGAATTTTTTTGTCCATACCCTACTTCAGCACAATTTTTTAGGCCAGGCGTCCTTTACAGCCCTGAGTCCTTGTGAATGTTAAGTGACCATTAGCTGTGAGTTTAAAGCTGCTCTTGCAGGAAACGGCCACAAGGTGGCAGCATTTCTCATTTACCAAATTTGGTAACTGGGGAAACAGAGCCTTAATGGAAGTGGTGTTCTAGGTTGTAAATTCGATTGGAATGTGCCAGGAAAAAAGCCCTTTAAGTTTATGTCTCGTTACTTCTTGTTCATATTTGTAATTTACTTTTTATTTTTTATCCCAGCAAATTTGATTACAATGGTTTGTTTGTTCTAGGTGTGCAAGATGTGGTTCTTTCTCACATATACGTGTATCTATTCTTCCTCGCATCCTTTTCCCACGTAGGTTATGGCACAATGTTGAGTAGTCTTCTCCTGGTCTTCCGTACGTCTTTGGTGATTATATATTTCACATGGTTTGTATATCTCTGTTAACCCCAATATGGTAATGTATCCAATCCTCATCCCTTTCTATTGGGTGAACCGTAAGTTTTTTTAATGAATCTGTGATTGCCTTTCTCTGTGGAAATATCCTCATTGGTATCAATTTTTAAGTAACTCCTAACAGTGATATGATAGGATATGTGTCTTTTGCTATCTCACTTACTACAGGTGGCGTGATTACGTCTAGACTCATCTATGGTGCTGCAAATGGCATTGTTTCATTTTTTTTCACTAGCGAATATTCCATCTGTACATGGAGGAGTTCTTCTTTGTCCACCCATCTGTTGGTGGACTTTTTGGTTACTTTCGTATCTTGGCTATTGTAATACTGTGCAATGCAGGTTTGCCTGCCTGTGTCTTTCCAATTCTCTCTTCTTAGATTATAGGTCGAGGAGTGGGCCTGCTGGATCATACGGTAGCTCAATGTTGACCTTTGTAAGGCACCTCCATTCTGCTCTCATTTGTGGCCCTTTCCAAGTTACGTCCCAATTGAAGTTGAGGGTATGCATTTCTCCACAACACCTTCAGCATTTATTGTTTGTAGTTTTCTTGCTGATGGTTATTCTGACAAGTGTGAGCTGATACCTCTTTGTGGTTGAATTCGCGTGTGCCTCATAATCCGTTGAAATTGACCTTTAAGGCATGTCCATTTTATTTTTCAAGCTGTGATTACCCCTTAGTTCTTCAAAGTGTTCTCTTAAAGTATGTGTCACATTTTGAAATGTTTTGGCCATTACCTCCCTCAAGACATTTTGAGGGCAGGTTTCATTTACAGTTCTGCAGTACTTGTTCCTACGAAATGACCATTAGCACAGGCTTTAAAGCTGCTTTTGCAGCTAACTGCCAGAGGGTGGCAGCCCTTCTATGTTCCCCACCCTGGTAACTAGGGAAAAGCCCTTGCGGCCTGTGGTGTTTCTCGCTTATAAATTAGAGTGGAGTGTGCCCGGACAAACCCACACAAGCTGATGTCTCCTTACTTTAGTTGGATTTTTAAATTTGATTTTTATTTTTTATTGGAGTAATTTTCCACTGAGTACGTGGACCACTTCTACTTTGTGCATTCCTCGGTTGATGGACATTTTCATTGCTTCCAAGTGTTGGCGATGGTAAATATTGTTGGAGTGCAGGATTGCCAGCCTGTGACTTTTTGATTCTCATTTTCTCAGGTGATAGGCCCAGCAGTGGGTGTGATTGATTGACTGGTAGCCCCGTGTTTCCCTTTTCAAAGCACCTTCTTTGTGTTTACATTAGTGGCTCTTACCACGTCCCACTTAGAATCGAGGGTACGCATTTCTCCACAATCGATTTAGCGTTTATTGTTTGCAGCATTTATGCTAATGGCCCTCCTGGCTGCTGTGAGCTGATAGGGTTCTGTAATTTGGCTTTGCATGTCTTTGAAAATTCGTAAAACTCATCATTTTTCTCCGCCGTTTTCTTTTCTCTTAAAAAAAAGGAAACAATTGGGAGTACAATATAACTCTTGAAATTGTCTTCTTGGAAGGTTGCCCTCTTTTGAATTTTTTGGTCGATTTTCCACGCCAGAGTTTTTTTAGAGAGCAGGTGTCATTTCCCGAACTGCAAGTTTGGTGAATATTTCGTGACCTTTAGCAATGGGTTTTAAGCTGCTGTTGTGGGAAGTGGCCTCAAGGAGGCAGCATTTCTCCATTCCCAAATCTGGGTACTAGGGCAGCAGAGCCTTTCTGGAAGTTGTGTTCCTAGGTTGTAAATTACATTGGAATGTGCATGGAGAAACCCCCATAAGTTTATGTCTCATTATTTCTTCTTGGTTTTTAAAAGTGTTTTAATTGGAGTAAAGCTTAGAATATTGTTTGTCCTAGGTGGACACAATCTGGTTCATTTGTACATTATATATGTCTATTCAAGTACAGATCCTCTTCCCATGTAAAATGTTACAGAGGGTTCCGCAGACCTCCCTTGCTATATGGTCGGTCTTTTTGAGATATGTATATAATATGTGTTTGTATACATATAGTAACACTAATCTTAATTTATCCATTCCCCCCACCTTTCCTTTAAGATGAGCATAGTTTGTTGTCTAAGTCTGTGAGTGTCTTTCTCTGTGGAAATATGTTCATTTGTGTCAGTTATTAGATAACGCCTATAAGTGATATCATAGAATATAGGTCTTTTACTTTCCGACTTACCTCATGTTTCGTGATTATCTCCAGACTCATTTGTGGTGCCTCAGAGAGCAACGGTTCATCGTTTTCCATGGCTAATATTCCATTGTGTGCATGGACCACTTCTTCTTTATCCATTCACCTCTTGTTGGATATTTTGATTGCTTCACTGTCTTGGCTATTGTGAATAAGGCTGCACTGCAGCTTTTGCGGCCTGTGTCTTCTCGATTCTTGTCTTCTCAGGTGAGAGGTCCATTGGTGCGCCTGCTGGATTGAGTGGTACCTCCATTTTTACTTTTCAACACAGCTCCTTTCTTTTCTCATTATTGGCTGTTACCCCTTTACGTCTCACCAGCAGGTAGAGGGGACACAGTTCTTTAAAACCCCTTCAGCATTTATTGTTTGTGGACTTTTTGCTGATGGTCAGTCGACGGGTGTAAGTTGAAACTTTTTGTAGATTAGATTGCATGGGTCTAACGCTCCCTGAGGTTGAGCTTTTATCCATTTTCCTTTTTTTTTTAAAGGGCGTGAGTAAAATTTAACTCTTCATACTCTCTTGAAACATTTGCCTTTTTTGAATTTTTTTGTCCATACCCTACTTCAGCACAATTTTTTAGGCCAGGCGTCCTTTACAGCCCTGAGTCCTTGTGAATGTTAAGTGACCATTAGCTGTGAGTTTAAAGCTGCTCTTGCAGGAAACGGCCACAAGGTGGCAGCATTTCTCATTTACCAAATTTGGTAACTGGGGAAACAGAGCCTTAATGGAAGTGGTGTTCTAGGTTGTAAATTCGAATGGAATGTGCCAGGAAAAAAGCCCTTTAAGTTTATGTCTCGTTACTTCTTGTTCATATTTGTAATTTACTTTTTATTTTTTATCCCAGCAAATTTGATTACAATGGTTTGTTTGTTCTAGGTGTGCAAGATGTGGTTCTTTCTCACATATATGTGTATCTATTCTTCCTCGCATCCTTTTCCCACGTAGGTTATGGCACAATGTTGAGTAGTCTTCTCCTGGTCTTCCGTACGTCTTTGGTGATTATATATTTCACATGGTTTGTATATCTCTGTTAACCCCAATATGGTAATGTATCCAATCCTCATCCCTTTCTATTGGGTGAACCGTAAGTTTTTTTAATGAATCTGTGATTGCCTTTCTCTGTGGAAATATCCTCATTGGTATCAATTTTTAAGTAACTCCTAACAGTGATATGATAGGATATGTGTCTTTTGCTATCTCACTTACTACAGGTGGCGTGATTACGTCTAGACTCATCTATGGTGCTGCAAATGGCATTGTTTCATTTTTTTTCACTAGCGAATATTCCATCTGTACATGGAGGAGTTCTTCTTTGTCCACCCATCTGTTGGTGGACTTTTTGGTTACTTTCGTATCTTGGCTATTGTAATACTGTGCAATGCAGGTTTGCCTGCCTGTGTCTTTCCAATTCTCTCTTCTTAGATTATAGGTCGAGGAGTGGGCCTGCTGGATCATACGGTAGCTCAATGTTGACCTTTGTAAGGCACCTCCATTCTGCTCTCATTTGTGGCCCTTTCCAAGTTACGTCCCACTTGAAGTTGAGGGTATGCATTTCTCCACAACAACTTCAGCATTTATTGTTTGTAGTTTTCTTGCTGATGGTTATTCTGACAAGTGTGAGCTGATACCTCTTTGTGGTTGAATTCGCGTGTGCCTCATAATCCGTTGAAATTGACCTTTAAGGCATGTCCATTTTATTTTTCAAGCTGTGATTACCCCTTAGTTCTTCAAAGTGTTCTCTTAAAGTATGTGTCACATTTTGAAATGTTTTGGCCATTACCTCCCTCAAGACATTTTGAGGGCAGGTTTCATTTACAGTTCTGCAGTACTTGTTCCTACGAAATGACCATTAGCACAGGCTTTAAAGCTGCTTTTGCAGCTAACTGCCAGAGGGTGGCAGCCCTTCTATGTTCCCCACCCTGGTAACTAGGGAAAAGCCCTTGCGGCCTGTGGTGTTTCTCGCTTATAAATTAGAGTGGAGTGTGCCCGGACAAACCCACACAAGCTGATGTCTCCTTACTTTAGTTGGATTTTTAAATTTGATTTTTATTTTTTATTGGAGTAATTTTCCACTGAGTACGTGGACCACTTCTACTTTGTGCATTCCTCGGTTGATGGACATTTTCATTGCTTCCAAGTGTTGGCGATGGTAAATATTGTTGGAGTGCAGGATTGCCAGCCTGTGACTTTTTGATTCTCATTTTCTCAGGTGATAGGCCCAGCAGTGGGTGTGATTGATTGACTGGTAGCCCCGTGTTTCCCTTTTCAAAGCACCTTCTTTGTGTTTACATTAGTGGCTCTTACCACGTCCCACTTAGAATCGAGGGTACGCATTTCTCCACAATCGATTTAGCGTTTATTGTTTGCAGCATTTATGCTAATGGCCCTCCTGGCTGCTGTGAGCTGATAGGGTTCTGTAATTTGGCTTTGCATGTCTTTGAAAATTCGTAAAACTCATCATTTTTCTCCGCCGTTTTCTTTTCTCTTAAAAAAAAGGAAACAATTGGGAGTACAATATAACTCTTGAAATTGTCTTCTTGGAAGGTTGCCCTCTTTTGAATTTTTTGGTCGATTTTCCACGCCAGAGTTTTTTTAGAGAGCAGGTGTCATTTCCCGAACTGCAAGTTTGGTGAATATTTCGTGACCTTTAGCAATGGGTTTAAAGCTGCTGTTGTGGGAAGTGGCCTCAAGGAGGCAGCATTTCTCCATTCCCAAATCTGGGTACTAGGGCAGCAGAGCCTTTCTGGAAGTTGTGTTCCTAGGTTGTAAATTACATTGGAATGTGCATGGAGAAACCCCCATAAGTTTATGTCTCATTATTTCTTCTTGGTTTTTAAAAGTGTTTTAATTGGAGTAAAGCTTAGAATATTGTTTGTCCTAGGTGGACACAATCTGGTTCATTTGTACATTATATATGTCTATTCAAGTACAGATCCTCTTCCCATGTAAAATGTTACAGAGGGTTCCGCAGACCTCCCTTGCTATATGGTCGGTCTTTTTGAGATATGTATATAATATGTGTTTGTATACATATAGTAACACTAATCTTAATTTATCCATTCCCCCCACCTTTCCTTTAAGATGAGCATAGTTTGTTGTCTAAGTCTGTGAGTGTCTTTCTCTGTGGAAATATGTTCATTTGTGTCAGTTATTAGATAACGCCTATAAGTGATATCATAGAATATAGGTCTTTTACTTTCCGACTTACCTCATGTTTCGTGATTATCTCCAGACTCATTTGTGGTGCCTCAGAGAGCAACGGTTCATCGTTTTCCATGGCTAATATTCCATTGTGTGCATGGACCACTTCTTCTTTATCCATTCACCTCTTGTTGGATATTTTGATTGCTTCACTGTCTTGGCTATTGTGAATAAGGCTGCACTGCAGCTTTTGCGGCCTGTGTCTTCTCGATTCTTGTCTTCTCAGGTGAGAGGTCCATTGGTGCGCCTGCTGGATTGAGTGGTACCTCCATTTTTACTTTTCAACACAGCTCCTTTCTTTTCTCATTATTGGCTGTTACCCCTTTACGTCTCACCAGCAGGTAGAGGGGACACAGTTCTTTAAAACCCCTTCAGCATTTATTGTTTGTGGACTTTTTGCTGATGGTCAGTCGACGGGTGTAAGTTGAAACTTTTTGTAGATTAGATTGGATGGGTCTAACGCTCCCTGAGGTTGAGCTTTTATCCATTTTCCTTTTTTTTTTAAAGGGCGTGAGTAAAATTTAACTCTTCATACTCTCTTGAAACATTTGCCTTTTTTGAATTTTTTTGTCCATACCCTACTTCAGCACAATTTTTTAGGCCAGGCGTCCTTTACAGCCCTGAGTCCTTGTGAATGTTAAGTGACCATTAGCTGTGAGTTTAAAGCTGCTCTTGCAGGAAACGGCCACAAGGTGGCAGCATTTCTCATTTACCAAATTTGGTAACTGGGGAAACAGAGCCTTAATGGAAGTGGTGTTCTAGGTTGTAAATTCGAATGGAATGTGCCAGGAAAAAAGCCCTTTAAGTTTATGTCTCGTTACTTCTTGTTCATATTTGTAATTTACTTTTTATTTTTTATCCCAGCAAATTTGATTACAATGGTTTGTTTGTTCTAGGTGTGCAAGATGTGGTTCTTTCTCACATATATGTGTATCTATTCTTCCTCGCATCCTTTTCCCACGTAGGTTATGGCACAATGTTGAGTAGTCTTCTCCTGGTCTTCCGTACGTCTTTGGTGATTATATATTTCACATGGTTTGTATATCTCTGTTAACCCCAATATGGTAATGTATCCAATCCTCATCCCTTTCTATTGGGTGAACCGTAAGTTTTTTTAATGAATCTGTGATTGCCTTTCTCTGTGGAAATATCCTCATTGGTATCAATTTTTAAGTAACTCCTAACAGTGATATGATAGGATATGTGTCTTTTGCTATCTCACTTACTACAGGTGGCGTGATTACGTCTAGACTCATCTATGGTGCTGCAAATGGCATTGTTTCATTTTTTTTCACTAGCGAATATTCCATCTGTACATGGAGGAGTTCTTCTTTGTCCACCCATCTGTTGGTGGACTTTTTGGTTACTTTCGTATCTTGGCTATTGTAATACTGTGCAATGCAGGTTTGCCTGCCTGTGTCTTTCCAATTCTCTCTTCTTAGATTATAGGTCGAGGAGTGGGCCTGCTGGATCATACGGTAGCTCAATGTTGACCTTTGTAAGGCACCTCCATTCTGCTCTCATTTGTGGCCCTTTCCAAGTTACGTCCCACTTGAAGTTGAGGGTATGCATTTCTCCACAACACCTTCAGCATTTATTGTTTGTAGTTTTCTTGCTGATGGTTATTCTGACAAGTGTGAGCTGATACCTCTTTGTGGTTGAATTCGCGTGTGCCTCATAATCCGTTGAAATTGACCTTTAAGGCATGTCCATTTTATTTTTCAAGCTGTGATTACCCCTTAGTTCTTCAAAGTGTTCTCTTAAAGTATGTGTCACATTTTGAAATGTTTTGGCCATTACCTCCCTCAAGACATTTTGAGGGCAGGTTTCATTTACAGTTCTGCAGTACTTGTTCCTACGAAATGACCATTAGCACAGGCTTTAAAGCTGCTTTTGCAGCTAACTGCCAGAGGGTGGCAGCCCTTCTATGTTCCCCACCCTGGTAACTAGGGAAAAGCCCTTGCGGCCTGTGGTGTTTCTCGCTTATAAATTAGAGTGGAGTGTGCCCGGACAAACCCACACAAGCTGATGTCTCCTTACTTTAGTTGGATTTTTAAATTTGATTTTTATTTTTTATTGGAGTAATTTTCCACTGAGTACGTGGACCACTTCTACTTTGTGCATTCCTCGGTTGATGGACATTTTCATTGCTTCCAAGTGTTGGCGATGGTAAATATTGTTGGAGTGCAGGATTGCCAGCCTGTGACTTTTTGATTCTCATTTTCTCAGGTGATAGGCCCAGCAGTGGGTGTGATTGATTGACTGGTAGCCCCGTGTTTCCCTTTTCAAAGCACCTTCTTTGTGTTTACATTAGTGGCTCTTACCACGTCCCACTTAGAATCGAGGGTACGCATTTCTCCACAATCGATTTAGCGTTTATTGTTTGCAGCATTTATGCTAATGGCCCTCCTGGCTGCTGTGAGCTGATAGGGTTCTGTAATTTGGCTTTGCATGTCTTTGAAAATTCGTAAAACTCATCATTTTTCTCCGCCGTTTTCTTTTCTCTTAAAAAAAAGGAAACAATTGGGAGTACAATATAACTCTTGAAATTGTCTTCTTGGAAGGTTGCCCTCTTTTGAATTTTTTGGTCGATTTTCCACGCCAGAGTTTTTTTAGAGAGCAGGTGTCATTTCCCGAACTGCAAGTTTGGTGAATATTTCGTGACCTTTAGCAATGGGTTTAAAGCTGCTGTTGTGGGAAGTGGCCTCAAGGAGGCAGCATTTCTCCATTCCCAAATCTGGGTACTAGGGCAGCAGAGCCTTTCTGGAAGTTGTGTTCCTAGGTTGTAAATTACATTGGAATGTGCATGGAGAAACCCCCATAAGTTTATGTCTCATTATTTCTTCTTGGTTTTTAAAAGTGTTTTAATTGGAGTAAAGCTTAGAATATTGTTTGTCCTAGGTGGACACAATCTGGTTCATTTGTACATTATATATGTCTATTCAAGTACAGATCCTCTTCCCATGTAAAATGTTACAGAGGGTTCCGCAGACCTCCCTTGCTATATGGTCGGTCTTTTTGAGATATGTATATAATATGTGTTTGTATACATATAGTAACACTAATCTTAATTTATCCATTCCCCCCACCTTTCCTTTAAGATGAGCATAGTTTGTTGTCTAAGTCTGTGAGTGTCTTTCTCTGTGGAAATATGTTCATTTGTGTCAGTTATTAGATAACGCCTATAAGTGATATCATAGAATATAGGTCTTTTACTTTCCGACTTACCTCATGTTTCGTGATTATCTCCAGACTCATTTGTGGTGCCTCAGAGAGCAACGGTTCATCGTTTTCCATGGCTAATATTCCATTGTGTGCATGGACCACTTCTTCTTTATCCATTCACCTCTTGTTGGATATTTTGATTGCTTCACTGTCTTGGCTATTGTGAATAAGGCTGCACTGCAGCTTTTGCGGCCTGTGTCTTCTCGATTCTTGTCTTCTCAGGTGAGAGGTCCATTGGTGCGCCTGCTGGATTGAGTGGTACCTCCATTTTTACTTTTCAACACAGCTCCTTTCTTTTCTCATTATTGGCTGTTACCCCTTTACGTCTCACCAGCAGGTAGAGGGGACACAGTTCTTTAAAACCCCTTCAGCATTTATTGTTTGTGGACTTTTTGCTGATGGTCAGTCGACGGGTGTAAGTTGAAACTTTTTGTAGATTAGATTGCATGGGTCTAACGCTCCCTGAGGTTGAGCTTTTATCCATTTTCCTTTTTTTTTTAAAGGGCGTGAGTAAAATTTAACTCTTCATACTCTCTTGAAACATTTGCCTTTTTTGAATTTTTTTGTCCATACCCTACTTCAGCACAATTTTTTAGGCCAGGCGTCCTTTACAGCCCTGAGTCCTTGTGAATGTTAAGTGACCATTAGCTGTGAGTTTAAAGCTGCTCTTGCAGGAAACGGCCACAAGGTGGCAGCATTTCTCATTTACCAAATTTGGTAACTGGGGAAACAGAGCCTTAATGGAAGTGGTGTTCTAGGTTGTAAATTCGAATGGAATGTGCCAGGAAAAAAGCCCTTTAAGTTTATGTCTCGTTACTTCTTGTTCATATTTGTAATTTACTTTTTATTTTTTATCCCAGCAAATTTGATTACAATGGTTTGTTTGTTCTAGGTGTGCAAGATGTGGTTCTTTCTCACATATATGTGTATCTATTCTTCCTCGCATCCTTTTCCCACGTAGGTTATGGCACAATGTTGAGTAGTCTTCTCCTGGTCTTCCGTACGTCTTTGGTGATTATATATTTCACATGGTTTGTATATCTCTGTTAACCCCAATATGGTAATGTATCCAATCCTCATCCCTTTCTATTGGGTGAACCGTAAGTTTTTTTAATGAATCTGTGATTGCCTTTCTCTGTGGAAATATCCTCATTGGTATCAATTTTTAAGTAACTCCTAACAGTGATATGATAGGATATGTGTCTTTTGCTATCTCACTTACTACAGGTGGCGTGATTACGTCTAGACTCATCTATGGTGCTGCAAATGGCATTGTTTCATTTTTTTTCACTAGCGAATATTCCATCTGTACATGGAGGAGTTCTTCTTTGTCCACCCATCTGTTGGTGGACTTTTTGGTTACTTTCGTATCTTGGCTATTGTAATACTGTGCAATGCAGGTTTGCCTGCCTGTGTCTTTCCAATTCTCTCTTCTTAGATTATAGGTCGAGGAGTGGGCCTGCTGGATCATACGGTAGCTCAATGTTGACCTTTGTAAGGCACCTCCATTCTGCTCTCATTTGTGGCCCTTTCCAAGTTACGTCCCACTTGAAGTTGAGGGTATGCATTTCTCCACAACACCTTCAGCATTTATTGTTTGTAGTTTTCTTGCTGATGGTTATTCTGACAAGTGTGAGCTGATACCTCTTTGTGGTTGAATTCGCGTGTGCCTCATAATCCGTTGAAATTGACCTTTAAGGCATGTCCATTTTATTTTTCAAGCTGTGATTACCCCTTAGTTCTTCAAAGTGTTCTCTTAAAGTATGTGTCACATTTTGAAATGTTTTGGCCATTACCTCCCTCAAGACATTTTGAGGGCAGGTTTCATTTACAGTTCTGCAGTACTTGTTCCTACGAAATGACCATTAGCACAGGCTTTAAAGCTGCTTTTGCAGCTAACTGCCAGAGGGTGGCAGCCCTTCTATGTTCCCCACCCTGGTAACTAGGGAAAAGCCCTTGCGGCCTGTGGTGTTTCTCGCTTATAAATTAGAGTGGAGTGTGCCCGGACAAACCCACACAAGCTGATGTCTCCTTACTTTAGTTGGATTTTTAAATTTGATTTTTATTTTTTATTGGAGTAATTTTCCACTGAGTACGTGGACCACTTCTACTTTGTGCATTCCTCGGTTGATGGACATTTTCATTGCTTCCAAGTGTTGGCGATGGTAAATATTGTTGGAGTGCAGGATTGCCAGCCTGTGACTTTTTGATTCTCATTTTCTCAGGTGATAGGCCCAGCAGTGGGTGTGATTGATTGACTGGTAGCCCCGTGTTTCCCTTTTCAAAGCACCTTCTTTGTGTTTACATTAGTGGCTCTTACCACGTCCCACTTAGAATCGAGGGTACGCATTTCTCCACAATCGATTTAGCGTTTATTGTTTGCAGCATTTATGCTAATGGCCCTCCTGGCTGCTGTGAGCTGATAGGGTTCTGTAATTTGGCTTTGCATGTCTTTGAAAATTCGTAAAACTCATCATTTTTCTCCGCCGTTTTCTTTTCTCTTAAAAAAAAGGAAACAATTGGGAGTACAATATAACTCTTGAAATTGTCTTCTTGGAAGGTTGCCCTCTTTTGAATTTTTTGGTCGATTTTCCACGCCAGAGTTTTTTTAGAGAGCAGGTGTCATTTCCCGAACTGCAAGTTTGGTGAATATTTCGTGACCTTTAGCAATGGGTTTAAAGCTGCTGTTGTGGGAAGTGGCCTCAAGGAGGCAGCATTTCTCCATTCCCAAATCTGGGTACTAGGGCAGCAGAGCCTTTCTGGAAGTTGTGTTCCTAGGTTGTAAATTACATTGGAATGTGCATGGAGAAACCCCCATAAGTTTATGTCTCATTATTTCTTCTTGGTTTTTAAAAGTGTTTTAATTGGAGTAAAGCTTAGAATATTGTTTGTCCTAGGTGGACACAATCTGGTTCATTTGTACATTATATATGTCTATTCAAGTACAGATCCTCTTCCCATGTAAAATGTTACAGAGGGTTCCGCAGACCTCCCTTGCTATATGGTCGGTCTTTTTGAGATATGTATATAATATGTGTTTGTATACATATAGTAACACTAATCTTAATTTATCCATTCCCCCCACCTTTCCTTTAAGATGAGCATAGTTTGTTGTCTAAGTCTGTGAGTGTCTTTCTCTGTGGAAATATGTTCATTTGTGTCAGTTATTAGATAACGCCTATAAGTGATATCATAGAATATAGGTCTTTTACTTTCCGACTTACCTCATGTTTCGTGATTATCTCCAGACTCATTTGTGGTGCCTCAGAGAGCAACGGTTCATCGTTTTCCATGGCTAATATTCCATTGTGTGCATGGACCACTTCTTCTTTATCCATTCACCTCTTGTTGGATATTTTGATTGCTTCACTGTCTTGGCTATTGTGAATAAGGCTGCACTGCAGCTTTTGCGGCCTGTGTCTTCTCGATTCTTGTCTTCTCAGGTGAGAGGTCCATTGGTGCGCCTGCTGGATTGAGTGGTACCTCCATTTTTACTTTTCAACACAGCTCCTTTCTTTTCTCATTATTGGCTGTTACCCCTTTACGTCTCACCAGCAGGTAGAGGGGACACAGTTCTTTAAAACCCCTTCAGCATTTATTGTTTGTGGACTTTTTGCTGATGGTCAGTCGACGGGTGTAAGTTGAAACTTTTTGTAGATTAGATTGCATGGGTCTAACGCTCCCTGAGGTTGAGCTTTTATCCATTTTCCTTTTTTTTTTAAAGGGCGTGAGTAAAATTTAACTCTTCATACTCTCTTGAAACATTTGCCTTTTTTGAATTTTTTTGTCCATACCCTACTTCAGCACAATTTTTTAGGCCAGGCGTCCTTTACAGCCCTGAGTCCTTGTGAATGTTAAGTGACCATTAGCTGTGAGTTTAAAGCTGCTCTTGCAGGAAACGGCCACAAGGTGGCAGCATTTCTCATTTACCAAATTTGGTAACTGGGGAAACAGAGCCTTAATGGAAGTGGTGTTCTAGGTTGTAAATTCGAATGGAATGTGCCAGGAAAAAAGCCCTTTAAGTTTATGTCTCGTTACTTCTTGTTCATATTTGTAATTTACTTTTTATTTTTTATCCCAGCAAATTTGATTACAATGGTTTGTTTGTTCTAGGTGTGCAAGATGTGGTTCTTTCTCACATATATGTGTATCTATTCTTCCTCGCATCCTTTTCCCACGTAGGTTATGGCACAATGTTGAGTAGTCTTCTCCTGGTCTTCCGTACGTCTTTGGTGATTATATATTTCACATGGTTTGTATATCTCTGTTAACCCCAATATGGTAATGTATCCAATCCTCATCCCTTTCTATTGGGTGAACCGTAAGTTTTTTTAATGAATCTGTGATTGCCTTTCTCTGTGGAAATATCCTCATTGGTATCAATTTTTAAGTAACTCCTAACAGTGATATGATAGGATATGTGTCTTTTGCTATCTCACTTACTACAGGTGGCGTGATTACGTCTAGACTCATCTATGGTGCTGCAAATGGCATTGTTTCATTTTTTTTCACTAGCGAATATTCCATCTGTACATGGAGGAGTTCTTCTTTGTCCACCCATCTGTTGGTGGACTTTTTGGTTACTTTCGTATCTTGGCTATTGTAATACTGTGCAATGCAGGTTTGCCTGCCTGTGTCTTTCCAATTCTCTCTTCTTAGATTATAGGTCGAGGAGTGGGCCTGCTGGATCATACGGTAGCTCAATGTTGACCTTTGTAAGGCACCTCCATTCTGCTCTCATTTGTGGCCCTTTCCAAGTTACGTCCCACTTGAAGTTGAGGGTATGCATTTCTCCACAACACCTTCAGCATTTATTGTTTGTAGTTTTCTTGCTGATGGTTATTCTGACAAGTGTGAGCTGATACCTCTTTGTGGTTGAATTCGCGTGTGCCTCATAATCCGTTGAAATTGACCTTTAAGGCATGTCCATTTTATTTTTCAAGCTGTGATTACCCCTTAGTTCTTCAAAGTGTTCTCTTAAAGTATGTGTCACATTTTGAAATGTTTTGGCCATTACCTCCCTCAAGACATTTTGAGGGCAGGTTTCATTTACAGTTCTGCAGTACTTGTTCCTACGAAATGACCATTAGCACAGGCTTTAAAGCTGCTTTTGCAGCTAACTGCCAGAGGGTGGCAGCCCTTCTATGTTCCCCACCCTGGTAACTAGGGAAAAGCCCTTGCGGCCTGTGGTGTTTCTCGCTTATAAATTAGAGTGGAGTGTGCCCGGACAAACCCACACAAGCTGATGTCTCCTTACTTTAGTTGGATTTTTAAATTTGATTTTTATTTTTTATTGGAGTAATTTTCCACTGAGTACGTGGACCACTTCTACTTTGTGCATTCCTCGGTTGATGGACATTTTCATTGCTTCCAAGTGTTGGCGATGGTAAATATTGTTGGAGTGCAGGATTGCCAGCCTGTGACTTTTTGATTCTCATTTTCTCAGGTGATAGGCCCAGCAGTGGGTGTGATTGATTGACTGGTAGCCCCGTGTTTCCCTTTTCAAAGCACCTTCTTTGTGTTTACATTAGTGGCTCTTACCACGTCCCACTTAGAATCGAGGGTACGCATTTCTCCACAATCGATTTAGCGTTTATTGTTTGCAGCATTTATGCTAATGGCCCTCCTGGCTGCTGTGAGCTGATAGGGTTCTGTAATTTGGCTTTGCATGTCTTTGAAAATTCGTAAAACTCATCATTTTTCTCCGCCGTTTTCTTTTCTCTTAAAAAAAAGGAAACAATTGGGAGTACAATATAACTCTTGAAATTGTCTTCTTGGAAGGTTGCCCTCTTTTGAATTTTTTGGTCGATTTTCCACGCCAGAGTTTTTTTAGAGAGCAGGTGTCATTTCCCGAACTGCAAGTTTGGTGAATATTTCGTGACCTTTAGCAATGGGTTTAAAGCTGCTGTTGTGGGAAGTGGCCTCAAGGAGGCAGCATTTCTCCATTCCCAAATCTGGGTACTAGGGCAGCAGAGCCTTTCTGGAAGTTGTGTTCCTAGGTTGTAAATTACATTGGAATGTGCATGGAGAAACCCCCATAAGTTTATGTCTCATTATTTCTTCTTGGTTTTTAAAAGTGTTTTAATTGGAGTAAAGCTTAGAATATTGTTTGTCCTAGGTGGACACAATCTGGTTCATTTGTACATTATATATGTCTATTCAAGTACAGATCCTCTTCCCATGTAAAATGTTACAGAGGGTTCCGCAGACCTCCCTTGCTATATGGTCGGTCTTTTTGAGATATGTATATAATATGTGTTTGTATACATATAGTAACACTAATCTTAATTTATCCATTCCCCCCACCTTTCCTTTAAGATGAGCATAGTTTGTTGTCTAAGTCTGTGAGTGTCTTTCTCTGTGGAAATATGTTCATTTGTGTCAGTTATTAGATAACGCCTATAAGTGATATCATAGAATATAGGTCTTTTACTTTCCGACTTACCTCATGTTTCGTGATTATCTCCAGACTCATTTGTGGTGCCTCAGAGAGCAACGGTTCATCGTTTTCCATGGCTAATATTCCATTGTGTGCATGGACCACTTCTTCTTTATCCATTCACCTCTTGTTGGATATTTTGATTGCTTCACTGTCTTGGCTATTGTGAATAAGGCTGCACTGCAGCTTTTGCGGCCTGTGTCTTCTCGATTCTTGTCTTCTCAGGTGAGAGGTCCATTGGTGCGCCTGCTGGATTGAGTGGTACCTCCATTTTTACTTTTCAACACAGCTCCTTTCTTTTCTCATTATTGGCTGTTACCCCTTTACGTCTCACCAGCAGGTAGAGGGGACACAGTTCTTTAAAACCCCTTCAGCATTTATTGTTTGTGGACTTTTTGCTGATGGTCAGTCGACGGGTGTAAGTTGAAACTTTTTGTAGATTAGATTGCATGGGTCTAACGCTCCCTGAGGTTGAGCTTTTATCCATTTTCCTTTTTTTTTTAAAGGGCGTGAGTAAAATTTAACTCTTCATACTCTCTTGAAACATTTGCCTTTTTTGAATTTTTTTGTCCATACCCTACTTCAGCACAATTTTTTAGGCCAGGCGTCCTTTACAGCCCTGAGTCCTTGTGAATGTTAAGTGACCATTAGCTGTGAGTTTAAAGCTGCTCTTGCAGGAAACGGCCACAAGGTGGCAGCATTTCTCATTTACCAAATTTGGTAACTGGGGAAACAGAGCCTTAATGGAAGTGGTGTTCTAGGTTGTAAATTCGAATGGAATGTGCCAGGAAAAAAGCCCTTTAAGTTTATGTCTCGTTACTTCTTGTTCATATTTGTAATTTACTTTTTATTTTTTATCCCAGCAAATTTGATTACAATGGTTTGTTTGTTCTAGGTGTGCAAGATGTGGTTCTTTCTCACATATATGTGTATCTATTCTTCCTCGCATCCTTTTCCCACGTAGGTTATGGCACAATGTTGAGTAGTCTTCTCCTGGTCTTCCGTACGTCTTTGGTGATTATATATTTCACATGGTTTGTATATCTCTGTTAACCCCAATATGGTAATGTATCCAATCCTCATCCCTTTCTATTGGGTGAACCGTAAGTTTTTTTAATGAATCTGTGATTGCCTTTCTCTGTGGAAATATCCTCATTGGTATCAATTTTTAAGTAACTCCTAACAGTGATATGATAGGATATGTGTCTTTTGCTATCTCACTTACTACAGGTGGCGTGATTACGTCTAGACTCATCTATGGTGCTGCAAATGGCATTGTTTCATTTTTTTTCACTAGCGAATATTCCATCTGTACATGGAGGAGTTCTTCTTTGTCCACCCATCTGTTGGTGGACTTTTTGGTTACTTTCGTATCTTGGCTATTGTAATACTGTGCAATGCAGGTTTGCCTGCCTGTGTCTTTCCAATTCTCTCTTCTTAGATTATAGGTCGAGGAGTGGGCCTGCTGGATCATACGGTAGCTCAATGTTGACCTTTGTAAGGCACCTCCATTCTGCTCTCATTTGTGGCCCTTTCCAAGTTACGTCCCACTTGAAGTTGAGGGTATGCATTTCTCCACAACACCTTCAGCATTTATTGTTTGTAGTTTTCTTGCTGATGGTTATTCTGACAAGTGTGAGCTGATACCTCTTTGTGGTTGAATTCGCGTGTGCCTCATAATCCGTTGAAATTGACCTTTAAGGCATGTCCATTTTATTTTTCAAGCTGTGATTACCCCTTAGTTCTTCAAAGTGTTCTCTTAAAGTATGTGTCACATTTTGAAATGTTTTGGCCATTACCTCCCTCAAGACATTTTGAGGGCAGGTTTCATTTACAGTTCTGCAGTACTTGTTCCTACGAAATGACCATTAGCACAGGCTTTAAAGCTGCTTTTGCAGCTAACTGCCAGAGGGTGGCAGCCCTTCTATGTTCCCCACCCTGGTAACTAGGGAAAAGCCCTTGCGGCCTGTGGTGTTTCTCGCTTATAAATTAGAGTGGAGTGTGCCCGGACAAACCCACACAAGCTGATGTCTCCTTACTTTAGTTGGATTTTTAAATTTGATTTTTATTTTTTATTGGAGTAATTTTCCACTGAGTACGTGGACCACTTCTACTTTGTGCATTCCTCGGTTGATGGACATTTTCATTGCTTCCAAGTGTTGGCGATGGTAAATATTGTTGGAGTGCAGGATTGCCAGCCTGTGACTTTTTGATTCTCATTTTCTCAGGTGATAGGCCCAGCAGTGGGTGTGATTGATTGACTGGTAGCCCCGTGTTTCCCTTTTCAAAGCACCTTCTTTGTGTTTACATTAGTGGCTCTTACCACGTCCCACTTAGAATCGAGGGTACGCATTTCTCCACAATCGATTTAGCGTTTATTGTTTGCAGCATTTATGCTAATGGCCCTCCTGGCTGCTGTGAGCTGATAGGGTTCTGTAATTTGGCTTTGCATGTCTTTGAAAATTCGTAAAACTCATCATTTTTCTCCGCCGTTTTCTTTTCTCTTAAAAAAAAGGAAACAATTGGGAGTACAATATAACTCTTGAAATTGTCTTCTTGGAAGGTTGCCCTCTTTTGAATTTTTTGGTCGATTTTCCACGCCAGAGTTTTTTTAGAGAGCAGGTGTCATTTCCCGAACTGCAAGTTTGGTGAATATTTCGTGACCTTTAGCAATGGGTTTAAAGCTGCTGTTGTGGGAAGTGGCCTCAAGGAGGCAGCATTTCTCCATTCCCAAATCTGGGTACTAGGGCAGCAGAGCCTTTCTGGAAGTTGTGTTCCTAGGTTGTAAATTACATTGGAATGTGCATGGAGAAACCCCCATAAGTTTATGTCTCATTATTTCTTCTTGGTTTTTAAAAGTGTTTTAATTGGAGTAAAGCTTAGAATATTGTTTGTCCTAGGTGGACACAATCTGGTTCATTTGTACATTATATATGTCTATTCAAGTACAGATCCTCTTCCCATGTAAAATGTTACAGAGGGTTCCGCAGACCTCCCTTGCTATATGGTCGGTCTTTTTGAGATATGTATATAATATGTGTTTGTATACATATAGTAACACTAATCTTAATTTATCCATTCCCCCCACCTTTCCTTTAAGATGAGCATAGTTTGTTGTCTAAGTCTGTGAGTGTCTTTCTCTGTGGAAATATGTTCATTTGTGTCAGTTATTAGATAACGCCTATAAGTGATATCATAGAATATAGGTCTTTTACTTTCCGACTTACCTCATGTTTCGTGATTATCTCCAGACTCATTTGTGGTGCCTCAGAGAGCAACGGTTCATCGTTTTCCATGGCTAATATTCCATTGTGTGCATGGACCACTTCTTCTTTATCCATTCACCTCTTGTTGGATATTTTGATTGCTTCACTGTCTTGGCTATTGTGAATAAGGCTGCACTGCAGCTTTTGCGGCCTGTGTCTTCTCGATTCTTGTCTTCTCAGGTGAGAGGTCCATTGGTGCGCCTGCTGGATTGAGTGGTACCTCCATTTTTACTTTTCAACACAGCTCCTTTCTTTTCTCATTATTGGCTGTTACCCCTTTACGTCTCACCAGCAGGTAGAGGGGACACAGTTCTTTAAAACCCCTTCAGCATTTATTGTTTGTGGACTTTTTGCTGATGGTCAGTCGACGGGTGTAAGTTGAAACTTTTTGTAGATTAGATTGCATGGGTCTAACGCTCCCTGAGGTTGAGCTTTTATCCATTTTCCTTTTTTTTTTAAAGGGCGTGAGTAAAATTTAACTCTTCATACTCTCTTGAAACATTTGCCTTTTTTGAATTTTTTTGTCCATACCCTACTTCAGCACAATTTTTTAGGCCAGGCGTCCTTTACAGCCCTGAGTCCTTGTGAATGTTAAGTGACCATTAGCTGTGAGTTTAAAGCTGCTCTTGCAGGAAACGGCCACAAGGTGGCAGCATTTCTCATTTACCAAATTTGGTAACTGGGGAAACAGAGCCTTAATGGAAGTGGTGTTCTAGGTTGTAAATTCGAATGGAATGTGCCAGGAAAAAAGCCCTTTAAGTTTATGTCTCGTTACTTCTTGTTCATATTTGTAATTTACTTTTTATTTTTTATCCCAGCAAATTTGATTACAATGGTTTGTTTGTTCTAGGTGTGCAAGATGTGGTTCTTTCTCACATATATGTGTATCTATTCTTCCTCGCATCCTTTTCCCACGTAGGTTATGGCACAATGTTGAGTAGTCTTCTCCTGGTCTTCCGTACGTCTTTGGTGATTATATATTTCACATGGTTTGTATATCTCTGTTAACCCCAATATGGTAATGTATCCAATCCTCATCCCTTTCTATTGGGTGAACCGTAAGTTTTTTTAATGAATCTGTGATTGCCTTTCTCTGTGGAAATATCCTCATTGGTATCAATTTTTAAGTAACTCCTAACAGTGATATGATAGGATATGTGTCTTTTGCTATCTCACTTACTACAGGTGGCGTGATTACGTCTAGACTCATCTATGGTGCTGCAAATGGCATTGTTTCATTTTTTTTCACTAGCGAATATTCCATCTGTACATGGAGGAGTTCTTCTTTGTCCACCCATCTGTTGGTGGACTTTTTGGTTACTTTCGTATCTTGGCTATTGTAATACTGTGCAATGCAGGTTTGCCTGCCTGTGTCTTTCCAATTCTCTCTTCTTAGATTATAGGTCGAGGAGTGGGCCTGCTGGATCATACGGTAGCTCAATGTTGACCTTTGTAAGGCACCTCCATTCTGCTCTCATTTGTGGCCCTTTCCAAGTTACGTCCCACTTGAAGTTGAGGGTATGCATTTCTCCACAACACCTTCAGCATTTATTGTTTGTAGTTTTCTTGCTGATGGTTATTCTGACAAGTGTGAGCTGATACCTCTTTGTGGTTGAATTCGCGTGTGCCTCATAATCCGTTGAAATTGACCTTTAAGGCATGTCCATTTTATTTTTCAAGCTGTGATTACCCCTTAGTTCTTCAAAGTGTTCTCTTAAAGTATGTGTCACATTTTGAAATGTTTTGGCCATTACCTCCCTCAAGACATTTTGAGGGCAGGTTTCATTTACAGTTCTGCAGTACTTGTTCCTACGAAATGACCATTAGCACAGGCTTTAAAGCTGCTTTTGCAGCTAACTGCCAGAGGGTGGCAGCCCTTCTATGTTCCCCACCCTGGTAACTAGGGAAAAGCCCTTGCGGCCTGTGGTGTTTCTCGCTTATAAATTAGAGTGGAGTGTGCCCGGACAAACCCACACAAGCTGATGTCTCCTTACTTTAGTTGGATTTTTAAATTTGATTTTTATTTTTTATTGGAGTAATTTTCCACTGAGTACGTGGACCACTTCTACTTTGTGCATTCCTCGGTTGATGGACATTTTCATTGCTTCCAAGTGTTGGCGATGGTAAATATTGTTGGAGTGCAGGATTGCCAGCCTGTGACTTTTTGATTCTCATTTTCTCAGGTGATAGGCCCAGCAGTGGGTGTGATTGATTGACTGGTAGCCCCGTGTTTCCCTTTTCAAAGCACCTTCTTTGTGTTTACATTAGTGGCTCTTACCACGTCCCACTTAGAATCGAGGGTACGCATTTCTCCACAATCGATTTAGCGTTTATTGTTTGCAGCATTTATGCTAATGGCCCTCCTGGCTGCTGTGAGCTGATAGGGTTCTGTAATTTGGCTTTGCATGTCTTTGAAAATTCGTAAAACTCATCATTTTTCTCCGCCGTTTTCTTTTCTCTTAAAAAAAAGGAAACAATTGGGAGTACAATATAACTCTTGAAATTGTCTTCTTGGAAGGTTGCCCTCTTTTGAATTTTTTGGTCGATTTTCCACGCCAGAGTTTTTTTAGAGAGCAGGTGTCATTTCCCGAACTGCAAGTTTGGTGAATATTTCGTGACCTTTAGCAATGGGTTTAAAGCTGCTGTTGTGGGAAGTGGCCTCAAGGAGGCAGCATTTCTCCATTCCCAAATCTGGGTACTAGGGCAGCAGAGCCTTTCTGGAAGTTGTGTTCCTAGGTTGTAAATTACATTGGAATGTGCATGGAGAAACCCCCATAAGTTTATGTCTCATTATTTCTTCTTGGTTTTTAAAAGTGTTTTAATTGGAGTAAAGCTTAGAATATTGTTTGTCCTAGGTGGACACAATCTGGTTCATTTGTACATTATATATGTCTATTCAAGTACAGATCCTCTTCCCATGTAAAATGTTACAGAGGGTTCCGCAGACCTCCCTTGCTATATGGTCGGTCTTTTTGAGATATGTATATAATATGTGTTTGTATACATATAGTAACACTAATCTTAATTTATCCATTCCCCCCACCTTTCCTTTAAGATGAGCATAGTTTGTTGTCTAAGTCTGTGAGTGTCTTTCTCTGTGGAAATATGTTCATTTGTGTCAGTTATTAGATAACGCCTATAAGTGATATCATAGAATATAGGTCTTTTACTTTCCGACTTACCTCATGTTTCGTGATTATCTCCAGACTCATTTGTGGTGCCTCAGAGAGCAACGGTTCATCGTTTTCCATGGCTAATATTCCATTGTGTGCATGGACCACTTCTTCTTTATCCATTCACCTCTTGTTGGATATTTTGATTGCTTCACTGTCTTGGCTATTGTGAATAAGGCTGCACTGCAGCTTTTGCGGCCTGTGTCTTCTCGATTCTTGTCTTCTCAGGTGAGAGGTCCATTGGTGCGCCTGCTGGATTGAGTGGTACCTCCATTTTTACTTTTCAACACAGCTCCTTTCTTTTCTCATTATTGGCTGTTACCCCTTTACGTCTCACCAGCAGGTAGAGGGGACACAGTTCTTTAAAACCCCTTCAGCATTTATTGTTTGTGGACTTTTTGCTGATGGTCAGTCGACGGGTGTAAGTTGAAACTTTTTGTAGATTAGATTGCATGGGTCTAACGCTCCCTGAGGTTGAGCTTTTATCCATTTTCCTTTTTTTTTTAAAGGGCGTGAGTAAAATTTAACTCTTCATACTCTCTTGAAACATTTGCCTTTTTTGAATTTTTTTGTCCATACCCTACTTCAGCACAATTTTTTAGGCCAGGCGTCCTTTACAGCCCTGAGTCCTTGTGAATGTTAAGTGACCATTAGCTGTGAGTTTAAAGCTGCTCTTGCAGGAAACGGCCACAAGGTGGCAGCATTTCTCATTTACCAAATTTGGTAACTGGGGAAACAGAGCCTTAATGGAAGTGGTGTTCTAGGTTGTAAATTCGAATGGAATGTGCCAGGAAAAAAGCCCTTTAAGTTTATGTCTCGTTACTTCTTGTTCATATTTGTAATTTACTTTTTATTTTTTATCCCAGCAAATTTGATTACAATGGTTTGTTTGTTCTAGGTGTGCAAGATGTGGTTCTTTCTCACATATATGTGTATCTATTCTTCCTCGCATCCTTTTCCCACGTAGGTTATGGCACAATGTTGAGTAGTCTTCTCCTGGTCTTCCGTACGTCTTTGGTGATTATATATTTCACATGGTTTGTATATCTCTGTTAACCCCAATATGGTAATGTATCCAATCCTCATCCCTTTCTATTGGGTGAACCGTAAGTTTTTTTAATGAATCTGTGATTGCCTTTCTCTGTGGAAATATCCTCATTGGTATCAATTTTTAAGTAACTCCTAACAGTGATATGATAGGATATGTGTCTTTTGCTATCTCACTTACTACAGGTGGCGTGATTACGTCTAGACTCATCTATGGTGCTGCAAATGGCATTGTTTCATTTTTTTTCACTAGCGAATATTCCATCTGTACATGGAGGAGTTCTTCTTTGTCCACCCATCTGTTGGTGGACTTTTTGGTTACTTTCGTATCTTGGCTATTGTAATACTGTGCAATGCAGGTTTGCCTGCCTGTGTCTTTCCAATTCTCTCTTCTTAGATTATAGGTCGAGGAGTGGGCCTGCTGGATCATACGGTAGCTCAATGTTGACCTTTGTAAGGCACCTCCATTCTGCTCTCATTTGTGGCCCTTTCCAAGTTACGTCCCAATTGAAGTTGAGGGTATGCATTTCTCCACAACACCTTCAGCATTTATTGTTTGTAGTTTTCTTGCTGATGGTTATTCTGACAAGTGTGAGCTGATACCTCTTTGTGGTTGAATTCGCGTGTGCCTCATAATCCGTTGAAATTGACCTTTAAGGCATGTCCATTTTATTTTTCAAGCTGTGATTACCCCTTAGTTCTTCAAAGTGTTCTCTTAAAGTATGTGTCACATTTTGAAATGTTTTGGCCATTACCTCCCTCAAGACATTTTGAGGGCAGGTTTCATTTACAGTTCTGCAGTACTTGTTCCTACGAAATGACCATTAGCACAGGCTTTAAAGCTGCTTTTGCAGCTAACTGCCAGAGGGTGGCAGCCCTTCTATGTTCCCCACCCTGGTAACTAGGGAAAAGCCCTTGCGGCCTGTGGTGTTTCTCGCTTATAAATTAGAGTGGAGTGTGCCCGGACAAACCCACACAAGCTGATGTCTCCTTACTTTAGTTGGATTTTTAAATTTGATTTTTATTTTTTATTGGAGTAATTTTCCACTGAGTACGTGGACCACTTCTACTTTGTGCATTCCTCGGTTGATGGACATTTTCATTGCTTCCAAGTGTTGGCGATGGTAAATATTGTTGGAGTGCAGGATTGCCAGCCTGTGACTTTTTGATTCTCATTTTCTCAGGTGATAGGCCCAGCAGTGGGTGTGATTGATTGACTGGTAGCCCCGTGTTTCCCTTTTCAAAGCACCTTCTTTGTGTTTACATTAGTGGCTCTTACCACGTCCCACTTAGAATCGAGGGTACGCATTTCTCCACAATCGATTTAGCGTTTATTGTTTGCAGCATTTATGCTAATGGCCCTCCTGGCTGCTGTGAGCTGATAGGGTTCTGTAATTTGGCTTTGCATGTCTTTGAAAATTCGTAAAACTCATCATTTTTCTCCGCCGTTTTCTTTTCTCTTAAAAAAAAGGAAACAATTGGGAGTACAATATAACTCTTGAAATTGTCTTCTTGGAAGGTTGCCCTCTTTTGAATTTTTTGGTCGATTTTCCACGCCAGAGTTTTTTTAGAGAGCAGGTGTCATTTCCCGAACTGCAAGTTTGGTGAATATTTCGTGACCTTTAGCAATGGGTTTAAAGCTGCTGTTGTGGGAAGTGGCCTCAAGGAGGCAGCATTTCTCCATTCCCAAATCTGGGTACTAGGGCAGCAGAGCCTTTCTGGAAGTTGTGTTCCTAGGTTGTAAATTACATTGGAATGTGCATGGAGAAACCCCCATAAGTTTATGTCTCATTATTTCTTCTTGGTTTTTAAAAGTGTTTTAATTGGAGTAAAGCTTAGAATATTGTTTGTCCTAGGTGGACACAATCTGGTTCATTTGTACATTATATATGTCTATTCAAGTACAGATCCTCTTCCCATGTAAAATGTTACAGAGGGTTCCGCAGACCTCCCTTGCTATATGGTCGGTCTTTTTGAGATATGTATATAATATGTGTTTGTATACATATAGTAACACTAATCTTAATTTATCCATTCCCCCCACCTTTCCTTTAAGATGAGCATAGTTTGTTGTCTAAGTCTGTGAGTGTCTTTCTCTGTGGAAATATGTTCATTTGTGTCAGTTATTAGATAACGCCTATAAGTGATATCATAGAATATAGGTCTTTTACTTTCCGACTTACCTCATGTTTCGTGATTATCTCCAGACTCATTTGTGGTGCCTCAGAGAGCAACGGTTCATCGTTTTCCATGGCTAATATTCCATTGTGTGCATGGACCACTTCTTCTTTATCCATTCACCTCTTGTTGGATATTTTGATTGCTTCACTGTCTTGGCTATTGTGAATAAGGCTGCACTGCAGCTTTTGCGGCCTGTGTCTTCTCGATTCTTGTCTTCTCAGGTGAGAGGTCCATTGGTGCGCCTGCTGGATTGAGTGGTACCTCCATTTTTACTTTTCAACACAGCTCCTTTCTTTTCTCATTATTGGCTGTTACCCCTTTACGTCTCACCAGCAGGTAGAGGGGACACAGTTCTTTAAAACCCCTTCAGCATTTATTGTTTGTGGACTTTTTGCTGATGGTCAGTCGACGGGTGTAAGTTGAAACTTTTTGTAGATTAGATTGCATGGGTCTAACGCTCCCTGAGGTTGAGCTTTTATCCATTTTCCTTTTTTTTTTAAAGGGCGTGAGTAAAATTTAACTCTTCATACTCTCTTCTTGAAACATTTGCCTTTTTTGAATTTTTTTGTCCATACCCTACTTCAGCACAATTTTTTAGGCCAGGCGTCCTTTACAGCCCTGAGTCCTTGTGAATGTTAAGTGACCATTAGCTGTGAGTTTAAAGCTGCTCTTGCAGGAAACGGCCACAAGGTGGCAGCATTTCTCATTTACCAAATTTGGTAACTGGGGAAACAGAGCCTTAATGGAAGTGGTGTTCTAGGTTGTAAATTCGAATGGAATGTGCCAGGAAAAAAGCCCTTTAAGTTTATGTCTCGTTACTTCTTGTTCATATTTGTAATTTACTTTTTATTTTTTATCCCAGCAAATTTGATTACAATGGTTTGTTTGTTCTAGGTGTGCAAGATGTGGTTCTTTCTCACATATACGTGTATCTATTCTTCCTCGCATCCTTTTCCCACGTAGGTTATGGCACAATGTTGAGTAGTCTTCTCCTGGTCTTCCGTACGTCTTTGGTGATTATATATTTCACATGGTTTGTATATCTCTGTTAACCCCAATATGGTAATGTATCCAATCCTCATCCCTTTCTATTGGGTGAACCGTAAGTTTTTTTAATGAATCTGTGATTGCCTTTCTCTGTGGAAATATCCTCATTGGTATCAATTTTTAAGTAACTCCTAACAGTGATATGATAGGATATGTGTCTTTTGCTATCTCACTTACTACAGGTGGCGTGATTATGTCTAGACTCATCTATGGTGCTGCAAATGGCATTGTTTCATTTTTTTTCACTAGCGAATATTCCATCTGTACATGGAGGAGTTCTTCTTTGTCCACCCATCTGTTGGTGGACTTTTTGGTTACTTTCGTATCTTGGCTATTGTAATACTGTGCAATGCAGATTTGCCTGCCTGTGTCTTTCCAATTCTCTCTTCTTAGATTATAGGTCGAGGAGTGGGCCTGCTGGATCATACGGTAGCTCAATGTTGACCTTTGTAAGGCACCTCCATTCTGCTCTCATTTGTGGCCCTTTCCAAGTTACGTCCCACTTGAAGTTGAGGGTATGCATTTCTCCACAACACCTTCAGCATTTATTGTTTGTAGTTTTCTTGCTGATGGTTATTCTGACAAGTGTGAGCTGATACCTCTTTGTGGTTGAATTCGCGTGTGCCTCATAATCCGTTGAAATTGACCTTTAAGGCATGTCCATTTTATTTTTCAAGCTGTGATTACCCCTTAGTTCTTCAAAGTGTTCTCTTAAAGTATGTGTCACATTTTGAAATGTTTTGGCCATTACCTCCCTCAAGACATTTTGAGGGCAGGTTTCATTTACAGTTCTGCAGTACTTGTTCCTACGAAATGACCATTAGCACAGGCTTTAAAGCTGCTTTTGCAGCTAACTGCCAGAGGGTGGCAGCCCTTCTATGTTCCCCATCCTGGTAACTAGGGAAAAGCCCTTGCGGCCTGTGGTGTTTCTCACTTATAAATTAGAGTGGAGTGTGCCCGGACAAACCCACACAAGCTGATGTCTCCTTACTTTAGTTGGATTTTTAAATTTGATTTTTATTTTTTATTGGAGTAATTTTCCACTGAGTACGTGGACCACTTCTACTTTGTGCATTCCTCGGTTGATGGACATTTTCATTGCTTCCAAGTGTTGGCGATGGTAAATATTGTTGGAGTGCAGGATTGCCAGCCTGTGACTTTTTGATTCTCATTTTCTCAGGTGATAGACCCAGCAGTGGGTGTGATTGCTTGACTGGTAGCCCCGTGTTTCCCTTTTCTAAGCACCTTCTTTGTGTTTACATTAGTGGCTCTTACCACGTCCCACTTAGAATCGAGGGTACGCATTTCTCCACAATCGATTTAGCGTTTATTGTTTGCAGCATTTATGCTAATGGCCCTCCTGGCTGCTGTGAGCTGATAGGGTTCTGTAATTTGGCTTTGCATGTCTTTGAAAATTCGTAAAACTCATCATTTTTCTCCGCCGTTTTCTTTTCTCTTAAAAAAAAGGAAACAATTGGGAGTACAATATAACTCTTGAAATTGTCTTCTTGGAAGGTTGCCCTCTTTTGAATTTTTTGGTCGATTTTCCACGCCAGAGTTTTTTTAGAGAGCAGGTGTCATTTCCCGAACTGCAAGTTTGGTGAATATTTCGTGACCTTTAGCAATGGGTTTTAAGCTGCTGTTGTGGGAAGTGGCCTCAAGGAGGCAGCATTTCTCCATTCCCAAATCTGGGTACTAGGGCAGCAGAACCTTTCTGGAAGTTGTGTTCCTAGGTTGTAAATTACATTGGAATGTGCATGGAGAAACCCCCATAAGTTTATGTCTCATTATTTCTTCTTGGTTTTTAAAAGTGTTTTAATTGGAGTAAAGCTTAGAATATTGTTTGTCCTAGGTGGACACAATCTGGTTCATTTGTACATTATATATGTCTATTCAAGTACAGATCCTCTTCCCATGTAAAATGTTACAGAGGGTTCCGCAGACCTCCCTTGCTATATGGTCGGTCTTTTTGAGATATGTATATAATATGTGTTTGTATACATATAGTAACACTAATCTTAATTTATCCATTCCCCCCACCTTTCCTTTAAGATGAGCATAGTTTGTTGTCTAAGTCTGTGAGTGTCTTTCTCTGTGGAAATATGTTCATTTGTGTCAGTTATTAGATAACGCCTATAAGTGATATCATAGAATATAGGTCTTTTACTTTCCGACTTACCTCATGTTTCGTGATTATCTCCAGACTCATTTGTGGTGCCTCAGAGAGCAACGGTTCATCGTTTTCCATGGCTAATATTCCATTGTGTGCATGGACCACTTCTTCTTTATCCATTCACCTCTTGTTGGATATTTTGATTGCTTCACTGTCTTGGCTATTGTGAATAAGGCTGCACTGCAGCTTTTGCGGCCTGTGTCTTCTCGATTCTTGTCTTCTCAGGTGAGAGGTCCATTGGTGCGCCTGCTGGATTGAGTGGTACCTCCATTTTTACTTTTCAACACAGCTCCTTTCTTTTCTCATTATTGGCTGTTACCCCTTTACGTCTCACCAGCAGGTAGAGGGGACACAGTTCTTTAAAACCCCTTCAGCATTTATTGTTTGTGGACTTTTTGCTGATGGTCAGTCGACGGGTGTAAGTTGAAACTTTTTGTAGATTAGATTGCATGGGTCTAACGCTCCCTGAGGTTGAGCTTTTATCCATTTTCCTTTTTTTTTAAAGGGCGTGAGTAAAATTTAACTCTTCATACTCTCTTCTTGAAACATTTGCCTTTTTTGAATTTTTTTGTCCATACCCTACTTCAGCACAATTTTTTAGGCCAGGCGTCCTTTACAGCCCTGAGTCCTTGTGAATGTTAAGTGACCATTAGCTGTGAGTTTAAAGCTGCTCTTGCAGGAAACGGCCACAAGGTGGCAGCATTTCTCATTTACCAAATTTGGTAACTGGGGAAACAGAGCCTTAATGGAAGTGGTGTTCTAGGTTGTAAATTCGATTGGAATGTGCCAGGAAAAAAGCCCTTTAAGTTTATGTCTCGTTACTTCTTGTTCATATTTGTAATTTACTTTTTATTTTTTATCCCAGCAAATTTGATTACAATGGTTTGTTTGTTCTAGGTGTGCAAGATGTGGTTCTTTCTCACATATACGTGTATCTATTCTTCCTCGCATCCTTTTCCCACGTAGGTTATGGCACAATGTTGAGTAGTCTTCTCCTGGTCTTCCGTACGTCTTTGGTGATTATATATTTCACATGGTTTGTATATCTCTGTTAACCCCAATATGGTAATGTATCCAATCCTCATCCCTTTCTATTGGGTGAACCGTAAGTTTTTTTAATGAATCTGTGATTGCCTTTCTCTGTGGAAATATCCTCATTGGTATCAATTTTTAAGTAACTCCTAACAGTGATATGATAGGATATGTGTCTTTTGCTATCTCACTTACTACAGGTGGCGTGATTACGTCTAGACTCATCTATGGTGCTGCAAATGGCATTGTTTCATTTTTTTTCACTAGCGAATATTCCATCTGTACATGGAGGAGTTCTTCTTTGTCCACCCATCTGTTGGTGGACTTTTTGGTTACTTTCGTATCTTGGCTATTGTAATACTGTGCAATGCAGATTTGCCTGCCTGTGTCTTTCCAATTCTCTCTTCTTAGATTATAGGTCGAGGAGTGGGCCTGCTGGATCATACGGTAGCTCAATGTTGACCTTTGTAAGGCACCTCCATTCTGCTCTCATTTGTGGCCCTTTCCAAGTTACGTCCCACTTGAAGTTGAGGGTATGCATTTCTCCACAACACCTTCAGCATTTATTGTTTGTAGTTTTCTTGCTGATGGTTATTCTGACAAGTGTGAGCTGATACCTCTTTGTGGTTGAATTCGCGTGTGCCTCATAATCCGTTGAAATTGACCTTTAAGGCATGTCCATTTTATTTTTCAAGCTGTTATTACCCCTTAGTTCTTCAAAGTGTTCTCTTAAAGTATGTGTCACATTTTGAAATGTTTTGGCCATTACCTCCCTCAAGACATTTTGAGGGCAGGTTTCATTGACAGTTCTGCAGTACTTGTTCCTACGAAATGACCATTAGCACAGGCTTTAAAGCTGCTTTTGCAGCTAACTGCCAGAGGGTGGCAGCCCTTCTATGTTCCCCATCCTGGTAACTAGGGAAAAGCCCTTGCGGCCTGTGGTGTTTCTCGCTTATAAATTAGAGTGGAGTGTGCCCGGACAAACCCACACAAGCTGATGTCTCCTTACTTTAGTTGGATTTTTAAATTTGATTTTTATTTTTTATTGGAGTAATTTTCCACTGAGTACGTGGACCACTTCTACTTTGTGCATTCCTCGGTTGATGGACATTTTCATTGCTTCCAAGTGTTGGCGATGGTAAATATTGTTGGAGTGCATGATTGCCAGCCTGTGACTTTTTGATTCTCATTTTCTCAGGTGATAGGCCCAGCAGTGGGTGTGATTGATTGACTGGTAGCCCCGTGTTTCCCTTTTCAAAGCACCTTCTTTGTGTTTACATTAGTGGCTCTTACCACGTCCCACTTAGAATCGAGGGTACGCATTTCTCCACAATCGATTTAGCGTTTATTGTTTGCAGCATTTATGCTAATGGCCCTCCTGGCTGCTGTGAGCTGATAGGGTTCTGTAATTTGGCTTTGCATGTCTTTGAAAATTCGTAAAACTCATCATTTTTCTCCGCCGTTTTCTTTTCTCTTAAAAAAAAGGAAACAATTGGGAGTACAATATAACTCTTGAAATTGTCTTCTTGGAAGGTTGCCCTCTTTTGAATTTTTTGGTCGATTTTCCACGCCAGAGTTTTTTTAGAGAGCAGGTGTCATTGCCCGAACTGCAAGTTTGGTGAATATTTCGTGACCTTTAGCAATGGGTTTTAAGCTGCTGTTGTGGGAAGTGGCCTCAAGGAGGCAGCATTTCTCCATTCCCAAATCTGGGTACTAGGGCAGCAGAGCCTTTCTGGAAGTTGTGTTCCTAGGTTGTAAATTACATTGGAATGTGCATGGAGAAACCCCCATAAGTTTATGTCTCATTATTTCTTCTTGGTTTTTAAAAGTGTTTTAATTGGAGTAAAGCTTAGAATATTGTTTGTCCTAGGTGGACACAATCTGGTTCATTTGTACATTATATATGTCTATTCAAGTACAGATCCTCTTCCCATGTAAAATGTTACAGAGGGTTCCGCAGACCTCCCTTGCTATATGGTCGGTCTTTTTGAGATATGTATATAATATGTGTTTGTATACATATAGTAACACTAATCTTAATTTATCCATTCCCCCCACCTTTCCTTTAAGATGAGCATAGTTTGTTGTCTAAGTCTGTGAGTGTCTTTCTCTGTGGAAATATGTTCATTTGTGTCAGTTATTAGATAACGCCTATAAGTGATATCATAGAATATAGGTCTTTTACTTTCCGACTTACCTCATGTTTCGTGATTATCTCCAGACTCATTTGTGGTGCCTCAGAGAGCAACGGTTCATCGTTTTCCATGGCTAATATTCCATTGTGTGCATGGACCACTTCTTCTTTATCCATTCACCTCTTGTTGGATATTTTGATTGCTTCACTGTCTTGGCTATTGTGAATAAGGCTGCACTGCAGCTTTTGCGGCCTGTGTCTTCTCGATTCTTGTCTTCTCAGGTGAGAGGTCCATTGGTGCGCCTGCTGGATTGAGTGGTACCTCCATTTTTACTTTTCAACACAGCTCCTTTCTTTTCTCATTATTGGCTGTTACCCCTTTACGTCTCACCAGCAGGTAGAGGGGACACAGTTCTTTAAAACCCCTTCAGCATTTATTGTTTGTGGACTTTTTGCTGATGGTCAGTCGACGGGTGTAAGTTGAAACTTTTTGTAGATTAGATTGCATGGGTCTAACGCTCCCTGAGGTTGAGCTTTTATCCATTTTCCTTTTTTTTTTAAAGGGCGTGAGTAAAATTTAACTCTTCATACTCTCTTCTTGAAACATTTGCCTTTTTTGAATTTTTTTGTCCATACCCTACTTCAGCACAATTTTTTAGGCCAGGCGTCCTTTACAGCCCTGAGTCCTTGTGAATGTTAAGTGACCATTAGCTGTGAGTTTAAAGCTGCTCTTGCAGGAAACGGCCACAAGGTGGCAGCATTTCTCATTTACCAAATTTGGTAACTGGGGAAACAGAGCCTTAATGGAAGTGGTGTTCTAGGTTGTAAATTCGAATGGAATGTGCCAGGAAAAAAGCCCTTTAAGTTTATGTCTCGTTACTTCTTGTTCATATTTGTAATTTACTTTTTATTTTTTATCCCAGCAAATTTGATTACAATGGTTTGTTTGTTCTAGGTGTGCAAGATGTGGTTCTTTCTCACATATACGTGTATCTATTCTTCCTCGCATCCTTTTCCCACGTAGGTTATGGCACAATGTTGAGTAGTCTTCTCCTGGTCTTCCGTACGTCTTTGGTGATTATATATTTCACATGGTTTGTATATCTCTGTTAACCCCAATATGGTAATGTATCCAATCCTCATCCCTTTCTATTGGGTGAACCGTAAGTTTTTTTAATGAATCTGTGATTGCCTTTCTCTGTGGAAATATCCTCATTGGTATCAATTTTTAAGTAACTCCTAACAGTGATATGATAGGATATGTGTCTTTTGCTATCTCACTTACTACAGGTGGCGTGATTACGTCTAGACTCATCTATGGTGCTGCAAATGGCATTGTTTCATTTTTTTTCACTAGCGAATATTCCATCTGTACATGGAGGAGTTCTTCTTTGTCCACCCATCTGTTGGTGGACTTTTTGGTTACTTTCGTATCTTGGCTATTGTAATACTGTGCAATGCAGATTTGCCTGCCTGTGTCTTTCCAATTCTCTCTTCTTAGATTATAGGTCGAGGAGTGGGCCTGCTGGATCATACGGTAGCTCAATGTTGACCTTTGTAAGGCACCTCCATTCTGCTCTCATTTGTGGCCCTTTCCAAGTTACGTCCCACTTGAAGTTGAGGGTATGATTTCTCCACAACACCTTCAGCATTTATTGTTTGTAGTTTTCTTGCTGATGGTTATTCTGACAAGTGTGAGCTGATACCTCTTTGTGGTTGAATTCGCGTGTGCCTCATAATCCGTTGAAATTGACCTTTAAGGCATGTCCATTTTATTTTTCAAGCTGTGATTACCCCTTAGTTCTTCAAAGTGTTCTCTTAAAGTATGTGTCACATTTTGAAATGTTTTGGCCATTACCTCCCTCAAGACATTTTGAGGGCAGGTTTCATTTACAGTTCTGCAGTACTTGTTCCTACGAAATGACCATTAGCACAGGCTTTAAAGCTGCTTTTGCAGCTAACTGCCAGAGGGTGGCAGCCCTTCTATGTTCCCCACCCTGGTAACTAGGGAAAAGCCCTTGCGGCCTGTGGTGTTTCTCGCTTATAAATTAGAGTGGAGTGTGCCCGGACAAACCCACACAAGCTGATGTCTCCTTACTTTAGTTGGATTTTTAAATTTGATTTTTATTTTTTATTGGAGTAATTTTCCACTGAGTACGTGGACCACTTCTACTTTGTGCATTCCTCGGTTGATGGACATTTTCATTGCTTCCAAGTGTTGGCGATGGTAAATATTGTTGGAGTGCAGGATTGCCAGCCTGTGACTTTTTGATTCTCATTTTCTCAGGTGATAGGCCCAGCAGTGGGTGTGATTGATTGACTGGTAGCCCCGTGTTTCCCTTTTCAAAGCACCTTCTTTGTGTTTACATTAGTGGCTCTTACCACGTCCCACTTAGAATCGAGGGTACGCATTTCTCCACAATCGATTTAGCGTTTATTGTTTGCAGCATTTATGCTAATGGCCCTCCTGGCTGCTGTGAGCTGATAGGGTTCTGTAATTTGGCTTTGCATGTCTTTGAAAATTCGTAAAACTCATCATTTTTCTCCGCCGTTTTCTTTTCTCTTAAAAAAAAGGAAACAATTGGGAGTACAATATAACTCTTGAAATTGTCTTCTTGGAAGGTTGCCCTCTTTTGAATTTTTTGGTCGATTTTCCACGCCAGAGTTTTTTTAGAGAGCAGGTGTCATTTCCCGAACTGCAAGTTTGGTGAATATTTCGTGACCTTTAGCAATGGGTTTTAAGCTGCTGTTGTGGGAAGTGGCCTCAAGGAGGCAGCATTTCTCCATTCCCAAATCTGGGTACTAGGGCAGCAGAACCTTTCTGGAAGTTGTGTTCCTAGGTTGTAAATTACATTGGAATGTGCATGGAGAAACCCCCATAAGTTTATGTCTCATTATTTCTTCTTGGTTTTTAAAAGTGTTTTAATTGGAGTAAAGCTTAGAATATTGTTTGTCCTAGGTGGACACAATCTGGTTCATTTGTACATTATATATGTCTATTCAAGTACAGATCCTCTTCCCATGTAAAATGTTACAGAGGGTTCCGCAGACCTCCCTTGCTATATGGTCGGTCTTTTTGAGATATGTATATAATATGTGTTTGTATACATATAGTAACACTAATCTTAATTTATCCATTCCCCCCACCTTTCCTTTAAGATGAGCATAGTTTGTTGTCTAAGTCTGTGAGTGTCTTTCTCTGTGGAAATATGTTCATTTGTGTCAGTTATTAGATAACGCCTATAAGTGATATCATAGAATATAGGTCTTTTACTTTCCGACTTACCTCATGTTTCGTGATTATCTCCAGACTCATTTGTGGTGCCTCAGAGAGCAACGGTTCATCGTTTTCCATGGCTAATATTCCATTGTGTGCATGGACCACTTCTTCTTTATCCATTCACCTCTTGTTGGATATTTTGATTGCTTCACTGTCTTGGCTATTGTGAATAAGGCTGCACTGCAGCTTTTGCGGCCTGTGTCTTCTCGATTCTTGTCTTCTCAGGTGAGAGGTCCATTGGTGCGCCTGCTGGATTGAGTGGTACCTCCATTTTTACTTTTCAACACAGCTCCTTTCTTTTCTCATTATTGGCTGTTACCCCTTTACGTCTCACCAGCAGGTAGAGGGGACACAGTTCTTTAAAACCCCTTCAGCATTTATTGTTTGTGGACTTTTTGCTGATGGTCAGTCGACGGGTGTAAGTTGAAACTTTTTGTAGATTAGATTGCATGGGTCTAACGCTCCCTGAGGTTGAGCTTTTATCCATTTTCCTTTTTTTTTTAAAGGGCGTGAGTAAAATTTAACTCTTCATACTCTCTTCTTGAAACATTTGCCTTTTTTGAATTTTTTTGTCCATACCCTACTTCAGCACAATTTTTTAGGCCAGGCGTCCTTTACAGCCCTGAGTCCTTGTGAATGTTAAGTGACCATTAGCTGTGAGTTTAAAGCTGCTCTTGCAGGAAACGGCCACAAGGTGGCAGCATTTCTCATTTACCAAATTTGGTAACTGGGGAAACAGAGCCTTAATGGAAGTGGTGTTCTAGGTTGTAAATTCGATTGGAATGTGCCAGGAAAAAAGCCCTTTAAGTTTATGTCTCGTTACTTCTTGTTCATATTTGTAATTTACTTTTTATTTTTTATCCCAGCAAATTTGATTACAATGGTTTGTTTGTTCTAGGTGTGCAAGATGTGGTTCTTTCTCACATATACGTGTATCTATTCTTCCTCGCATCCTTTTCCCACGTAGGTTATGGCACAATGTTGAGTAGTCTTCTCCTGGTCTTCCGTACGTCTTTGGTGATTATATATTTCACATGGTTTGTATATCTCTGTTAACCCCAATATGGTAATGTATCCAATCCTCATCCCTTTCTATTGGGTGAACCGTAAGTTTTTTTAATGAATCTGTGATTGCCTTTCTCTGTGGAAATATCCTCATTGGTATCAATTTTTAAGTAACTCCTAACAGTGATATGATAGGATATGTGTCTTTTGCTATCTCACTTACTACAGGTGGCGTGATTACGTCTAGACTCATCTATGGTGCTGCAAATGGCATTGTTTCATTTTTTTTCACTAGCGAATATTCCATCTGTACATGGAGGAGTTCTTCTTTGTCCACCCATCTGTTGGTGGACTTTTTGGTTACTTTCGTATCTTGGCTATTGTAATACTGTGCAATGCAGGTTTGCCTGCCTGTGTCTTTCCAATTCTCTCTTCTTAGATTATAGGTCGAGGAGTGGGCCTGCTGGATCATACGGTAGCTCAATGTTGACCTTTGTAAGGCACCTCCATTCTGCTCTCATTTGTGGCCCTTTCCAAGTTACGTCCCACTTGAAGTTGAGGGTATGCATTTCTCCACAACACCTTCAGCATTTATTGTTTGTAGTTTTCTTGCTGATGGTTATTCTGACAAGTGTGAGCTGATACCTCTTTGTGGTTGAATTCGCGTGTGCCTCATAATCCGTTGAAATTGACCTTTAAGGCATGTCCATTTTATTTTTCAAGCTGTGATTACCCCTTAGTTCTTCAAAGTGTTCTCTTAAAGTATGTGTCACATTTTGAAATGTTTTGGCCATTACCTCCCTCAAGACATTTTGAGGGCAGGTTTCATTGACAGTTCTGCAGTACTTGTTCCTACGAAATGACCATTAGCACAGGCTTTAAAGCTGCTTTTGCAGCTAACTGCCAGAGGGTGGCAGCCCTTCTATGTTCCCCATCCTGGTAACTAGGGAAAAGCCCTTGCGGCCTGTGGTGTTTCTCGCTTATAAATTAGAGTGGAGTGTGCCCGGACAAACCCACACAAGCTGATGTCTCCTTACTTTAGTTGGATTTTTAAATTTGATTTTTATTTTTTATTGGAGTAATTTTCCACTGAGTACGTGGACCACTTCTACTTTGTGCATTCCTCGGTTGATGGACATTTTCATTGCTTCCAAGTGTTGGCGATGGTAAATATTGTTGGAGTGCATGATTGCCAGCCTGTGACTTTTTGATTCTCATTTTCTCAGGTGATAGGCCCAGCAGTGGGTGTGATTGATTGACTGGTAGCCCCGTGTTTCCCTTTTCAAAGCACCTTCTTTGTGTTTACATTAGTGGCTCTTACCACGTCCCACTTAGAATCGAGGGTACGCATTTCTCCACAATCGATTTAGCGTTTATTGTTTGCAGCATTTATGCTAATGGCCCTCCTGGCTGCTGTGAGCTGATAGGGTTCTGTAATTTGGCTTTGCATGTCTTTGAAAATTCGTAAAACTCATCATTTTTCTCCGCCGTTTTCTTTTCTCTTAAAAAAAAGGAAACAATTGGGAGTACAATATAACTCTTGAAATTGTCTTCTTGGAAGGTTGCCCTCTTTTGAATTTTTTGGTCGATTTTCCACGCCAGAGTTTTTTTAGAGAGCAGGTGTCATTTCCCGAACTGCAAGTTTGGTGAATATTTCGTGACCTTTAGCAATGGGTTTAAAGCTGCTGTTGTGGGAAGTGGCCTCAAGGAGGCAGCATTTCTCCATTCCCAAATCTGGGTACTAGGGCAGCAGAGCCTTTCTGGAAGTTGTGTTCCTAGGTTGTAAATTACATTGGAATGTGCATGGAGAAACCCCCATAAGTTTATGTCTCATTATTTCTTCTTGGTTTTTAAAAGTGTTTTAATTGGAGTAAAGCTTAGAATATTGTTTGTCCTAGGTGGACACAATCTGGTTCATTTGTACATTATATATGTCTATTCAAGTACAGATCCTCTTCCCATGTAAAATGTTACAGAGGGTTCCGCAGACCTCCCTTGCTATATGGTCGGTCTTTTTGAGATATGTATATAATATGTGTTTGTATACATATAGTAACACTAATCTTAATTTATCCATTCCCCCCACCTTTCCTTTAAGATGAGCATAGTTTGTTGTCTAAGTCTGTGAGTGTCTTTCTCTGTGGAAATATGTTCATTTGTGTCAGTTATTAGATAACGCCTATAAGTGATATCATAGAATATAGGTCTTTTACTTTCCGACTTACCTCATGTTTCGTGATTATCTCCAGACTCATTTGTGGTGCCTCAGAGAGCAACGGTTCATCGTTTTCCATGGCTAATATTCCATTGTGTGCATGGACCACTTCTTCTTTATCCATTCACCTCTTGTTGGATATTTTGATTGCTTCACTGTCTTGGCTATTGTGAATAAGGCTGCACTGCAGCTTTTGCGGCCTGTGTCTTCTCGATTCTTGTCTTCTCAGGTGAGAGGTCCATTGGTGCGCCTGCTGGATTGAGTGGTACCTCCATTTTTACTTTTCAACACAGCTCCTTTCTTTTCTCATTATTGGCTGTTACCCCTTTACGTCTCACCAGCAGGTAGAGGGGACACAGTTCTTTAAAACCCCTTCAGCATTTATTGTTTGTGGACTTTTTGCTGATGGTCAGTCGACGGGTGTAAGTTGAAACTTTTTGTAGATTAGATTGCATGGGTCTAACGCTCCCTGAGGTTGAGCTTTTATCCATTTTCCTTTTTTTTTTAAAGGGCGTGAGTAAAATTTAACTCTTCATACTCTCTTCTTGAAACATTTGCCTTTTTTGAATTTTTTTGTCCATACCCTACTTCAGCACAATTTTTTAGGCCAGGCGTCCTTTACAGCCCTGAGTCCTTGTGAATGTTAAGTGACCATTAGCTGTGAGTTTAAAGCTGCTCTTGCAGGAAACGGCCACAAGGTGGCAGCATTTCTCATTTACCAAATTTGGTAACTGGGGAAACAGAGCCTTAATGGAAGTGGTGTTCTAGGTTGTAAATTCGAATGGAATGTGCCAGGAAAAAAGCCCTTTAAGTTTATGTCTCGTTACTTCTTGTTCATATTTGTAATTTACTTTTTATTTTTTATCCCAGCAAATTTGATTACAATGGTTTGTTTGTTCTAGGTGTGCAAGATGTGGTTCTTTCTCACATATACGTGTATCTATTCTTCCTCGCATCCTTTTCCCACGTAGGTTATGGCACAATGTTGAGTAGTCTTCTCCTGGTCTTCCGTACGTCTTTGGTGATTATATATTTCACATGGTTTGTATATCTCTGTTAACCCCAATATGGTAATGTATCCAATCCTCATCCCTTTCTATTGGGTGAACCGTAAGTTTTTTTAATGAATCTGTGATTGCCTTTCTCTGTGGAAATATCCTCATTGGTATCAATTTTTAAGTAACTCCTAACAGTGATATGATAGGATATGTGTCTTTTGCTATCTCACTTACTACAGGTGGCGTGATTACGTCTAGACTCATCTATGGTGCTGCAAATGGCATTGTTTCATTTTTTTTCACTAGCGAATATTCCATCTGTACATGGAGGAGTTCTTCTTTGTCCACCCATCTGTTGGTGGACTTTTTGGTTACTTTCGTATCTTGGCTATTGTAATACTGTGCAATGCAGGTTTGCCTGCCTGTGTCTTTCCAATTCTCTCTTCTTAGATTATAGGTCGAGGAGTGGGCCTGCTGGATCATACGGTAGCTCAATGTTGACCTTTGTAAGGCACCTCCATTCTGCTCTCATTTGTGGCCCTTTCCAAGTTACGTCCCACTTGAAGTTGAGGGTATGCATTTCTCCACAACACCTTCAGCATTTATTGTTTGTAGTTTTCTTGCTGATGGTTATTCTGACAAGTGTGAGCTGATACCTCTTTGTGGTTGAATTCGCGTGTGCCTCATAATCCGTTGAAATTGACCTTTAAGGCATGTCCATTTTATTTTTCAAGCTGTGATTACCCCTTAGTTCTTCAAAGTGTTCTCTTAAAGTATGTGTCACATTTTGAAATGTTTTGGCCATTACCTCCCTCAAGACATTTTGAGGGCAGGTTTCATTGACAGTTCTGCAGTACTTGTTCCTACGAAATGACCATTAGCACAGGCTTTAAAGCTGCTTTTGCAGCTAACTGCCAGAGGGTGGCAGCCCTTCTATGTTCCCCACCCTGGTAACTAGGGAAAAGCCCTTGCGGCCTGTGGTGTTTCTCGCTTATAAATTAGAGTGGAGTGTGCCCGGACAAACCCACACAAGCTGATGTCTCCTTACTTTAGTTGGATTTTTAAATTTGATTTTTATTTTTTATTGGAGTAATTTTCCACTGAGTACGTGGACCACTTCTACTTTGTGCATTCCTCGGTTGATGGACATTTTCATTGCTTCCAAGTGTTGGCGATGGTAAATATTGTTGGAGTGCAGGATTGCCAGCCTGTGACTTTTTGATTCTCATTTTCTCAGGTGATAGGCCCAGCAGTGGGTGTGATTGATTGACTGGTAGCCCCGTGTTTCCCTTTTCAAAGCACCTTCTTTGTGTTTACATTAGTGGCTCTTACCACGTCCCACTTAGAATCGAGGGTACGCATTTCTCCACAATCGATTTAGCGTTTATTGTTTGCAGCATTTATGCTAATGGCCCTCCTGGCTGCTGTGAGCTGATAGGGTTCTGTAATTTGGCTTTGCATGTCTTTGAAAATTCGTAAAACTCATCATTTTTCTCCGCCGTTTTCTTTTCTCTTAAAAAAAAGGAAACAATTGGGAGTACAATATAACTCTTGAAATTGTCTTCTTGGAAGGTTGCCCTCTTTTGAATTTTTTGGTCGATTTTCCACGCCAGAGTTTTTTTAGAGAGCAGGTGTCATTTCCCGAACTGCAAGTTTGGTGAATATTTCGTGACCTTTAGCAATGGGTTTAAAGCTGCTGTTGTGGGAAGTGGCCTCAAGGAGGCAGCATTTCTCCATTCCCAAATCTGGGTACTAGGGCAGCAGAGCCTTTCTGGAAGTTGTGTTCCTAGGTTGTAAATTACATTGGAATGTGCATGGAGAAACCCCCATAAGTTTATGTCTCATTATTTCTTCTTGGTTTTTAAAAGTGTTTTAATTGGAGTAAAGCTTAGAATATTGTTTGTCCTAGGTGGACACAATCTGGTTCATTTGTACATTATATATGTCTATTCAAGTACAGATCCTCTTCCCATGTAAAATGTTACAGAGGGTTCCGCAGACCTCCCTTGCTATATGGTCGGTCTTTTTGAGATATGTATATAATATGTGTTTGTATACATATAGTAACACTAATCTTAATTTATCCATTCCCCCCACCTTTCCTTTAAGATGAGCATAGTTTGTTGTCTAAGTCTGTGAGTGTCTTTCTCTGTGGAAATATGTTCATTTGTGTCAGTTATTAGATAACGCCTATAAGTGATATCATAGAATATAGGTCTTTTACTTTCCGACTTACCTCATGTTTCGTGATTATCTCCAGACTCATTTGTGGTGCCTCAGAGAGCAACGGTTCATCGTTTTCCATGGCTAATATTCCATTGTGTGCATGGACCACTTCTTCTTTATCCATTCACCTCTTGTTGGATATTTTGATTGCTTCACTGTCTTGGCTATTGTGAATAAGGCTGCACTGCAGCTTTTGCGGCCTGTGTCTTCTCGATTCTTGTCTTCTCAGGTGAGAGGTCCATTGGTGCGCCTGCTGGATTGAGTGGTACCTCCATTTTTACTTTTCAACACAGCTCCTTTCTTTTCTCATTATTGGCTGTTACCCCTTTACGTCTCACCAGCAGGTAGAGGGGACACAGTTCTTTAAAACCCCTTCAGCATTTATTGTTTGTGGACTTTTTGCTGATGGTCAGTCGACGGGTGTAAGTTGAAACTTTTTGTAGATTAGATTGCATGGGTCTAACGCTCCCTGAGGTTGAGCTTTTATCCATTTTCCTTTTTTTTTTAAAGGGCGTGAGTAAAATTTAACTCTTCATACTCTCTTCTTGAAACATTTGCCTTTTTTGAATTTTTTTGTCCATACCCTACTTCAGCACAATTTTTTAGGCCAGGCGTCCTTTACAGCCCTGAGTCCTTGTGAATGTTAAGTGACCATTAGCTGTGAGTTTAAAGCTGCTCTTGCAGGAAACGGCCACAAGGTGGCAGCATTTCTCATTTACCAAATTTGGTAACTGGGGAAACAGAGCCTTAATGGAAGTGGTGTTCTAGGTTGTAAATTCGATTGGAATGTGCCAGGAAAAAAGCCCTTTAAGTTTATGTCTCGTTACTTCTTGTTCATATTTGTAATTTACTTTTTATTTTTTATCCCAGCAAATTTGATTACAATGGTTTGTTTGTTCTAGGTGTGCAAGATGTGGTTCTTTCTCACATATACGTGTATCTATTCTTCCTCGCATCCTTTTCCCACGTAGGTTATGGCACAATGTTGAGTAGTCTTCTCCTGGTCTTCCGTACGTCTTTGGTGATTATATATTTCACATGGTTTGTATATCTCTGTTAACCCCAATATGGTAATGTATCCAATCCTCATCCCTTTCTATTGGGTGAACCGTAAGTTTTTTTAATGAATCTGTGATTGCCTTTCTCTGTGGAAATATCCTCATTGGTATCAATTTTTAAGTAACTCCTAACAGTGATATGATAGGATATGTGTCTTTTGCTATCTCACTTACTACAGGTGGCGTGATTACGTCTAGACTCATCTATGGTGCTGCAAATGGCATTGTTTCATTTTTTTTCACTAGCGAATATTCCATCTGTACATGGAGGAGTTCTTCTTTGTCCACCCATCTGTTGGTGGACTTTTTGGTTACTTTCGTATCTTGGCTATTGTAATACTGTGCAATGCAGATTTGCCTGCCTGTGTCTTTCCAATTCTCTCTTCTTAGATTATAGGTCGAGGAGTGGGCCTGCTGGATCATACGGTAGCTCAATGTTGACCTTTGTAAGGCACCTCCATTCTGCTCTCATTTGTGGCCCTTTCCAAGTTACGTCCCACTTGAAGTTGAGGGTATGATTTCTCCACAACACCTTCAGCATTTATTGTTTGTAGTTTTCTTGCTGATGGTTATTCTGACAAGTGTGAGCTGATACCTCTTTGTGGTTGAATTCGCGTGTGCCTCATAATCCGTTGAAATTGACCTTTAAGGCATGTCCATTTTATTTTTCAAGCTGTGATTACCCCTTAGTTCTTCAAAGTGTTCTCTTAAAGTATGTGTCACATTTTGAAATGTTTTGGCCATTACCTCCCTCAAGACATTTTGAGGGCAGGTTTCATTGACAGTTCTGCAGTACTTGTTCCTACGAAATGACCATTAGCACAGGCTTTAAAGCTGCTTTTGCAGCTAACTGCCAGAGGGTGGCAGCCCTTCTATGTTCCCCATCCTGGTAACTAGGGAAAAGCCCTTGCGGCCTGTGGTGTTTCTCGCTTATAAATTAGAGTGGAGTGTGCCCGGACAAACCCACACAAGCTGATGTCTCCTTACTTTAGTTGGATTTTTAAATTTGATTTTTATTTTTTATTGGAGTAATTTTCCACTGAGTACGTGGACCACTTCTACTTTGTGCATTCCTCGGTTGATGGACATTTTCATTGCTTCCAAGTGTTGGCGATGGTAAATATTGTTGGAGTGCAGGATTGCCAGCCTGTGACTTTTTGATTCTCATTTTCTCAGGTGATAGGCCCAGCAGTGGGTGTGATTGATTGACTGGTAGCCCCGTGTTTCCCTTTTCAAAGCACCTTCTTTGTGTTTACATTAGTGGCTCTTACCACGTCCCACTTAGAATCGAGTGTACGCATTTCTCCACAATCGATTTAGCGTTTATTGTTTGCAGCATTTATGCTAATGGCCCTCCTGGCTGCTGTGAGCTGATAGGGTTCTGTAATTTGGCTTTGCATGTCTTTGAAAATTCGTAAAACTCATCATTTTTCTCCGCCGTTTTCTTTTCTCTTAAAAAAAAGGAAACAATTGGGAGTACAATATAACTCTTGAAATTGTCTTCTTGGAAGGTTGCCCTCTTTTGAATTTTTTGGTCGATTTTCCACGCCAGAGTTTTTTTAGAGAGCAGGTGTCATTTCCCGAACTGCAAGTTTGGTGAATATTTCGTGACCTTTAGCAATGGGTTTAAAGCTGCTGTTGTGGGAAGTGGCCTCAAGGAGGCAGCATTTCTCCATTCCCAAATCTGGGTACTAGGGCAGCAGAGCCTTTCTGGAAGTTGTGTTCCTAGGTTGTAAATTACATTGGAATGTGCATGGAGAAACCCCCATAAGTTTATGTCTCATTATTTCTTCTTGGTTTTTAAAAGTGTTTTAATTGGAGTAAAGCTTAGAATATTGTTTGTCCTAGGTGGACACAATCTGGTTCATTTGTACATTATATATGTCTATTCAAGTACAGATCCTCTTCCCATGTAAAATGTTACAGAGGGTTCCGCAGACCTCCCTTGCTATATGGTCGGTCTTTTTGAGATATGTATATAATATGTGTTTGTATACATATAGTAACACTAATCTTAATTTATCCATTCCCCCCACCTTTCCTTTAAGATGAGCATAGTTTGTTGTCTAAGTCTGTGAGTGTCTTTCTCTGTGGAAATATGTTCATTTGTGTCAGTTATTAGATAACGCCTATAAGTGATATCATAGAATATAGGTCTTTTACTTTCCGACTTACCTCATGTTTCGTGATTATCTCCAGACTCATTTGTGGTGCCTCAGAGAGCAACGGTTCATCGTTTTCCATGGCTAATATTCCATTGTGTGCATGGACCACTTCTTCTTTATCCATTCACCTCTTGTTGGATATTTTGATTGCTTCACTGTCTTGGCTATTGTGAATAAGGCTGCACTGCAGCTTTTGCGGCCTGTGTCTTCTCGATTCTTGTCTTCTCAGGTGAGAGGTCCATTGGTGCGCCTGCTGGATTGAGTGGTACCTCCATTTTTACTTTTCAACACAGCTCCTTTCTTTTCTCATTATTGGCTGTTACCCCTTTACGTCTCACCAGCAGGTAGAGGGGACACAGTTCTTTAAAACCCCTTCAGCATTTATTGTTTGTGGACTTTTTGCTGATGGTCAGTCGACGGGTGTAAGTTGAAACTTTTTGTAGATTAGATTGCATGGGTCTAACGCTCCCTGAGGTTGAGCTTTTATCCATTTTCCTTTTTTTTTTAAAGGGCGTGAGTAAAATTTAACTCTTCATACTCTCTTCTTGAAACATTTGCCTTTTTTGAATTTTTTTGTCCATACCCTACTTCAGCACAATTTTTTAGGCCAGGCGTCCTTTACAGCCCTGAGTCCTTGTGAATGTTAAGTGACCATTAGCTGTGAGTTTAAAGCTGCTCTTGCAGGAAACGGCCACAAGGTGGCAGCATTTCTCATTTACCAAATTTGGTAACTGGGGAAACAGAGCCTTAATGGAAGTGGTGTTCTAGGTTGTAAATTCGAATGGAATGTGCCAGGAAAAAAGCCCTTTAAGTTTATGTCTCGTTACTTCTTGTTCATATTTGTAATTTACTTTTTATTTTTTATCCCAGCAAATTTGATTACAATGGTTTGTTTGTTCTAGGTGTGCAAGATGTGGTTCTTTCTCACATATATGTGTATCTATTCTTCCTCGCATCCTTTTCCCACGTAGGTTATGGCACAATGTTGAGTAGTCTTCTCCTGGTCTTCCGTACGTCTTTGGTGATTATATATTTCACATGGTTTGTATATCTCTGTTAACCCCAATATGGTAATGTATCCAATCCTCATCCCTTTCTATTGGGTGAACCGTAAGTTTTTTTAATGAATCTGTGATTGCCTTTCTCTGTGGAAATATCCTCATTGGTATCAATTTTTAAGTAACTCCTAACAGTGATATGATAGGATATGTGTCTTTTGCTATCTCACTTACTACAGGTGGCGTGATTACGTCTAGACTCATCTATGGTGCTGCAAATGGCATTGTTTCATTTTTTTTCACTAGCGAATATTCCATCTGTACATGGAGGAGTTCTTCTTTGTCCACCCATCTGTTGGTGGACTTTTTGGTTACTTTCGTATCTTGGCTATTGTAATACTGTGCAATGCAGGTTTGCCTGCCTGTGTCTTTCCAATTCTCTCTTCTTAGATTATAGGTCGAGGAGTGGGCCTGCTGGATCATACGGTAGCTCAATGTTGACCTTTGTAAGGCACCTCCATTCTGCTCTCATTTGTGGCCCTTTCCAAGTTACGTCCCACTTGAAGTTGAGGGTATGCATTTCTCCACAACACCTTCAGCATTTATTGTTTGTAGTTTTCTTGCTGATGGTTATTCTGACAAGTGTGAGCTGATACCTCTTTGTGGTTGAATTCGCGTGTGCCTCATAATCCGTTGAAATTGACCTTTAAGGCATGTCCATTTTATTTTTCAAGCTGTGATTACCCCTTAGTTCTTCAAAGTGTTCTCTTAAAGTATGTGTCACATTTTGAAATGTTTTGGCCATTACCTCCCTCAAGACATTTTGAGGGCAGGTTTCATTGACAGTTCTGCAGTACTTGTTCCTACGAAATGACCATTAGCACAGGCTTTAAAGCTGCTTTTGCAGCTAACTGCCAGAGGGTGGCAGCCCTTCTATGTTCCCCACCCTGGTAACTAGGGAAAAGCCCTTGCGGCCTGTGGTGTTTCTCGCTTATAAATTAGAGTGGAGTGTGCCCGGACAAACCCACACAAGCTGATGTCTCCTTACTTTAGTTGGATTTTTAAATTTGATTTTTATTTTTTATTGGAGTAATTTTCCACTGAGTACGTGGACCACTTCTACTTTGTGCATTCCTCGGTTGATGGACATTTTCATTGCTTCCAAGTGTTGGCGATGGTAAATATTGTTGGAGTGCAGGATTGCCAGCCTGTGACTTTTTGATTCTCATTTTCTCAGGTGATAGGCCCAGCAGTGGGTGTGATTGATTGACTGGTAGCCCCGTGTTTCCCTTTTCAAAGCACCTTCTTTGTGTTTACATTAGTGGCTCTTACCACGTCCCACTTAGAATCGAGGGTACGCATTTCTCCACAATCGATTTAGCGTTTATTGTTTGCAGCATTTATGCTAATGGCCCTCCTGGCTGCTGTGAGCTGATAGGGTTCTGTAATTTGGCTTTGCATGTCTTTGAAAATTCGTAAAACTCATCATTTTTCTCCGCCGTTTTCTTTTCTCTTAAAAAAAAGGAAACAATTGGGAGTACAATATAACTCTTGAAATTGTCTTCTTGGAAGGTTGCCCTCTTTTGAATTTTTTGGTCGATTTTCCACGCCAGAGTTTTTTTAGAGAGCAGGTGTCATTTCCCGAACTGCAAGTTTGGTGAATATTTCGTGACCTTTAGCAATGGGTTTAAAGCTGCTGTTGTGGGAAGTGGCCTCAAGGAGGCAGCATTTCTCCATTCCCAAATCTGGGTACTAGGGCAGCAGAGCCTTTCTGGAAGTTGTGTTCCTAGGTTGTAAATTACATTGGAATGTGCATGGAGAAACCCCCATAAGTTTATGTCTCATTATTTCTTCTTGGTTTTTAAAAGTGTTTTAATTGGAGTAAAGCTTAGAATATTGTTTGTCCTAGGTGGACACAATCTGGTTCATTTGTACATTATATATGTCTATTCAAGTACAGATCCTCTTCCCATGTAAAATGTTACAGAGGGTTCCGCAGACCTCCCTTGCTATATGGTCGGTCTTTTTGAGATATGTATATAATATGTGTTTGTATACATATAGTAACACTAATCTTAATTTATCCATTCCCCCCACCTTTCCTTTAAGATGAGCATAGTTTGTTGTCTAAGTCTGTGAGTGTCTTTCTCTGTGGAAATATGTTCATTTGTGTCAGTTATTAGATAACGCCTATAAGTGATATCATAGAATATAGGTCTTTTACTTTCCGACTTACCTCATGTTTCGTGATTATCTCCAGACTCATTTGTGGTGCCTCAGAGAGCAACGGTTCATCGTTTTCCATGGCTAATATTCCATTGTGTGCATGGACCACTTCTTCTTTATCCATTCACCTCTTGTTGGATATTTTGATTGCTTCACTGTCTTGGCTATTGTGAATAAGGCTGCACTGCAGCTTTTGCGGCCTGTGTCTTCTCGATTCTTGTCTTCTCAGGTGAGAGGTCCATTGGTGCGCCTGCTGGATTGAGTGGTACCTCCATTTTTACTTTTCAACACAGCTCCTTTCTTTTCTCATTATTGGCTGTTACCCCTTTACGTCTCACCAGCAGGTAGAGGGGACACAGTTCTTTAAAACCCCTTCAGCATTTATTGTTTGTGGACTTTTTGCTGATGGTCAGTCGACGGGTGTAAGTTGAAACTTTTTGTAGATTAGATTGCATGGGTCTAACGCTCCCTGAGGTTGAGCTTTTATCCATTTTCCTTTTTTTTTTAAAGGGCGTGAGTAAAATTTAACTCTTCATACTCTCTTCTTGAAACATTTGCCTTTTTTGAATTTTTTTGTCCATACCCTACTTCAGCACAATTTTTTAGGCCAGGCGTCCTTTACAGCCCTGAGTCCTTGTGAATGTTAAGTGACCATTAGCTGTGAGTTTAAAGCTGCTCTTGCAGGAAACGGCCACAAGGTGGCAGCATTTCTCATTTACCAAATTTGGTAACTGGGGAAACAGAGCCTTAATGGAAGTGGTGTTCTAGGTTGTAAATTCGAATGGAATGTGCCAGGAAAAAAGCCCTTTAAGTTTATGTCTCGTTACTTCTTGTTCATATTTGTAATTTACTTTTTATTTTTTATCCCAGCAAATTTGATTACAATGGTTTGTTTGTTCTAGGTGTGCAAGATGTGGTTCTTTCTCACATATACGTGTATCTATTCTTCCTCGCATCCTTTTCCCACGTAGGTTATGGCACAATGTTGAGTAGTCTTCTCCTGGTCTTCCGTACGTCTTTGGTGATTATATATTTCACATGGTTTGTATATCTCTGTTAACCCCAATATGGTAATGTATCCAATCCTCATCCCTTTCTATTGGGTGAACCGTAAGTTTTTTTAATGAATCTGTGATTGCCTTTCTCTGTGGAAATATCCTCATTGGTATCAATTTTTAAGTAACTCCTAACAGTGATATGATAGGATATGTGTCTTTTGCTATCTCACTTACTACAGGTGGCGTGATTACGTCTAGACTCATCTATGGTGCTGCAAATGGCATTGTTTCATTTTTTTTCACTAGCGAATATTCCATCTGTACATGGAGGAGTTCTTCTTTGTCCACCCATCTGTTGGTGGACTTTTTGGTTACTTTCGTATCTTGGCTATTGTAATACTGTGCAATGCAGGTTTGCCTGCCTGTGTCTTTCCAATTCTCTCTTCTTAGATTATAGGTCGAGGAGTGGGCCTGCTGGATCATACGGTAGCTCAATGTTGACCTTTGTAAGGCACCTCCATTCTGCTCTCATTTGTGGCCCTTTCCAAGTTACGTCCCACTTGAAGTTGAGGGTATGCATTTCTCCACAACACCTTCAGCATTTATTGTTTGTAGTTTTCTTGCTGATGGTTATTCTGACAAGTGTGAGCTGATACCTCTTTGTGGTTGAATTCGCGTGTGCCTCATAATCCGTTGAAATTGACCTTTAAGGCATGTCCATTTTATTTTTCAAGCTGTGATTACCCCTTAGTTCTTCAAAGTGTTCTCTTAAAGTATGTGTCACATTTTGAAATGTTTTGGCCATTACCTCCCTCAAGACATTTTGAGGGCAGGTTTCATTGACAGTTCTGCAGTACTTGTTCCTACGAAATGACCATTAGCACAGGCTTTAAAGCTGCTTTTGCAGCTAACTGCCAGAGGGTGGCAGCCCTTCTATGTTCCCCATCCTGGTAACTAGGGAAAAGCCCTTGCGGCCTGTGGTGTTTCTCGCTTATAAATTAGAGTGGAGTGTGCCCGGACAAACCCACACAAGCTGATGTCTCCTTACTTTAGTTGGATTTTTAAATTTGATTTTTATTTTTTATTGGAGTAATTTTCCACTGAGTACGTGGACCACTTCTACTTTGTGCATTCCTCGGTTGATGGACATTTTCATTGCTTCCAAGTGTTGGCGATGGTAAATATTGTTGGAGTGCAGGATTGCCAGCCTGTGACTTTTTGATTCTCATTTTCTCAGGTGATAGGCCCAGCAGTGGGTGTGATTGCTTGACTGGTAGCCCCGTGTTTCCCTTTTCTAAGCACCTTCTTTGTGTTTACATTAGTGGCTCTTACCACGTCCCACTTAGAATCGAGGGTACGCATTTCTCCACAATCGATTTAGCGTTTATTGTTTGCAGCATTTATGCTAATGGCCCTCCTGGCTGCTGTGAGCTGATAGGGTTCTGTAATTTGGCTTTGCATGTCTTTGAAAATTCGTAAAACTCATCATTTTTCTCCGCCGTTTTCTTTTCTCTTAAAAAAAAGGAAACAATTGGGAGTACAATATAACTCTTGAAATTGTCTTCTTGGAAGGTTGCCCTCTTTTGAATTTTTTGGTCGATTTTCCACGCCAGAGTTTTTTTAGAGAGCAGGTGTCATTTCCCGAACTGCAAGTTTGGTGAATATTTCGTGACCTTTAGCAATGGGTTTTAAGCTGCTGTTGTGGGAAGTGGCCTCAAGGAGGCAGCATTTCTCCATTCCCAAATCTGGGTACTAGGGCAGCAGAACCTTTCTGGAAGTTGTGTTCCTAGGTTGTAAATTACATTGGAATGTGCATGGAGAAACCCCCATAAGTTTATGTCTCATTATTTCTTCTTGGTTTTTAAAAGTGTTTTAATTGGAGTAAAGCTTAGAATATTGTTTGTCCTAGGTGGACACAATCTGGTTCATTTGTACATTATATATGTCTATTCAAGTACAGATCCTCTTCCCATGTAAAATGTTACAGAGGGTTCCGCAGACCTCCCTTGCTATATGGTCGGTCTTTTTGAGATATGTATATAATATGTGTTTGTATACATATAGTAACACTAATCTTAATTTATCCATTCCCCCCACCTTTCCTTTAAGATGAGCATAGTTTGTTGTCTAAGTCTGTGAGTGTCTTTCTCTGTGGAAATATGTTCATTTGTGTCAGTTATTAGATAACGCCTATAAGTGATATCATAGAATATAGGTCTTTTACTTTCCGACTTACCTCATGTTTCGTGATTATCTCCAGACTCATTTGTGGTGCCTCAGAGAGCAACGGTTCATCGTTTTCCATGGCTAATATTCCATTGTGTGCATGGACCACTTCTTCTTTATCCATTCACCTCTTGTTGGATATTTTGATTGCTTCACTGTCTTGGCTATTGTGAATAAGGCTGCACTGCAGCTTTTGCGGCCTGTGTCTTCTCGATTCTTGTCTTCTCAGGTGAGAGGTCCATTGGTGCGCCTGCTGGATTGAGTGGTACCTCCATTTTTACTTTTCAACACAGCTCCTTTCTTTTCTCATTATTGGCTGTTACCCCTTTACGTCTCACCAGCAGGTAGAGGGGACACAGTTCTTTAAAACCCCTTCAGCATTTATTGTTTGTGGACTTTTTGCTGATGGTCAGTCGACGGGTGTAAGTTGAAACTTTTTGTAGATTAGATTGCATGGGTCTAACGCTCCCTGAGGTTGAGCTTTTATCCATTTTCCTTTTTTTTTTAAAGGGCGTGAGTAAAATTTAACTCTTCATACTCTCTTCTTGAAACATTTGCCTTTTTTGAATTTTTTTGTCCATACCCTACTTCAGCACAATTTTTTAGGCCAGGCGTCCTTTACAGCCCTGAGTCCTTGTGAATGTTAAGTGACCATTAGCTGTGAGTTTAAAGCTGCTCTTGCAGGGAACGGCCACAAGGTGGCAGCATTTCTCATTTACCAAATTTGGTAACTGGGGAAACAGAGCCTTAATGGAAGTGGTGTTCTAGGTTGTAAATTCGATTGGAATGTGCCAGGAAAAAAGCCCTTTAAGTTTATGTCTCGTTACTTCTTGTTCATATTTGTAATTTACTTTTTATTTTTTATCCCAGCAAATTTGATTACAATGGTTTGTTTGTTCTAGGTGTGCAAGATGTGGTTCTTTCTCACATATACGTGTATCTATTCTTCCTCGCATCCTTTTCCCACGTAGGTTATGGCACAATGTTGAGTAGTCTTCTCCTGGTCTTCCGTACGTCTTTGGTGATTATATATTTCACATGGTTTGTATATCTCTGTTAACCCCAATATGGTAATGTATCCAATCCTCATCCCTTTCTATTGGGTGAACCGTAAGTTTTTTTAATGAATCTGTGATTGCCTTTCTCTGTGGAAATATCCTCATTGGTATCAATTTTTAAGTAACTCCTAACAGTGATATGATAGGATATGTGTCTTTTGCTATCTCACTTACTACAGGTGGCGTGATTACGTCTAGACTCATCTATGGTGCTGCAAATGGCATTGTTTCATTTTTTTTCACTAGCGAATATTCCATCTGTACATGGAGGAGTTCTTCTTTGTCCACCCATCTGTTGGTGGACTTTTTGGTTACTTTCGTATCTTGGCTATTGTAATACTGTGCAATGCAGATTTGCCTGCCTGTGTCTTTCCAATTCTCTCTTCTTAGATTATAGGTCGAGGAGTGGGCCTGCTGGATCATACGGTAGCTCAATGTTGACCTTTGTAAGGCACCTCCATTCTGCTCTCATTTGTGGCCCTTTCCAAGTTACGTCCCACTTGAAGTTGAGGGTATGCATTTCTCCACAACACCTTCAGCATTTATTGTTTGTAGTTTTCTTGCTGATGGTTATTCTGACAAGTGTGAGCTGATACCTCTTTGTGGTTGAATTCGCGTGTGCCTCATAATCCGTTGAAATTGACCTTTAAGGCATGTCCATTTTATTTTTCAAGCTGTGATTACCCCTTAGTTCTTCAAAGTGTTCTCTTAAAGTATGTGTCACATTTTGAAATGTTTTGGCCATTACCTCCCTCAAGACATTTTGAGGGCAGGTTTCATTGACAGTTCTGCAGTACTTGTTCCTACGAAATGACCATTAGCACAGGCTTTAAAGCTGCTTTTGCAGCTAACTGCCAGAGGGTGGCAGCCCTTCTATGTTCCCCATCCTGGTAACTAGGGAAAAGCCCTTGCGGCCTGTGGTGTTTCTCGCTTATAAATTAGAGTGGAGTGTGCCCGGACAAACCCACACAAGCTGATGTCTCCTTACTTTAGTTGGATTTTTAAATTTGATTTTTATTTTTTATTGGAGTAATTTTCCACTGAGTACGTGGACCACTTCTACTTTGTGCATTCCTCGGTTGATGGACATTTTCATTGCTTCCAAGTGTTGGCGATGGTAAATATTGTTGGAGTGCAGGATTGCCAGCCTGTGACTTTTTGATTCTCATTTTCTCAGGTGATAGGCCCAGCAGTGGGTGTGATTGATTGACTGGTAGCCCCGTGTTTCCCTTTTCAAAGCACCTTCTTTGTGTTTACATTAGTGGCTCTTACCACGTCCCACTTAGAATCGAGGGTACGCATTTCTCCACAATCGATTTAGCGTTTATTGTTTGCAGCATTTATGCTAATGGCCCTCCTGGCTGCTGTGAGCTGATAGGGTTCTGTAATTTGGCTTTGCATGTCTTTGAAAATTCGTAAAACTCATCATTTTTCTCCGCCGTTTTCTTTTCTCTTAAAAAAAAGGAAACAATTGGGAGTACAATATAACTCTTGAAATTGTCTTCTTGGAAGGTTGCCCTCTTTTGAATTTTTTGGTCGATTTTCCACGCCAGAGTTTTTTTAGAGAGCAGGTGTCATTGCCCGAACTGCAAGTTTGGTGAATATTTCGTGACCTTTAGCAATGGGTTTTAAGCTGCTGTTGTGGGAAGTGGCCTCAAGGAGGCAGCATTTCTCCATTCCCAAATCTGGGTACTAGGGCAGCAGAGCCTTTCTGGAAGTTGTGTTCCTAGGTTGTAAATTACATTGGAATGTGCATGGAGAAACCCCCATAAGTTTATGTCTCATTATTTCTTCTTGGTTTTTAAAAGTGTTTTAATTGGAGTAAAGCTTAGAATATTGTTTGTCCTAGGTGGACACAATCTGGTTCATTTGTACATTATATATGTCTATTCAAGTACAGATCCTCTTCCCATGTAAAATGTTACAGAGGGTTCCGCAGACCTCCCTTGCTATATGGTCGGTCTTTTTGAGATATGTATATAATATGTGTTTGTATACATATAGTAACACTAATCTTAATTTATCCATTCCCCCCACCTTTCCTTTAAGATGAGCATAGTTTGTTGTCTAAGTCTGTGAGTGTCTTTCTCTGTGGAAATATGTTCATTTGTGTCAGTTATTAGATAACGCCTATAAGTGATATCATAGAATATAGGTCTTTTACTTTCCGACTTACCTCATGTTTCGTGATTATCTCCAGACTCATTTGTGGTGCCTCAGAGAGCAACGGTTCATCGTTTTCCATGGCTAATATTCCATTGTGTGCATGGACCACTTCTTCTTTATCCATTCACCTCTTGTTGGATATTTTGATTGCTTCACTGTCTTGGCTATTGTGAATAAGGCTGCACTGCAGCTTTTGCGGCCTGTGTCTTCTCGATTCTTGTCTTCTCAGGTGAGAGGTCCATTGGTGCGCCTGCTGGATTGAGTGGTACCTCCATTTTTACTTTTCAACACAGCTCCTTTCTTTTCTCATTATTGGCTGTTACCCCTTTACGTCTCACCAGCAGGTAGAGGGGACACAGTTCTTTAAAACCCCTTCAGCATTTATTGTTTGTGGACTTTTTGCTGATGGTCAGTCGACGGGTGTAAGTTGAAACTTTTTGTAGATTAGATTGCATGGGTCTAACGCTCCCTGAGGTTGAGCTTTTATCCATTTTCCTTTTTTTTTTAAAGGGCGTGAGTAAAATTTAACTCTTCATACTCTCTTCTTGAAACATTTGCCTTTTTTGAATTTTTTTGTCCATACCCTACTTCAGCACAATTTTTTAGGCCAGGCGTCCTTTACAGCCCTGAGTCCTTGTGAATGTTAAGTGACCATTAGCTGTGAGTTTAAAGCTGCTCTTGCAGGAAACGGCCACAAGGTGGCAGCATTTCTCATTTACCAAATTTGGTAACTGGGGAAACAGAGCCTTAATGGAAGTGGTGTTCTAGGTTGTAAATTCGAATGGAATGTGCCAGGAAAAAAGCCCTTTAAGTTTATGTCTCGTTACTTCTTGTTCATATTTGTAATTTACTTTTTATTTTTTATCCCAGCAAATTTGATTACAATGGTTTGTTTGTTCTAGGTGTGCAAGATGTGGTTCTTTCTCACATATACGTGTATCTATTCTTCCTCGCATCCTTTTCCCACGTAGGTTATGGCACAATGTTGAGTAGTCTTCTCCTGGTCTTCCGTACGTCTTTGGTGATTATATATTTCACATGGTTTGTATATCTCTGTTAACCCCAATATGGTAATGTATCCAATCCTCATCCCTTTCTATTGGGTGAACCGTAAGTTTTTTTAATGAATCTGTGATTGCCTTTCTCTGTGGAAATATCCTCATTGGTATCAATTTTTAAGTAACTCCTAACAGTGATATGATAGGATATGTGTCTTTTGCTATCTCACTTACTACAGGTGGCGTGATTACGTCTAGACTCATCTATGGTGCTGCAAATGGCATTGTTTCATTTTTTTTCACTAGCGAATATTCCATCTGTACATGGAGGAGTTCTTCTTTGTCCACCCATCTGTTGGTGGACTTTTTGGTTACTTTCGTATCTTGGCTATTGTAATACTGTGCAATGCAGGTTTGCCTGCCTGTGTCTTTCCAATTCTCTCTTCTTAGATTATAGGTCGAGGAGTGGGCCTGCTGGATCATACGGTAGCTCAATGTTGACCTTTGTAAGGCACCTCCATTCTGCTCTCATTTGTGGCCCTTTCCAAGTTACGTCCCACTTGAAGTTGAGGGTATGCATTTCTCCACAACACCTTCAGCATTTATTGTTTGTAGTTTTCTTGCTGATGGTTATTCTGACAAGTGTGAGCTGATACCTCTTTGTGGTTGAATTCGCGTGTGCCTCATAATCCGTTGAAATTGACCTTTAAGGCATGTCCATTTTATTTTTCAAGCTGTGATTACCCCTTAGTTCTTCAAAGTGTTCTCTTAAAGTATGTGTCACATTTTGAAATGTTTTGGCCATTACCTCCCTCAAGACATTTTGAGGGCAGGTTTCATTGACAGTTCTGCAGTACTTGTTCCTACGAAATGACCATTAGCACAGGCTTTAAAGCTGCTTTTGCAGCTAACTGCCAGAGGGTGGCAGCCCTTCTATGTTCCCCATCCTGGTAACTAGGGAAAAGCCCTTGCGGCCTGTGGTGTTTCTCGCTTATAAATTAGAGTGGAGTGTGCCCGGACAAACCCACACAAGCTGATGTCTCCTTACTTTAGTTGGATTTTTAAATTTGATTTTTATTTTTTATTGGAGTAATTTTCCACTGAGTACGTGGACCACTTCTACTTTGTGCATTCCTCGGTTGATGGACATTTTCATTGCTTCCAAGTGTTGGCGATGGTAAATATTGTTGGAGTGCAGGATTGCCAGCCTGTGACTTTTTGATTCTCATTTTCTCAGGTGATAGGCCCAGCAGTGGGTGTGATTGATTGACTGGTAGCCCCGTGTTTCCCTTTTCTAAGCACCTTCTTTGTGTTTACATTAGTGGCTCTTACCACGTCCCACTTAGAATCGAGGGTACGCATTTCTCCACAATCGATTTAGCGTTTATTGTTTGCAGCATTTATGCTAATGGCCCTCCTGGCTGCTGTGAGCTGATAGGGTTCTGTAATTTGGCTTTGCATGTCTTTGAAAATTCGTAAAACTCATCATTTTTCTCCGCCGTTTTCTTTTCTCTTAAAAAAAAGGAAACAATTGGGAGTACAATATAACTCTTGAAATTGTCTTCTTGGAAGGTTGCCCTCTTTTGAATTTTTTGGTCGATTTTCCACGCCAGAGTTTTTTTAGAGAGCAGGTGTCATTTCCCGAACTGCAAGTTTGGTGAATATTTCGTGACCTTTAGCAATGGGTTTTAAGCTGCTGTTGTGGGAAGTGGCCTCAAGGAGGCAGCATTTCTCCATTCCCAAATCTGGGTACTAGGGCAGCAGAACCTTTCTGGAAGTTGTGTTCCTAGGTTGTAAATTACATTGGAATGTGCATGGAGAAACCCCCATAAGTTTATGTCTCATTATTTCTTCTTGGTTTTTAAAAGTGTTTTAATTGGAGTAAAGCTTAGAATATTGTTTGTCCTAGGTGGACACAATCTGGTTCATTTGTACATTATATATGTCTATTCAAGTACAGATCCTCTTCCCATGTAAAATGTTACAGAGGGTTCCGCAGACCTCCCTTGCTATATGGTCGGTCTTTTTGAGATATGTATATAATATGTGTTTGTATACATATAGTAACACTAATCTTAATTTATCCATTCCCCCCACCTTTCCTTTAAGATGAGCATAGTTTGTTGTCTAAGTCTGTGAGTGTCTTTCTCTGTGGAAATATGTTCATTTGTGTCAGTTATTAGATAACGCCTATAAGTGATATCATAGAATATAGGTCTTTTACTTTCCGACTTACCTCATGTTTCGTGATTATCTCCAGACTCATTTGTGGTGCCTCAGAGAGCAACGGTTCATCGTTTTCCATGGCTAATATTCCATTGTGTGCATGGACCACTTCTTCTTTATCCATTCACCTCTTGTTGGATATTTTGATTGCTTCACTGTCTTGGCTATTGTGAATAAGGCTGCACTGCAGCTTTTGCGGCCTGTGTCTTCTCGATTCTTGTCTTCTCAGGTGAGAGGTCCATTGGTGCGCCTGCTGGATTGAGTGGTACCTCCATTTTTACTTTTCAACACAGCTCCTTTCTTTTCTCATTATTGGCTGTTACCCCTTTACGTCTCACCAGCAGGTAGAGGGGACACAGTTCTTTAAAACCCCTTCAGCATTTATTGTTTGTGGACTTTTTGCTGATGGTCAGTCGACGGGTGTAAGTTGAAACTTTTTGTAGATTAGATTGCATGGGTCTAACGCTCCCTGAGGTTGAGCTTTTATCCATTTTCCTTTTTTTTTTAAAGGGCGTGAGTAAAATTTAACTCTTCATACTCTCTTCTTGAAACATTTGCCTTTTTTGAATTTTTTTGTCCATACCCTACTTCAGCACAATTTTTTAGGCCAGGCGTCCTTTACAGCCCTGAGTCCTTGTGAATGTTAAGTGACCATTAGCTGTGAGTTTAAAGCTGCTCTTGCAGGAAACGGCCACAAGGTGGCAGCATTTCTCATTTACCAAATTTGGTAACTGGGGAAACAGAGCCTTAATGGAAGTGGTGTTCTAGGTTGTAAATTCGATTGGAATGTGCCAGGAAAAAAGCCCTTTAAGTTTATGTCTCGTTACTTCTTGTTCATATTTGTAATTTACTTTTTATTTTTTATCCCAGCAAATTTGATTACAATGGTTTGTTTGTTCTAGGTGTGCAAGATGTGGTTCTTTCTCACATATACGTGTATCTATTCTTCCTCGCATCCTTTTCCCACGTAGGTTATGGCACAATGTTGAGTAGTCTTCTCCTGGTCTTCCGTACGTCTTTGGTGATTATATATTTCACATGGTTTGTATATCTCTGTTAACCCCAATATGGTAATGTATCCAATCCTCATCCCTTTCTATTGGGTGAACCGTAAGTTTTTTTAATGAATCTGTGATTGCCTTTCTCTGTGGAAATATCCTCATTGGTATCAATTTTTAAGTAACTCCTAACAGTGATATGATAGGATATGTGTCTTTTGCTATCTCACTTACTACAGGTGGCGTGATTACGTCTAGACTCATCTATGGTGCTGCAAATGGCATTGTTTCATTTTTTTTCACTAGCGAATATTCCATCTGTACATGGAGGAGTTCTTCTTTGTCCACCCATCTGTTGGTGGACTTTTTGGTTACTTTCGTATCTTGGCTATTGTAATACTGTGCAATGCAGATTTGCCTGCCTGTGTCTTTCCAATTCTCTCTTCTTAGATTATAGGTCGAGGAGTGGGCCTGCTGGATCATACGGTAGCTCAATGTTGACCTTTGTAAGGCACCTCCATTCTGCTCTCATTTGTGGCCCTTTCCAAGTTACGTCCCACTTGAAGTTGAGGGTATGCATTTCTCCACAACACCTTCAGCATTTATTGTTTGTAGTTTTCTTGCTGATGGTTATTCTGACAAGTGTGAGCTGATACCTCTTTGTGGTTGAATTCGCGTGTGCCTCATAATCCGTTGAAATTGACCTTTAAGGCATGTCCATTTTATTTTTCAAGCTGTGATTACCCCTTAGTTCTTCAAAGTGTTCTCTTAAAGTATGTGTCACATTTTGAAATGTTTTGGCCATTACCTCCCTCAAGACATTTTGAGGGCAGGTTTCATTGACAGTTCTGCAGTACTTGTTCCTACGAAATGACCATTAGCACAGGCTTTAAAGCTGCTTTTGCAGCTAACTGCCAGAGGGTGGCAGCCCTTCTATGTTCCCCATCCTGGTAACTAGGGAAAAGCCCTTGCGGCCTGTGGTGTTTCTCGCTTATAAATTAGAGTGGAGTGTGCCCGGACAAACCCACACAAGCTGATGTCTCCTTACTTTAGTTGGATTTTTAAATTTGATTTTTATTTTTTATTGGAGTAATTTTCCACTGAGTACGTGGACCACTTCTACTTTGTGCATTCCTCGGTTGATGGACATTTTCATTGCTTCCAAGTGTTGGCGATGGTAAATATTGTTGGAGTGCAGGATTGCCAGCCTGTGACTTTTTGATTCTCATTTTCTCAGGTGATAGGCCCAGCAGTGGGTGTGATTGATTGACTGGTAGCCCCGTGTTTCCCTTTTCAAAGCACCTTCTTTGTGTTTACATTAGTGGCTCTTACCACGTCCCACTTAGAATCGAGGGTACGCATTTCTCCACAATCGATTTAGCGTTTATTGTTTGCAGCATTTATGCTAATGGCCCTCCTGGCTGCTGTGAGCTGATAGGGTTCTGTAATTTGGCTTTGCATGTCTTTGAAAATTCGTAAAACTCATCATTTTTCTCCGCCGTTTTCTTTTCTCTTAAAAAAAAGGAAACAATTGGGAGTACAATATAACTCTTGAAATTGTCTTCTTGGAAGGTTGCCCTCTTTTGAATTTTTTGGTCGATTTTCCACGCCAGAGTTTTTTTAGAGAGCAGGTGTCATTGCCCGAACTGCAAGTTTGGTGAATATTTCGTGACCTTTAGCAATGGGTTTTAAGCTGCTGTTGTGGGAAGTGGCCTCAAGGAGGCAGCATTTCTCCATTCCCAAATCTGGGTACTAGGGCAGCAGAGCCTTTCTGGAAGTTGTGTTCCTAGGTTGTAAATTACATTGGAATGTGCATGGAGAAACCCCCATAAGTTTATGTCTCATTATTTCTTCTTGGTTTTTAAAAGTGTTTTAATTGGAGTAAAGCTTAGAATATTGTTTGTCCTAGGTGGACACAATCTGGTTCATTTGTACATTATATATGTCTATTCAAGTACAGATCCTCTTCCCATGTAAAATGTTACAGAGGGTTCCGCAGACCTCCCTTGCTATATGGTCGGTCTTTTTGAGATATGTATATAATATGTGTTTGTATACATATAGTAACACTAATCTTAATTTATCCATTCCCCCCACCTTTCCTTTAAGATGAGCATAGTTTGTTGTCTAAGTCTGTGAGTGTCTTTCTCTGTGGAAATATGTTCATTTGTGTCAGTTATTAGATAACGCCTATAAGTGATATCATAGAATATAGGTCTTTTACTTTCCGACTTACCTCATGTTTCGTGATTATCTCCAGACTCATTTGTGGTGCCTCAGAGAGCAACGGTTCATCGTTTTCCATGGCTAATATTCCATTGTGTGCATGGACCACTTCTTCTTTATCCATTCACCTCTTGTTGGATATTTTGATTGCTTCACTGTCTTGGCTATTGTGAATAAGGCTGCACTGCAGCTTTTGCGGCCTGTGTCTTCTCGATTCTTGTCTTCTCAGGTGAGAGGTCCATTGGTGCGCCTGCTGGATTGAGTGGTACCTCCATTTTTACTTTTCAACACAGCTCCTTTCTTTTCTCATTATTGGCTGTTACCCCTTTACGTCTCACCAGCAGGTAGAGGGGACACAGTTCTTTAAAACCCCTTCAGCATTTATTGTTTGTGGACTTTTTGCTGATGGTCAGTCGACGGGTGTAAGTTGAAACTTTTTGTAGATTAGATTGCATGGGTCTAACGCTCCCTGAGGTTGAGCTTTTATCCATTTTCCTTTTTTTTTTAAAGGGCGTGAGTAAAATTTAACTCTTCATACTCTCTTCTTGAAACATTTGCCTTTTTTGAATTTTTTTGTCCATACCCTACTTCAGCACAATTTTTTAGGCCAGGCGTCCTTTACAGCCCTGAGTCCTTGTGAATGTTAAGTGACCATTAGCTGTGAGTTTAAAGCTGCTCTTGCAGGAAACGGCCACAAGGTGGCAGCATTTCTCATTTACCAAATTTGGTAACTGGGGAAACAGAGCCTTAATGGAAGTGGTGTTCTAGGTTGTAAATTCGAATGGAATGTGCCAGGAAAAAAGCCCTTTAAGTTTATGTCTCGTTACTTCTTGTTCATATTTGTAATTTACTTTTTATTTTTTATCCCAGCAAATTTGATTACAATGGTTTGTTTGTTCTAGGTGTGCAAGATGTGGTTCTTTCTCACATATACGTGTATCTATTCTTCCTCGCATCCTTTTCCCACGTAGGTTATGGCACAATGTTGAGTAGTCTTCTCCTGGTCTTCCGTACGTCTTTGGTGATTATATATTTCACATGGTTTGTATATCTCTGTTAACCCCAATATGGTAATGTATCCAATCCTCATCCCTTTCTATTGGGTGAACCGTAAGTTTTTTTAATGAATCTGTGATTGCCTTTCTCTGTGGAAATATCCTCATTGGTATCAATTTTTAAGTAACTCCTAACAGTGATATGATAGGATATGTGTCTTTTGCTATCTCACTTACTACAGGTGGCGTGATTACGTCTAGACTCATCTATGGTGCTGCAAATGGCATTGTTTCATTTTTTTTCACTAGCGAATATTCCATCTGTACATGGAGGAGTTCTTCTTTGTCCACCCATCTGTTGGTGGACTTTTTGGTTACTTTCGTATCTTGGCTATTGTAATACTGTGCAATGCAGATTTGCCTGCCTGTGTCTTTCCAATTCTCTCTTCTTAGATTATAGGTCGAGGAGTGGGCCTGCTGGATCATACGGTAGCTCAATGTTGACCTTTGTAAGGCACCTCCATTCTGCTCTCATTTGTGGCCCTTTCCAAGTTACGTCCCACTTGAAGTTGAGGGTATGATTTCTCCACAACACCTTCAGCATTTATTGTTTGTAGTTTTCTTGCTGATGGTTATTCTGACAAGTGTGAGCTGATACCTCTTTGTGGTTGAATTCGCGTGTGCCTCATAATCCGTTGAAATTGACCTTTAAGGCATGTCCATTTTATTTTTCAAGCTGTGATTACCCCTTAGTTCTTCAAAGTGTTCTCTTAAAGTATGTGTCACATTTTGAAATGTTTTGGCCATTACCTCCCTCAAGACATTTTGAGGGCAGGTTTCATTGACAGTTCTGCAGTACTTGTTCCTACGAAATGACCATTAGCACAGGCTTTAAAGCTGCTTTTGCAGCTAACTGCCAGAGGGTGGCAGCCCTTCTATGTTCCCCATCCTGGTAACTAGGGAAAAGCCCTTGCGGCCTGTGGTGTTTCTCGCTTATAAATTAGAGTGGAGTGTGCCCGGACAAACCCACACAAGCTGATGTCTCCTTACTTTAGTTGGATTTTTAAATTTGATTTTTATTTTTTATTGGAGTAATTTTCCACTGAGTACGTGGACCACTTCTACTTTGTGCATTCCTCGGTTGATGGACATTTTCATTGCTTCCAAGTGTTGGCGATGGTAAATATTGTTGGAGTGCAGGATTGCCAGCCTGTGACTTTTTGATTCTCATTTTCTCAGGTGATAGGCCCAGCAGTGGGTGTGATTGATTGACTGGTAGCCCCGTGTTTCCCTTTTCAAAGCACCTTCTTTGTGTTTACATTAGTGGCTCTTACCACGTCCCACTTAGAATCGAGGGTACGCATTTCTCCACAATCGATTTAGCGTTTATTGTTTGCAGCATTTATGCTAATGGCCCTCCTGGCTGCTGTGAGCTGATAGGGTTCTGTAATTTGGCTTTGCATGTCTTTGAAAATTCGTAAAACTCATCATTTTTCTCCGCCGTTTTCTTTTCTCTTAAAAAAAAGGAAACAATTGGGAGTACAATATAACTCTTGAAATTGTCTTCTTGGAAGGTTGCCCTCTTTTGAATTTTTTGGTCGATTTTCCACGCCAGAGTTTTTTTAGAGAGCAGGTGTCATTTCCCGAACTGCAAGTTTGGTGAATATTTCGTGACCTTTAGCAATGGGTTTTAAGCTGCTGTTGTGGGAAGTGGCCTCAAGGAGGCAGCATTTCTCCATTCCCAAATCTGGGTACTAGGGCAGCAGAACCTTTCTGGAAGTTGTGTTCCTAGGTTGTAAATTACATTGGAATGTGCATGGAGAAACCCCCATAAGTTTATGTCTCATTATTTCTTCTTGGTTTTTAAAAGTGTTTTAATTGGAGTAAAGCTTAGAATATTGTTTGTCCTAGGTGGACACAATCTGGTTCATTTGTACATTATATATGTCTATTCAAGTACAGATCCTCTTCCCATGTAAAATGTTACAGAGGGTTCCGCAGACCTCCCTTGCTATATGGTCGGTCTTTTTGAGATATGTATATAATATGTGTTTGTATACATATAGTAACACTAATCTTAATTTATCCATTCCCCCCACCTTTCCTTTAAGATGAGCATAGTTTGTTGTCTAAGTCTGTGAGTGTCTTTCTCTGTGGAAATATGTTCATTTGTGTCAGTTATTAGATAACGCCTATAAGTGATATCATAGAATATAGGTCTTTTACTTTCCGACTTACCTCATGTTTCGTGATTATCTCCAGACTCATTTGTGGTGCCTCAGAGAGCAACGGTTCATCGTTTTCCATGGCTAATATTCCATTGTGTGCATGGACCACTTCTTCTTTATCCATTCACCTCTTGTTGGATATTTTGATTGCTTCACTGTCTTGGCTATTGTGAATAAGGCTGCACTGCAGCTTTTGCGGCCTGTGTCTTCTCGATTCTTGTCTTCTCAGGTGAGAGGTCCATTGGTGCGCCTGCTGGATTGAGTGGTACCTCCATTTTTACTTTTCAACACAGCTCCTTTCTTTTCTCATTATTGGCTGTTACCCCTTTACGTCTCACCAGCAGGTAGAGGGGACACAGTTCTTTAAAACCCCTTCAGCATTTATTGTTTGTGGACTTTTTGCTGATGGTCAGTCGACGGGTGTAAGTTGAAACTTTTTGTAGATTAGATTGCATGGGTCTAACGCTCCCTGAGGTTGAGCTTTTATCCATTTTCCTTTTTTTTTTAAAGGGCGTGAGTAAAATTTAACTCTTCATACTCTCTTCTTGAAACATTTGCCTTTTTTGAATTTTTTTGTCCATACCCTACTTCAGCACAATTTTTTAGGCCAGGCGTCCTTTACAGCCCTGAGTCCTTGTGAATGTTAAGTGACCATTAGCTGTGAGTTTAAAGCTGCTCTTGCAGGAAACGGCCACAAGGTGGCAGCATTTCTCATTTACCAAATTTGGTAACTGGGGAAACAGAGCCTTAATGGAAGTGGTGTTCTAGGTTGTAAATTCGATTGGAATGTGCCAGGAAAAAAGCCCTTTAAGTTTATGTCTCGTTACTTCTTGTTCATATTTGTAATTTACTTTTTATTTTTTATCCCAGCAAATTTGATTACAATGGTTTGTTTGTTCTAGGTGTGCAAGATGTGGTTCTTTCTCACATATACGTGTATCTATTCTTCCTCGCATCCTTTTCCCACGTAGGTTATGGCACAATGTTGAGTAGTCTTCTCCTGGTCTTCCGTACGTCTTTGGTGATTATATATTTCACATGGTTTGTATATCTCTGTTAACCCCAATATGGTAATGTATCCAATCCTCATCCCTTTCTATTGGGTGAACCGTAAGTTTTTTTAATGAATCTGTGATTGCCTTTCTCTGTGGAAATATCCTCATTGGTATCAATTTTTAAGTAACTCCTAACAGTGATATGATAGGATATGTGTCTTTTGCTATCTCACTTACTACAGGTGGCGTGATTACGTCTAGACTCATCTATGGTGCTGCAAATGGCATTGTTTCATTTTTTTTCACTAGCGAATATTCCATCTGTACATGGAGGAGTTCTTCTTTGTCCACCCATCTGTTGGTGGACTTTTTGGTTACTTTCGTATCTTGGCTATTGTAATACTGTGCAATGCAGATTTGCCTGCCTGTGTCTTTCCAATTCTCTCTTCTTAGATTATAGGTCGAGGAGTGGGCCTGCTGGATCATACGGTAGCTCAATGTTGACCTTTGTAAGGCACCTCCATTCTGCTCTCATTTGTGGCCCTTTCCAAGTTACGTCCCACTTGAAGTTGAGGGTATGATTTCTCCACAACACCTTCAGCATTTATTGTTTGTAGTTTTCTTGCTGATGGTTATTCTGACAAGTGTGAGCTGATACCTCTTTGTGGTTGAATTCGCGTGTGCCTCATAATCCGTTGAAATTGACCTTTAAGGCATGTCCATTTTATTTTTCAAGCTGTGATTACCCCTTAGTTCTTCAAAGTGTTCTCTTAAAGTATGTGTCACATTTTGAATTGTTTTGGCCATTACCTCCCTCAAGACATTTTGAGGGCAGGTTTCATTGACAGTTCTGCAGTACTTGTTCCTACGAAATGACCATTAGCACAGGCTTTAAAGCTGCTTTTGCAGCTAACTGCCAGAGGGTGGCAGCCCTTCTATGTTCCCCATCCTGGTAACTAGGGAAAAGCCCTTGCGGCCTGTGGTGTTTCTCGCTTATAAATTAGAGTGGAGTGTGCCCGGACAAACCCACACAAGCTGATGTCTCCTTACTTTAGTTGGATTTTTAAATTTGATTTTTATTTTTTATTGGAGTAATTTTCCACTGAGTACGTGGACCACTTCTACTTTGTGCATTCCTCGGTTGATGGACATTTTCATTGCTTCCAAGTGTTGGCGATGGTAAATATTGTTGGAGTGCAGGATTGCCAGCCTGTGACTTTTTGATTCTCATTTTCTCAGGTGATAGGCCCAGCAGTGGGTGTGATTGATTGACTGGTAGCCCCGTGTTTCCCTTTTCAAAGCACCTTCTTTGTGTTTACATTAGTGGCTCTTACCACGTCCCACTTAGAATCGAGGGTACGCATTTCTCCACAATCGATTTAGCGTTTATTGTTTGCAGCATTTATGCTAATGGCCCTCCTGGCTGCTGTGAGCTGATAGGGTTCTGTAATTTGGCTTTGCATGTCTTTGAAAATTCGTAAAACTCATCATTTTTCTCCGCCGTTTTCTTTTCTCTTAAAAAAAAGGAAACAATTGGGAGTACAATATAACTCTTGAAATTGTCTTCTTGGAAGGTTGCCCTCTTTTGAATTTTTTGGTCGATTTTCCACGCCAGAGTTTTTTTAGAGAGCAGGTGTCATTTCCCGAACTGCAAGTTTGGTGAATATTTCGTGACCTTTAGCAATGGGTTTAAAGCTGCTGTTGTGGGAAGTGGCCTCAAGGAGGCAGCATTTCTCCATTCCCAAATCTGGGTACTAGGGCAGCAGAGCCTTTCTGGAAGTTGTGTTCCTAGGTTGTAAATTACATTGGAATGTGCATGGAGAAACCCCCATAAGTTTATGTCTCATTATTTCTTCTTGGTTTTTAAAAGTGTTTTAATTGGAGTAAAGCTTAGAATATTGTTTGTCCTAGGTGGACACAATCTGGTTCATTTGTACATTATATATGTCTATTCAAGTACAGATCCTCTTCCCATGTAAAATGTTACAGAGGGTTCCGCAGACCTCCCTTGCTATATGGTCGGTCTTTTTGAGATATGTATATAATATGTGTTTGTATACATATAGTAACACTAATCTTAATTTATCCATTCCCCCCACCTTTCCTTTAAGATGAGCATAGTTTGTTGTCTAAGTCTGTGAGTGTCTTTCTCTGTGGAAATATGTTCATTTGTGTCAGTTATTAGATAACGCCTATAAGTGATATCATAGAATATAGGTCTTTTACTTTCCGACTTACCTCATGTTTCGTGATTATCTCCAGACTCATTTGTGGTGCCTCAGAGAGCAACGGTTCATCGTTTTCCATGGCTAATATTCCATTGTGTGCATGGACCACTTCTTCTTTATCCATTCACCTCTTGTTGGATATTTTGATTGCTTCACTGTCTTGGCTATTGTGAATAAGGCTGCACTGCAGCTTTTGCGGCCTGTGTCTTCTCGATTCTTGTCTTCTCAGGTGAGAGGTCCATTGGTGCGCCTGCTGGATTGAGTGGTACCTCCATTTTTACTTTTCAACACAGCTCCTTTCTTTTCTCATTATTGGCTGTTACCCCTTTACGTCTCACCAGCAGGTAGAGGGGACACAGTTCTTTAAAACCCCTTCAGCATTTATTGTTTGTGGACTTTTTGCTGATGGTCAGTCGACGGGTGTAAGTTGAAACTTTTTGTAGATTAGATTGCATGGGTCTAACGCTCCCTGAGGTTGAGCTTTTATCCATTTTCCTTTTTTTTTTAAAGGGCGTGAGTAAAATTTAACTCTTCATACTCTCTTCTTGAAACATTTGCCTTTTTTGAATTTTTTTGTCCATACCCTACTTCAGCACAATTTTTTAGGCCAGGCGTCCTTTACAGCCCTGAGTCCTTGTGAATGTTAAGTGACCATTAGCTGTGAGTTTAAAGCTGCTCTTGCAGGAAACGGCCACAAGGTGGCAGCATTTCTCATTTACCAAATTTGGTAACTGGGGAAACAGAGCCTTAATGGAAGTGGTGTTCTAGGTTGTAAATTCGAATGGAATGTGCCAGGAAAAAAGCCCTTTAAGTTTATGTCTCGTTACTTCTTGTTCATATTTGTAATTTACTTTTTATTTTTTATCCCAGCAAATTTGATTACAATGGTTTGTTTGTTCTAGGTGTGCAAGATGTGGTTCTTTCTCACATATACGTGTATCTATTCTTCCTCGCATCCTTTTCCCACGTAGGTTATGGCACAATGTTGAGTAGTCTTCTCCTGGTCTTCCGTACGTCTTTGGTGATTATATATTTCACATGGTTTGTATATCTCTGTTAACCCCAATATGGTAATGTATCCAATCCTCATCCCTTTCTATTGGGTGAACCGTAAGTTTTTTTAATGAATCTGTGATTGCCTTTCTCTGTGGAAATATCCTCATTGGTATCAATTTTTAAGTAACTCCTAACAGTGATATGATAGGATATGTGTCTTTTGCTATCTCACTTACTACAGGTGGCGTGATTACGTCTAGACTCATCTATGGTGCTGCAAATGGCATTGTTTCATTTTTTTTCACTAGCGAATATTCCATCTGTACATGGAGGAGTTCTTCTTTGTCCACCCATCTGTTGGTGGACTTTTTGGTTACTTTCGTATCTTGGCTATTGTAATACTGTGCAATGCAGATTTGCCTGCCTGTGTCTTTCCAATTCTCTCTTCTTAGATTATAGGTCGAGGAGTGGGCCTGCTGGATCATACGGTAGCTCAATGTTGACCTTTGTAAGGCACCTCCATTCTGCTCTCATTTGTGGCCCTTTCCAAGTTACGTCCCACTTGAAGTTGAGGGTATGCATTTCTCCACAACACCTTCAGCATTTATTGTTTGTAGTTTTCTTGCTGATGGTTATTCTGACAAGTGTGAGCTGATACCTCTTTGTGGTTGAATTCGCGTGTGCCTCATAATCCGTTGAAATTGACCTTTAAGGCATGTCCATTTTATTTTTCAAGCTGTGATTACCCCTTAGTTCTTCAAAGTGTTCTCTTAAAGTATGTGTCACATTTTGAAATGTTTTGGCCATTACCTCCCTCAAGACATTTTGAGGGCAGGTTTCATTGACAGTTCTGCAGTACTTGTTCCTACGAAATGACCATTAGCACAGGCTTTAAAGCTGCTTTTGCAGCTAACTGCCAGAGGGTGGCAGCCCTTCTATGTTCCCCACCCTGGTAACTAGGGAAAAGCCCTTGCGGCCTGTGGTGTTTCTCGCTTATAAATTAGAGTGGAGTGTGCCCGGACAAACCCACACAAGCTGATGTCTCCTTACTTTAGTTGGATTTTTAAATTTGATTTTTATTTTTTATTGGAGTAATTTTCCACTGAGTACGTGGACCACTTCTACTTTGTGCATTCCTCGGTTGATGGACATTTTCATTGCTTCCAAGTGTTGGCGATGGTAAATATTGTTGGAGTGCAGGATTGCCAGCCTGTGACTTTTTGATTCTCATTTTCTCAGGTGATAGGCCCAGCAGTGGGTGTGATTGATTGACTGGTAGCCCCGTGTTTCCCTTTTCAAAGCACCTTCTTTGTGTTTACATTAGTGGCTCTTACCACGTCCCACTTAGAATCGAGGGTACGCATTTCTCCACAATCGATTTAGCGTTTATTGTTTGCAGCATTTATGCTAATGGCCCTCCTGGCTGCTGTGAGCTGATAGGGTTCTGTAATTTGGCTTTGCATGTCTTTGAAAATTCGTAAAACTCATCATTTTTCTCCGCCGTTTTCTTTTCTCTTAAAAAAAAGGAAACAATTGGGAGTACAATATAACTCTTGAAATTGTCTTCTTGGAAGGTTGCCCTCTTTTGAATTTTTTGGTCGATTTTCCACGCCAGAGTTTTTTTAGAGAGCAGGTGTCATTTCCCGAACTGCAAGTTTGGTGAATATTTCGTGACCTTTAGCAATGGGTTTAAAGCTGCTGTTGTGGGAAGTGGCCTCAAGGAGGCAGCATTTCTCCATTCCCAAATCTGGGTACTAGGGCAGCAGAGCCTTTCTGGAAGTTGTGTTCCTAGGTTGTAAATTACATTGGAATGTGCATGGAGAAACCCCCATAAGTTTATGTCTCATTATTTCTTCTTGGTTTTTAAAAGTGTTTTAATTGGAGTAAAGCTTAGAATATTGTTTGTCCTAGGTGGACACAATCTGGTTCATTTGTACATTATATATGTCTATTCAAGTACAGATCCTCTTCCCATGTAAAATGTTACAGAGGGTTCCGCAGACCTCCCTTGCTATATGGTCGGTCTTTTTGAGATATGTATATAATATGTGTTTGTATACATATAGTAACACTAATCTTAATTTATCCATTCCCCCCACCTTTCCTTTAAGATGAGCATAGTTTGTTGTCTAAGTCTGTGAGTGTCTTTCTCTGTGGAAATATGTTCATTTGTGTCAGTTATTAGATAACGCCTATAAGTGATATCATAGAATATAGGTCTTTTACTTTCCGACTTACCTCATGTTTCGTGATTATCTCCAGACTCATTTGTGGTGCCTCAGAGAGCAACGGTTCATCGTTTTCCATGGCTAATATTCCATTGTGTGCATGGACCACTTCTTCTTTATCCATTCACCTCTTGTTGGATATTTTGATTGCTTCACTGTCTTGGCTATTGTGAATAAGGCTGCACTGCAGCTTTTGCGGCCTGTGTCTTCTCGATTCTTGTCTTCTCAGGTGAGAGGTCCATTGGTGCGCCTGCTGGATTGAGTGGTACCTCCATTTTTACTTTTCAACACAGCTCCTTTCTTTTCTCATTATTGGCTGTTACCCCTTTACGTCTCACCAGCAGGTAGAGGGGACACAGTTCTTTAAAACCCCTTCAGCATTTATTGTTTGTGGACTTTTTGCTGATGGTCAGTCGACGGGTGTAAGTTGAAACTTTTTGTAGATTAGATTGCATGGGTCTAACGCTCCCTGAGGTTGAGCTTTTATCCATTTTCCTTTTTTTTTTAAAGGGCGTGAGTAAAATTTAACTCTTCATACTCTCTTCTTGAAACATTTGCCTTTTTTGAATTTTTTTGTCCATACCCTACTTCAGCACAATTTTTTAGGCCAGGCGTCCTTTACAGCCCTGAGTCCTTGTGAATGTTAAGTGACCATTAGCTGTGAGTTTAAAGCTGCTCTTGCAGGAAACGGCCACAAGGTGGCAGCATTTCTCATTTACCAAATTTGGTAACTGGGGAAACAGAGCCTTAATGGAAGTGGTGTTCTAGGTTGTAAATTCGAATGGAATGTGCCAGGAAAAAAGCCCTTTAAGTTTATGTCTCGTTACTTCTTGTTCATATTTGTAATTTACTTTTTATTTTTTATCCCAGCAAATTTGATTACAATGGTTTGTTTGTTCTAGGTGTGCAAGATGTGGTTCTTTCTCACATATACGTGTATCTATTCTTCCTCGCATCCTTTTCCCACGTAGGTTATGGCACAATGTTGAGTAGTCTTCTCCTGGTCTTCCGTACGTCTTTGGTGATTATATATTTCACATGGTTTGTATATCTCTGTTAACCCCAATATGGTAATGTATCCAATCCTCATCCCTTTCTATTGGGTGAACCGTAAGTTTTTTTAATGAATCTGTGATTGCCTTTCTCTGTGGAAATATCCTCATTGGTATCAATTTTTAAGTAACTCCTAACAGTGATATGATAGGATATGTGTCTTTTGCTATCTCACTTACTACAGGTGGCGTGATTACGTCTAGACTCATCTATGGTGCTGCAAATGGCATTGTTTCATTTTTTTTCACTAGCGAATATTCCATCTGTACATGGAGGAGTTCTTCTTTGTCCACCCATCTGTTGGTGGACTTTTTGGTTACTTTCGTATCTTGGCTATTGTAATACTGTGCAATGCAGATTTGCCTGCCTGTGTCTTTCCAATTCTCTCTTCTTAGATTATAGGTCGAGGAGTGGGCCTGCTGGATCATACGGTAGCTCAATGTTGACCTTTGTAAGGCACCTCCATTCTGCTCTCATTTGTGGCCCTTTCCAAGTTACGTCCCACTTGAAGTTGAGGGTATGATTTCTCCACAACACCTTCAGCATTTATTGTTTGTAGTTTTCTTGCTGATGGTTATTCTGACAAGTGTGAGCTGATACCTCTTTGTGGTTGAATTCGCGTGTGCCTCATAATCCGTTGAAATTGACCTTTAAGGCATGTCCATTTTATTTTTCAAGCTGTGATTACCCCTTAGTTCTTCAAAGTGTTCTCTTAAAGTATGTGTCACATTTTGAAATGTTTTGGCCATTACCTCCCTCAAGACATTTTGAGGGCAGGTTTCATTGACAGTTCTGCAGTACTTGTTCCTACGAAATGACCATTAGCACAGGCTTTAAAGCTGCTTTTGCAGCTAACTGCCAGAGGGTGGCAGCCCTTCTATGTTCCCCATCCTGGTAACTAGGGAAAAGCCCTTGCGGCCTGTGGTGTTTCTCGCTTATAAATTAGAGTGGAGTGTGCCCGGACAAACCCACACAAGCTGATGTCTCCTTACTTTAGTTGGATTTTTAAATTTGATTTTTATTTTTTATTGGAGTAATTTTCCACTGAGTACGTGGACCACTTCTACTTTGTGCATTCCTCGGTTGATGGACATTTTCATTGCTTCCAAGTGTTGGCGATGGTAAATATTGTTGGAGTGCAGGATTGCCAGCCTGTGACTTTTTGATTCTCATTTTCTCAGGTGATAGGCCCAGCAGTGGGTGTGATTGATTGACTGGTAGCCCCGTGTTTCCCTTTTCAAAGCACCTTCTTTGTGTTTACATTAGTGGCTCTTACCACGTCCCACTTAGAATCGAGGGTACGCATTTCTCCACAATCGATTTAGCGTTTATTGTTTGCAGCATTTATGCTAATGGCCCTCCTGGCTGCTGTGAGCTGATAGGGTTCTGTAATTTGGCTTTGCATGTCTTTGAAAATTCGTAAAACTCATCATTTTTCTCCGCCGTTTTCTTTTCTCTTAAAAAAAAGGAAACAATTGGGAGTACAATATAACTCTTGAAATTGTCTTCTTGGAAGGTTGCCCTCTTTTGAATTTTTTGGTCGATTTTCCACGCCAGAGTTTTTTTAGAGAGCAGGTGTCATTGCCCGAACTGCAAGTTTGGTGAATATTTCGTGACCTTTAGCAATGGGTTTTAAGCTGCTGTTGTGGGAAGTGGCCTCAAGGAGGCAGCATTTCTCCATTCCCAAATCTGGGTACTAGGGCAGCAGAACCTTTCTGGAAGTTGTGTTCCTAGGTTGTAAATTACATTGGAATGTGCATGGAGAAACCCCCATAAGTTTATGTCTCATTATTTCTTCTTGGTTTTTAAAAGTGTTTTAATTGGAGTAAAGCTTAGAATATTGTTTGTCCTAGGTGGACACAATCTGGTTCATTTGTACATTATATATGTCTATTCAAGTACAGATCCTCTTCCCATGTAAAATGTTACAGAGGGTTCCGCAGACCTCCCTTGCTATATGGTCGGTCTTTTTGAGATATGTATATAATATGTGTTTGTATACATATAGTAACACTAATCTTAATTTATCCATTCCCCCCACCTTTCCTTTAAGATGAGCATAGTTTGTTGTCTAAGTCTGTGAGTGTCTTTCTCTGTGGAAATATGTTCATTTGTGTCAGTTATTAGATAACGCCTATAAGTGATATCATAGAATATAGGTCTTTTACTTTCCGACTTACCTCATGTTTCGTGATTATCTCCAGACTCATTTGTGGTGCCTCAGAGAGCAACGGTTCATCGTTTTCCATGGCTAATATTCCATTGTGTGCATGGACCACTTCTTCTTTATCCATTCACCTCTTGTTGGATATTTTGATTGCTTCACTGTCTTGGCTATTGTGAATAAGGCTGCACTGCAGCTTTTGCGGCCTGTGTCTTCTCGATTCTTGTCTTCTCAGGTGAGAGGTCCATTGGTGCGCCTGCTGGATTGAGTGGTACCTCCATTTTTACTTTTCAACACAGCTCCTTTCTTTTCTCATTATTGGCTGTTACCCCTTTACGTCTCACCAGCAGGTAGAGGGGACACAGTTCTTTAAAACCCCTTCAGCATTTATTGTTTGTGGACTTTTTGCTGATGGTCAGTCGACGGGTGTAAGTTGAAACTTTTTGTAGATTAGATTGCATGGGTCTAACGCTCCCTGAGGTTGAGCTTTTATCCATTTTCCTTTTTTTTTTAAAGGGCGTGAGTAAAATTTAACTCTTCATACTCTCTTCTTGAAACATTTGCCTTTTTTGAATTTTTTTGTCCATACCCTACTTCAGCACAATTTTTTAGGCCAGGCGTCCTTTACAGCCCTGAGTCCTTGTGAATGTTAAGTGACCATTAGCTGTGAGTTTAAAGCTGCTCTTGCAGGAAACGGCCACAAGGTGGCAGCATTTCTCATTTACCAAATTTGGTAACTGGGGAAACAGAGCCTTAATGGAAGTGGTGTTCTAGGTTGTAAATTCGAATGGAATGTGCCAGGAAAAAAGCCTTTAAGTTTATGTCTCGTTACTTCTTGTTCATATTTGTAATTTACTTTTTATTTTTTATCCCAGCAAATTTGATTACAATGGTTTGTTTGTTCTAGGTGTGCAAGATGTGGTTCTTTCTCACATATACGTGTATCTATTCTTCCTCGCATCCTTTTCCCACGTAGGTTATGGCACAATGTTGAGTAGTCTTCTCCTGGTCTTCCGTACGTCTTTGGTGATTATATATTTCACATGGTTTGTATATCTCTGTTAACCCCAATATGGTAATGTATCCAATCCTCATCCCTTTCTATTGGGTGAACCGTAAGTTTTTTTAATGAATCTGTGATTGCCTTTCTCTGTGGAAATATCCTCATTGGTATCAATTTTTAAGTAACTCCTAACAGTGATATGATAGGATATGTGTCTTTTGCTATCTCACTTACTACAGGTGGCGTGATTACGTCTAGACTCATCTATGGTGCTGCAAATGGCATTGTTTCATTTTTTTTCACTAGCGAATATTCCATCTGTACATGGAGGAGTTCTTCTTTGTCCACCCATCTGTTGGTGGACTTTTTGGTTACTTTCGTATCTTGGCTATTGTAATACTGTGCAATGCAGGTTTGCCTGCCTGTGTCTTTCCAATTCTCTCTTCTTAGATTATAGGTCGAGGAGTGGGCCTGCTGGATCATACGGTAGCTCAATGTTGACCTTTGTAAGGCACCTCCATTCTGCTCTCATTTGTGGCCCTTTCCAAGTTACGTCCCACTTGAAGTTGAGGGTATGCATTTCTCCACAACACCTTCAGCATTTATTGTTTGTAGTTTTCTTGCTGATGGTTATTCTGACAAGTGTGAGCTGATACCTCTTTGTGGTTGAATTCGCGTGTGCCTCATAATCCGTTGAAATTGACCTTTAAGGCATGTCCATTTTATTTTTCAAGCTGTGATTACCCCTTAGTTCTTCAAAGTGTTCTCTTAAAGTATGTGTCACATTTTGAAATGTTTTGGCCATTACCTCCCTCAAGACATTTTGAGGGCAGGTTTCATTGACAGTTCTGCAGTACTTGTTCCTACGAAATGACCATTAGCACAGGCTTTAAAGCTGCTTTTGCAGCTAACTGCCAGAGGGTGGCAGCCCTTCTATGTTCCCCACCCTGGTAACTAGGGAAAAGCCCTTGCGGCCTGTGGTGTTTCTCGCTTATAAATTAGAGTGGAGTGTGCCCGGACAAACCCACACAAGCTGATGTCTCCTTACTTTAGTTGGATTTTTAAATTTGATTTTTATTTTTTATTGGAGTAATTTTTCCACTGAGTACGTGGACCACTTCTACTTTGTGCATTCCTCGGTTGATGGACATTTTCATTGCTTCCAAGTGTTGGCGATGGTAAATATTGTTGGAGTGCAGGATTGCCAGCCTGTGACTTTTTGATTCTCATTTTCTCAGGTGATAGGCCCAGCAGTGGTGTGATTGATTGACTGGTAGCCCCGTGTTTCCCTTTTCAAAGCACCTTCTTTGTGTTTACATTAGTGGCTCTTACCACGTCCCACTTAGAATCGAGGGTACGCATTTCTCCACAATCGATTTAGCGTTTATTGTTTGCAGCATTTATGCTAATGGCCCTCCTGGCTGCTGTGAGCTGATAGGGTTCTGTAATTTGGCTTTGCATGTCTTTGAAAATTCGTAAAACTCATCATTTTTCTCCGCCGTTTTCTTTTCTCTTAAAAAAAAGGAAACAATTGGGAGTACAATATAACTCTTGAAATTGTCTTCTTGGAAGGTTGCCCTCTTTTGAATTTTTTGGTCGATTTTCCACGCCAGAGTTTTTTTAGAGAGCAGGTGTCATTTCCCGAACTGCAAGTTTGGTGAATATTTCGTGACCTTTAGCAATGGGTTTAAAGCTGCTGTTGTGGGAAGTGGCCTCAAGGAGGCAGCATTTCTCCATTCCCAAATCTGGGTACTAGGGCAGCAGAGCCTTTCTGGAAGTTGTGTTCCTAGGTTGTAAATTACATTGGAATGTGCATGGAGAAACCCCCATAAGTTTATGTCTCATTATTTCTTCTTGGTTTTTAAAAGTGTTTTAATTGGAGTAAAGCTTAGAATATTGTTTGTCCTAGGTGGACACAATCTGGTTCATTTGTACATTATATATGTCTATTCAAGTACAGATCCTCTTCCCATGTAAAATGTTACAGAGGGTTCCGCAGACCTCCCTTGCTATATGGTCGGTCTTTTTGAGATATGTATATAATATGTGTTTGTATACATATAGTAACACTAATCTTAATTTATCCATTCCCCCCACCTTTCCTTTAAGATGAGCATAGTTTGTTGTCTAAGTCTGTGAGTGTCTTTCTCTGTGGAAATATGTTCATTTGTGTCAGTTATTAGATAACGCCTATAAGTGATATCATAGAATATAGGTCTTTTACTTTCCGACTTACCTCATGTTTCGTGATTATCTCCAGACTCATTTGTGGTGCCTCAGAGAGCAACGGTTCATCGTTTTCCATGGCTAATATTCCATTGTGTGCATGGACCACTTCTTCTTTATCCATTCACCTCTTGTTGGATATTTTGATTGCTTCACTGTCTTGGCTATTGTGAATAAGGCTGCACTGCAGCTTTTGCGGCCTGTGTCTTCTCGATTCTTGTCTTCTCAGGTGAGAGGTCCATTGGTGCGCCTGCTGGATTGAGTGGTACCTCCATTTTTACTTTTCAACACAGCTCCTTTCTTTTCTCATTATTGGCTGTTACCCCTTTACGTCTCACCAGCAGGTAGAGGGGACACAGTTCTTTAAAACCCCTTCAGCATTTATTGTTTGTGGACTTTTTGCTGATGGTCAGTCGACGGGTGTAAGTTGAAACTTTTTGTAGATTAGATTGCATGGGTCTAACGCTCCCTGAGGTTGAGCTTTTATCCATTTTCCTTTTTTTTTTTAAAGGGCGTGAGTAAAATTTAACTCTTCATACTCTCTTCTTGAAACATTTGCCTTTTTTGAATTTTTTTGTCCATACCCTACTTCAGCACAATTTTTTAGGCCAGGCGTCCTTTACAGCCCTGAGTCCTTGTGAATGTTAAGTGACCATTAGCTGTGAGTTTAAAGCTGCTCTTGCAGGAAACGGCCACAAGGTGGCAGCATTTCTCATTTACCAAATTTGGTAACTGGGGAAACAGAGCCTTAATGGAAGTGGTGTTCTAGGTTGTAAATTCGAATGGAATGTGCCAGGAAAAAAGCCCTTTAAGTTTATGTCTCGTTACTTCTTGTTCATATTTGTAATTTACTTTTTATTTTTTATCCCAGCAAATTTGATTACAATGGTTTGTTTGTTCTAGGTGTGCAAGATGTGGTTCTTTCTCACATATACGTGTATCTATTCTTCCTCGCATCCTTTTCCCACGTAGGTTATGGCACAATGTTGAGTAGTCTTCTCCTGGTCTTCCGTACGTCTTTGGTGATTATATATTTCACATGGTTTGTATATCTCTGTTAACCCCAATATGGTAATGTATCCAATCCTCATCCCTTTCTATTGGGTGAACCGTAAGTTTTTTTAATGAATCTGTGATTGCCTTTCTCTGTGGAAATATCCTCATTGGTATCAATTTTTAAGTAACTCCTAACAGTGATATGATAGGATATGTGTCTTTTGCTATCTCACTTACTACAGGTGGCGTGATTACGTCTAGACTCATCTATGGTGCTGCAAATGGCATTGTTTCATTTTTTTTCACTAGCGAATATTCCATCTGTACATGGAGGAGTTCTTCTTTGTCCACCCATCTGTTGGTGGACTTTTTGGTTACTTTCGTATCTTGGCTATTGTAATACTGTGCAATGCAGGTTTGCCTGCCTGTGTCTTTCCAATTCTCTCTTCTTAGATTATAGGTCGAGGAGTGGGCCTGCTGGATCATACGGTAGCTCAATGTTGACCTTTGTAAGGCACCTCCATTCTGCTCTCATTTGTGGCCCTTTCCAAGTTACGTCCCACTTGAAGTTGAGGGTATGCATTTCTCCACAACACCTTCAGCATTTATTGTTTGTAGTTTTCTTGCTGATGGTTATTCTGACAAGTGTGAGCTGATACCTCTTTGTGGTTGAATTCGCGTGTGCCTCATAATCCGTTGAAATTGACCTTTAAGGCATGTCCATTTTATTTTTCAAGCTGTGATTACCCCTTAGTTCTTCAAAGTGTTCTCTTAAAGTATGTGTCACATTTTGAAATGTTTTGGCCATTACCTCCCTCAAGACATTTTGAGGGCAGGTTTCATTGACAGTTCTGCAGTACTTGTTCCTACGAAATGACCATTAGCACAGGCTTTAAAGCTGCTTTTGCAGCTAACTGCCAGAGGGTGGCAGCCCTTCTATGTTCCCCACCCTGGTAACTAGGGAAAAGCCCTTGCGGCCTGTGGTGTTTCTCGCTTATAAATTAGAGTGGAGTGTGCCCGGACAAACCCACACAAGCTGATGTCTCCTTACTTTAGTTGGATTTTTAAATTTGATTTTTATTTTTTATTGGAGTAATTTTCCACTGAGTACGTGGACCACTTCTACTTTGTGCATTCCTCGGTTGATGGACATTTTCATTGCTTCCAAGTGTTGGCGATGGTAAATATTGTTGGAGTGCAGGATTGCCAGCCTGTGACTTTTTGATTCTCATTTTCTCAGGTGATAGGCCCAGCAGTGGGTGTGATTGATTGACTGGTAGCCCCGTGTTTCCCTTTTCAAAGCACCTTCTTTGTGTTTACATTAGTGGCTCTTACCACGTCCCACTTAGAATCGAGGGTACGCATTTCTCCACAATCGATTTAGCGTTTATTGTTTGCAGCATTTATGCTAATGGCCCTCCTGGCTGCTGTGAGCTGATAGGGTTCTGTAATTTGGCTTTGCATGTCTTTGAAAATTCGTAAAACTCATCATTTTTCTCCGCCGTTTTCTTTTCTCTTAAAAAAAAGGAAACAATTGGGAGTACAATATAACTCTTGAAATTGTCTTCTTGGAAGGTTGCCCTCTTTTGAATTTTTTGGTCGATTTTCCACGCCAGAGTTTTTTTAGAGAGCAGGTGTCATTTCCCGAACTGCAAGTTTGGTGAATATTTCGTGACCTTTAGCAATGGGTTTAAAGCTGCTGTTGTGGGAAGTGGCCTCAAGGAGGCAGCATTTCTCCATTCCCAAATCTGGGTACTAGGGCAGCAGAGCCTTTCTGGAAGTTGTGTTCCTAGGTTGTAAATTACATTGGAATGTGCATGGAGAAACCCCCATAAGTTTATGTCTCATTATTTCTTCTTGGTTTTTAAAAGTGTTTTAATTGGAGTAAAGCTTAGAATATTGTTTGTCCTAGGTGGACACAATCTGGTTCATTTGTACATTATATATGTCTATTCAAGTACAGATCCTCTTCCCATGTAAAATGTTACAGAGGGTTCCGCAGACCTCCCTTGCTATATGGTCGGTCTTTTTGAGATATGTATATAATATGTGTTTGTATACATATAGTAACACTAATCTTAATTTATCCATTCCCCCCACCTTTCCTTTAAGATGAGCATAGTTTGTTGTCTAAGTCTGTGAGTGTCTTTCTCTGTGGAAATATGTTCATTTGTGTCAGTTATTAGATAACGCCTATAAGTGATATCATAGAATATAGGTCTTTTACTTTCCGACTTACCTCATGTTTCGTGATTATCTCCAGACTCATTTGTGGTGCCTCAGAGAGCAACGGTTCATCGTTTTCCATGGCTAATATTCCATTGTGTGCATGGACCACTTCTTCTTTATCCATTCACCTCTTGTTGGATATTTTGATTGCTTCACTGTCTTGGCTATTGTGAATAAGGCTGCACTGCAGCTTTTGCGGCCTGTGTCTTCTCGATTCTTGTCTTCTCAGGTGAGAGGTCCATTGGTGCGCCTGCTGGATTGAGTGGTACCTCCATTTTTACTTTTCAACACAGCTCCTTTCTTTTCTCATTATTGGCTGTTACCCCTTTACGTCTCACCAGCAGGTAGAGGGGACACAGTTCTTTAAAACCCCTTCAGCATTTATTGTTTGTGGACTTTTTGCTGATGGTCAGTCGACGGGTGTAAGTTGAAACTTTTTGTAGATTAGATTGCATGGGTCTAACGCTCCCTGAGGTTGAGCTTTTATCCATTTTCCTTTTTTTTTTAAAGGGCGTGAGTAAAATTTAACTCTTCATACTCTCTTCTTGAAACATTTGCCTTTTTTGAATTTTTTTGTCCATACCCTACTTCAGCACAATTTTTTAGGCCAGGCGTCCTTTACAGCCCTGAGTCCTTGTGAATGTTAAGTGACCATTAGCTGTGAGTTTAAAGCTGCTCTTGCAGGAAACGGCCACAAGGTGGCAGCATTTCTCATTTACCAAATTTGGTAACTGGGGAAACAGAGCCTTAATGGAAGTGGTGTTCTAGGTTGTAAATTCGAATGGAATGTGCCAGGAAAAAAGCCCTTTAAGTTTATGTCTCGTTACTTCTTGTTCATATTTGTAATTTACTTTTTATTTTTTATCCCAGCAAATTTGATTACAATGGTTTGTTTGTTCTAGGTGTGCAAGATGTGGTTCTTTCTCACATATACGTGTATCTATTCTTCCTCGCATCCTTTTCCCACGTAGGTTATGGCACAATGTTGAGTAGTCTTCTCCTGGTCTTCCGTACGTCTTTGGTGATTATATATTTCACATGGTTTGTATATCTCTGTTAACCCCAATATGGTAATGTATCCAATCCTCATCCCTTTCTATTGGGTGAACCGTAAGTTTTTTTAATGAATCTGTGATTGCCTTTCTCTGTGGAAATATCCTCATTGGTATCAATTTTTAAGTAACTCCTAACAGTGATATGATAGGATATGTGTCTTTTGCTATCTCACTTACTACAGGTGGCGTGATTACGTCTAGACTCATCTATGGTGCTGCAAATGGCATTGTTTCATTTTTTTTCACTAGCGAATATTCCATCTGTACATGGAGGAGTTCTTCTTTGTCCACCCATCTGTTGGTGGACTTTTTGGTTACTTTCGTATCTTGGCTATTGTAATACTGTGCAATGCAGGTTTGCCTGCCTGTGTCTTTCCAATTCTCTCTTCTTAGATTATAGGTCGAGGAGTGGGCCTGCTGGATCATACGGTAGCTCAATGTTGACCTTTGTAAGGCACCTCCATTCTGCTCTCATTTGTGGCCCTTTCCAAGTTACGTCCCACTTGAAGTTGAGGGTATGCATTTCTCCACAACACCTTCAGCATTTATTGTTTGTAGTTTTCTTGCTGATGGTTATTCTGACAAGTGTGAGCTGATACCTCTTTGTGGTTGAATTCGCGTGTGCCTCATAATCCGTTGAAATTGACCTTTAAGGCATGTCCATTTTATTTTTCAAGCTGTGATTACCCCTTAGTTCTTCAAAGTGTTCTCTTAAAGTATGTGTCACATTTTGAAATGTTTTGGCCATTACCTCCCTCAAGACATTTTGAGGGCAGGTTTCATTGACAGTTCTGCAGTACTTGTTCCTACGAAATGACCATTAGCACAGGCTTTAAAGCTGCTTTTGCAGCTAACTGCCAGAGGGTGGCAGCCCTTCTATGTTCCCCACCCTGGTAACTAGGGAAAAGCCCTTGCGGCCTGTGGTGTTTCTCGCTTATAAATTAGAGTGGAGTGTGCCCGGACAAACCCACACAAGCTGATGTCTCCTTACTTTAGTTGGATTTTTAAATTTGATTTTTATTTTTTATTGGAGTAATTTTCCACTGAGTACGTGGACCACTTCTACTTTGTGCATTCCTCGGTTGATGGACATTTTCATTGCTTCCAAGTGTTGGCGATGGTAAATATTGTTGGAGTGCAGGATTGCCAGCCTGTGACTTTTTGATTCTCATTTTCTCAGGTGATAGGCCCAGCAGTGGGTGTGATTGATTGACTGGTAGCCCCGTGTTTCCCTTTTCAAAGCACCTTCTTTGTGTTTACATTAGTGGCTCTTACCACGTCCCACTTAGAATCGAGGGTACGCATTTCTCCACAATCGATTTAGCGTTTATTGTTTGCAGCATTTATGCTAATGGCCCTCCTGGCTGCTGTGAGCTGATAGGGTTCTGTAATTTGGCTTTGCATGTCTTTGAAAATTCGTAAAACTCATCATTTTTCTCCGCCGTTTTCTTTTCTCTTAAAAAAAAGGAAACAATTGGGAGTACAATATAACTCTTGAAATTGTCTTCTTGGAAGGTTGCCCTCTTTTGAATTTTTTGGTCGATTTTCCACGCCAGAGTTTTTTTAGAGAGCAGGTGTCATTTCCCGAACTGCAAGTTTGGTGAATATTTCGTGACCTTTAGCAATGGGTTTAAAGCTGCTGTTGTGGGAAGTGGCCTCAAGGAGGCAGCATTTCTCCATTCCCAAATCTGGGTACTAGGGCAGCAGAGCCTTTCTGGAAGTTGTGTTCCTAGGTTGTAAATTACATTGGAATGTGCATGGAGAAACCCCCATAAGTTTATGTCTCATTATTTCTTCTTGGTTTTTAAAAGTGTTTTAATTGGAGTAAAGCTTAGAATATTGTTTGTCCTAGGTGGACACAATCTGGTTCATTTGTACATTATATATGTCTATTCAAGTACAGATCCTCTTCCCATGTAAAATGTTACAGAGGGTTCCGCAGACCTCCCTTGCTATATGGTCGGTCTTTTTGAGATATGTATATAATATGTGTTTGTATACATATAGTAACACTAATCTTAATTTATCCATTCCCCCCACCTTTCCTTTAAGATGAGCATAGTTTGTTGTCTAAGTCTGTGAGTGTCTTTCTCTGTGGAAATATGTTCATTTGTGTCAGTTATTAGATAACGCCTATAAGTGATATCATAGAATATAGGTCTTTTACTTTCCGACTTACCTCATGTTTCGTGATTATCTCCAGACTCATTTGTGGTGCCTCAGAGAGCAACGGTTCATCGTTTTCCATGGCTAATATTCCATTGTGTGCATGGACCACTTCTTCTTTATCCATTCACCTCTTGTTGGATATTTTGATTGCTTCACTGTCTTGGCTATTGTGAATAAGGCTGCACTGCAGCTTTTGCGGCCTGTGTCTTCTCGATTCTTGTCTTCTCAGGTGAGAGGTCCATTGGTGCGCCTGCTGGATTGAGTGGTACCTCCATTTTTACTTTTCAACACAGCTCCTTTCTTTTCTCATTATTGGCTGTTACCCCTTTACGTCTCACCAGCAGGTAGAGGGGACACAGTTCTTTAAAACCCCTTCAGCATTTATTGTTTGTGGACTTTTTGCTGATGGTCAGTCGACGGGTGTAAGTTGAAACTTTTTGTAGATTAGATTGCATGGGTCTAACGCTCCCTGAGGTTGAGCTTTTATCCATTTTCCTTTTTTTTTTAAAGGGCGTGAGTAAAATTTAACTCTTCATACTCTCTTCTTGAAACATTTGCCTTTTTTGAATTTTTTTGTCCATACCCTACTTCAGCACAATTTTTTAGGCCAGGCGTCCTTTACAGCCCTGAGTCCTTGTGAATGTTAAGTGACCATTAGCTGTGAGTTTAAAGCTGCTCTTGCAGGAAACGGCCACAAGGTGGCAGCATTTCTCATTTACCAAATTTGGTAACTGGGGAAACAGAGCCTTAATGGAAGTGGTGTTCTAGGTTGTAAATTCGAATGGAATGTGCCAGGAAAAAAGCCCTTTAAGTTTATGTCTCGTTACTTCTTGTTCATATTTGTAATTTACTTTTTATTTTTTATCCCAGCAAATTTGATTACAATGGTTTGTTTGTTCTAGGTGTGCAAGATGTGGTTCTTTCTCACATATACGTGTATCTATTCTTCCTCGCATCCTTTTCCCACGTAGGTTATGGCACAATGTTGAGTAGTCTTCTCCTGGTCTTCCGTACGTCTTTGGTGATTATATATTTCACATGGTTTGTATATCTCTGTTAACCCCAATATGGTAATGTATCCAATCCTCATCCCTTTCTATTGGGTGAACCGTAAGTTTTTTTAATGAATCTGTGATTGCCTTTCTCTGTGGAAATATCCTCATTGGTATCAATTTTTAAGTAACTCCTAACAGTGATATGATAGGATATGTGTCTTTTGCTATCTCACTTACTACAGGTGGCGTGATTACGTCTAGACTCATCTATGGTGCTGCAAATGGCATTGTTTCATTTTTTTTCACTAGCGAATATTCCATCTGTACATGGAGGAGTTCTTCTTTGTCCACCCATCTGTTGGTGGACTTTTTGGTTACTTTCGTATCTTGGCTATTGTAATACTGTGCAATGCAGGTTTGCCTGCCTGTGTCTTTCCAATTCTCTCTTCTTAGATTATAGGTCGAGGAGTGGGCCTGCTGGATCATACGGTAGCTCAATGTTGACCTTTGTAAGGCACCTCCATTCTGCTCTCATTTGTGGCCCTTTCCAAGTTACGTCCCACTTGAAGTTGAGGGTATGCATTTCTCCACAACACCTTCAGCATTTATTGTTTGTAGTTTTCTTGCTGATGGTTATTCTGACAAGTGTGAGCTGATACCTCTTTGTGGTTGAATTCGCGTGTGCCTCATAATCCGTTGAAATTGACCTTTAAGGCATGTCCATTTTATTTTTCAAGCTGTGATTACCCCTTAGTTCTTCAAAGTGTTCTCTTAAAGTATGTGTCACATTTTGAAATGTTTTGGCCATTACCTCCCTCAAGACATTTTGAGGGCAGGTTTCATTGACAGTTCTGCAGTACTTGTTCCTACGAAATGACCATTAGCACAGGCTTTAAAGCTGCTTTTGCAGCTAACTGCCAGAGGGTGGCAGCCCTTCTATGTTCCCCACCCTGGTAACTAGGGAAAAGCCCTTGCGGCCTGTGGTGTTTCTCGCTTATAAATTAGAGTGGAGTGTGCCCGGACAAACCCACACAAGCTGATGTCTCCTTACTTTAGTTGGATTTTTAAATTTGATTTTTATTTTTTATTGGAGTAATTTTCCACTGAGTACGTGGACCACTTCTACTTTGTGCATTCCTCGGTTGATGGACATTTTCATTGCTTCCAAGTGTTGGCGATGGTAAATATTGTTGGAGTGCAGGATTGCCAGCCTGTGACTTTTTGATTCTCATTTTCTCAGGTGATAGGCCCAGCAGTGGGTGTGATTGATTGACTGGTAGCCCCGTGTTTCCCTTTTCAAAGCACCTTCTTTGTGTTTACATTAGTGGCTCTTACCACGTCCCACTTAGAATCGAGGGTACGCATTTCTCCACAATCGATTTAGCGTTTATTGTTTGCAGCATTTATGCTAATGGCCCTCCTGGCTGCTGTGAGCTGATAGGGTTCTGTAATTTGGCTTTGCATGTCTTTGAAAATTCGTAAAACTCATCATTTTTCTCCGCCGTTTTCTTTTCTCTTAAAAAAAAGGAAACAATTGGGAGTACAATATAACTCTTGAAATTGTCTTCTTGGAAGGTTGCCCTCTTTTGAATTTTTTGGTCGATTTTCCACGCCAGAGTTTTTTTAGAGAGCAGGTGTCATTTCCCGAACTGCAAGTTTGGTGAATATTTCGTGACCTTTAGCAATGGGTTTAAAGCTGCTGTTGTGGGAAGTGGCCTCAAGGAGGCAGCATTTCTCCATTCCCAAATCTGGGTACTAGGGCAGCAGAGCCTTTCTGGAAGTTGTGTTCCTAGGTTGTAAATTACATTGGAATGTGCATGGAGAAACCCCCATAAGTTTATGTCTCATTATTTCTTCTTGGTTTTTAAAAGTGTTTTAATTGGAGTAAAGCTTAGAATATTGTTTGTCCTAGGTGGACACAATCTGGTTCATTTGTACATTATATATGTCTATTCAAGTACAGATCCTCTTCCCATGTAAAATGTTACAGAGGGTTCCGCAGACCTCCCTTGCTATATGGTCGGTCTTTTTGAGATATGTATATAATATGTGTTTGTATACATATAGTAACACTAATCTTAATTTATCCATTCCCCCCACCTTTCCTTTAAGATGAGCATAGTTTGTTGTCTAAGTCTGTGAGTGTCTTTCTCTGTGGAAATATGTTCATTTGTGTCAGTTATTAGATAACGCCTATAAGTGATATCATAGAATATAGGTCTTTTACTTTCCGACTTACCTCATGTTTCGTGATTATCTCCAGACTCATTTGTGGTGCCTCAGAGAGCAACGGTTCATCGTTTTCCATGGCTAATATTCCATTGTGTGCATGGACCACTTCTTCTTTATCCATTCACCTCTTGTTGGATATTTTGATTGCTTCACTGTCTTGGCTATTGTGAATAAGGCTGCACTGCAGCTTTTGCGGCCTGTGTCTTCTCGATTCTTGTCTTCTCAGGTGAGAGGTCCATTGGTGCGCCTGCTGGATTGAGTGGTACCTCCATTTTTACTTTTCAACACAGCTCCTTTCTTTTCTCATTATTGGCTGTTACCCCTTTACGTCTCACCAGCAGGTAGAGGGGACACAGTTCTTTAAAACCCCTTCAGCATTTATTGTTTGTGGACTTTTTGCTGATGGTCAGTCGACGGGTGTAAGTTGAAACTTTTTGTAGATTAGATTGCATGGGTCTAACGCTCCCTGAGGTTGAGCTTTTATCCATTTTCCTTTTTTTTTTAAAGGGCGTGAGTAAAATTTAACTCTTCATACTCTCTTCTTGAAACATTTGCCTTTTTTGAATTTTTTTGTCCATACCCTACTTCAGCACAATTTTTTAGGCCAGGCGTCCTTTACAGCCCTGAGTCCTTGTGAATGTTAAGTGACCATTAGCTGTGAGTTTAAAGCTGCTCTTGCAGGAAACGGCCACAAGGTGGCAGCATTTCTCATTTACCAAATTTGGTAACTGGGGAAACAGAGCCTTAATGGAAGTGGTGTTCTAGGTTGTAAATTCGAATGGAATGTGCCAGGAAAAAAGCCCTTTAAGTTTATGTCTCGTTACTTCTTGTTCATATTTGTAATTTACTTTTTATTTTTTATCCCAGCAAATTTGATTACAATGGTTTGTTTGTTCTAGGTGTGCAAGATGTGGTTCTTTCTCACATATACGTGTATCTATTCTTCCTCGCATCCTTTTCCCACGTAGGTTATGGCACAATGTTGAGTAGTCTTCTCCTGGTCTTCCGTACGTCTTTGGTGATTATATATTTCACATGGTTTGTATATCTCTGTTAACCCCAATATGGTAATGTATCCAATCCTCATCCCTTTCTATTGGGTGAACCGTAAGTTTTTTTAATGAATCTGTGATTGCCTTTCTCTGTGGAAATATCCTCATTGGTATCAATTTTTAAGTAACTCCTAACAGTGATATGATAGGATATGTGTCTTTTGCTATCTCACTTACTACAGGTGGCGTGATTACGTCTAGACTCATCTATGGTGCTGCAAATGGCATTGTTTCATTTTTTTTCACTAGCGAATATTCCATCTGTACATGGAGGAGTTCTTCTTTGTCCACCCATCTGTTGGTGGACTTTTTGGTTACTTTCGTATCTTGGCTATTGTAATACTGTGCAATGCAGGTTTGCCTGCCTGTGTCTTTCCAATTCTCTCTTCTTAGATTATAGGTCGAGGAGTGGGCCTGCTGGATCATACGGTAGCTCAATGTTGACCTTTGTAAGGCACCTCCATTCTGCTCTCATTTGTGGCCCTTTCCAAGTTACGTCCCAATTGAAGTTGAGGGTATGCATTTCTCCACAACACCTTCAGCATTTATTGTTTGTAGTTTTCTTGCTGATGGTTATTCTGACAAGTGTGAGCTGATACCTCTTTGTGGTTGAATTCGCGTGTGCCTCATAATCCGTTGAAATTGACCTTTAAGGCATGTCCATTTTATTTTTCAAGCTGTGATTACCCCTTAGTTCTTCAAAGTGTTCTCTTAAAGTATGTGTCACATTTTGAAATGTTTTGGCCATTACCTCCCTCAAGACATTTTGAGGGCAGGTTTCATTGACAGTTCTGCAGTACTTGTTCCTACGAAATGACCATTAGCACAGGCTTTAAAGCTGCTTTTGCAGCTAACTGCCAGAGGGTGGCAGCCCTTCTATGTTCCCCACCCTGGTAACTAGGGAAAAGCCCTTGCGGCCTGTGGTGTTTCTCGCTTATAAATTAGAGTGGAGTGTGCCCGGACAAACCCACACAAGCTGATGTCTCCTTACTTTAGTTGGATTTTTAAATTTGATTTTTATTTTTTATTGGAGTAATTTTCCACTGAGTACGTGGACCACTTCTACTTTGTGCATTCCTCGGTTGATGGACATTTTCATTGCTTCCAAGTGTTGGCGATGGTAAATATTGTTGGAGTGCAGGATTGCCAGCCTGTGACTTTTTGATTCTCATTTTCTCAGGTGATAGGCCCAGCAGTGGGTGTGATTGATTGACTGGTAGCCCCGTGTTTCCCTTTTCAAAGCACCTTCTTTGTGTTTACATTAGTGGCTCTTACCACGTCCCACTTAGAATCGAGGGTACGCATTTCTCCACAATCGATTTAGCGTTTATTGTTTGCAGCATTTATGCTAATGGCCCTCCTGGCTGCTGTGAGCTGATAGGGTTCTGTAATTTGGCTTTGCATGTCTTTGAAAATTCGTAAAACTCATCATTTTTCTCCGCCGTTTTCTTTTCTCTTAAAAAAAAGGAAACAATTGGGAGTACAATATAACTCTTGAAATTGTCTTCTTGGAAGGTTGCCCTCTTTTGAATTTTTTGGTCGATTTTCCACGCCAGAGTTTTTTTAGAGAGCAGGTGTCATTTCCCGAACTGCAAGTTTGGTGAATATTTCGTGACCTTTAGCAATGGGTTTAAAGCTGCTGTTGTGGGAAGTGGCCTCAAGGAGGCAGCATTTCTCCATTCCCAAATCTGGGTACTAGGGCAGCAGAGCCTTTCTGGAAGTTGTGTTCCTAGGTTGTAAATTACATTGGAATGTGCATGGAGAAACCCCCATAAGTTTATGTCTCATTATTTCTTCTTGGTTTTTAAAAGTGTTTTAATTGGAGTAAAGCTTAGAATATTGTTTGTCCTAGGTGGACACAATCTGGTTCATTTGTACATTATATATGTCTATTCAAGTACAGATCCTCTTCCCATGTAAAATGTTACAGAGGGTTCCGCAGACCTCCCTTGCTATATGGTCGGTCTTTTTGAGATATGTATATAATATGTGTTTGTATACATATAGTAACACTAATCTTAATTTATCCATTCCCCCCACCTTTCCTTTAAGATGAGCATAGTTTGTTGTCTAAGTCTGTGAGTGTCTTTCTCTGTGGAAATATGTTCATTTGTGTCAGTTATTAGATAACGCCTATAAGTGATATCATAGAATATAGGTCTTTTACTTTCCGACTTACCTCATGTTTCGTGATTATCTCCAGACTCATTTGTGGTGCCTCAGAGAGCAACGGTTCATCGTTTTCCATGGCTAATATTCCATTGTGTGCATGGACCACTTCTTCTTTATCCATTCACCTCTTGTTGGATATTTTGATTGCTTCACTGTCTTGGCTATTGTGAATAAGGCTGCACTGCAGCTTTTGCGGCCTGTGTCTTCTCGATTCTTGTCTTCTCAGGTGAGAGGTCCATTGGTGCGCCTGCTGGATTGAGTGGTACCTCCATTTTTACTTTTCAACACAGCTCCTTTCTTTTCTCATTATTGGCTGTTACCCCTTTACGTCTCACCAGCAGGTAGAGGGGACACAGTTCTTTAAAACCCCTTCAGCATTTATTGTTTGTGGACTTTTTGCTGATGGTCAGTCGACGGGTGTAAGTTGAAACTTTTTGTAGATTAGATTGCATGGGTCTAACGCTCCCTGAGGTTGAGCTTTTATCCATTTTCCTTTTTTTTTTAAAGGGCGTGAGTAAAATTTAACTCTTCATACTCTCTTCTTGAAACATTTGCCTTTTTTGAATTTTTTTGTCCATACCCTACTTCAGCACAATTTTTTAGGCCAGGCGTCCTTTACAGCCCTGAGTCCTTGTGAATGTTAAGTGACCATTAGCTGTGAGTTTAAAGCTGCTCTTGCAGGAAACGGCCACAAGGTGGCAGCATTTCTCATTTACCAAATTTGGTAACTGGGGAAACAGAGCCTTAATGGAAGTGGTGTTCTAGGTTGTAAATTCGAATGGAATGTGCCAGGAAAAAAGCCCTTTAAGTTTATGTCTCGTTACTTCTTGTTCATATTTGTAATTTACTTTTTATTTTTTATCCCAGCAAATTTGATTACAATGGTTTGTTTGTTCTAGGTGTGCAAGATGTGGTTCTTTCTCACATATACGTGTATCTATTCTTCCTCGCATCCTTTTCCCACGTAGGTTATGGCACAATGTTGAGTAGTCTTCTCCTGGTCTTCCGTACGTCTTTGGTGATTATATATTTCACATGGTTTGTATATCTCTGTTAACCCCAATATGGTAATGTATCCAATCCTCATCCCTTTCTATTGGGTGAACCGTAAGTTTTTTTAATGAATCTGTGATTGCCTTTCTCTGTGGAAATATCCTCATTGGTATCAATTTTTAAGTAACTCCTAACAGTGATATGATAGGATATGTGTCTTTTGCTATCTCACTTACTACAGGTGGCGTGATTACGTCTAGACTCATCTATGGTGCTGCAAATGGCATTGTTTCATTTTTTTTCACTAGCGAATATTCCATCTGTACATGGAGGAGTTCTTCTTTGTCCACCCATCTGTTGGTGGACTTTTTGGTTACTTTCGTATCTTGGCTATTGTAATACTGTGCAATGCAGGTTTGCCTGCCTGTGTCTTTCCAATTCTCTCTTCTTAGATTATAGGTCGAGGAGTGGGCCTGCTGGATCATACGGTAGCTCAATGTTGACCTTTGTAAGGCACCTCCATTCTGCTCTCATTTGTGGCCCTTTCCAAGTTACGTCCCACTTGAAGTTGAGGGTATGCATTTCTCCACAACACCTTCAGCATTTATTGTTTGTAGTTTTCTTGCTGATGGTTATTCTGACAAGTGTGAGCTGATACCTCTTTGTGGTTGAATTCGCGTGTGCCTCATAATCCGTTGAAATTGACCTTTAAGGCATGTCCATTTTATTTTTCAAGCTGTGATTACCCCTTAGTTCTTCAAAGTGTTCTCTTAAAGTATGTGTCACATTTTGAAATGTTTTGGCCATTACCTCCCTCAAGACATTTTGAGGGCAGGTTTCATTGACAGTTCTGCAGTACTTGTTCCTACGAAATGACCATTAGCACAGGCTTTAAAGCTGCTTTTGCAGCTAACTGCCAGAGGGTGGCAGCCCTTCTATGTTCCCCACCCTGGTAACTAGGGAAAAGCCCTTGCGGCCTGTGGTGTTTCTCGCTTATAAATTAGAGTGGAGTGTGCCCGGACAAACCCACACAAGCTGATGTCTCCTTACTTTAGTTGGATTTTTAAATTTGATTTTTATTTTTTATTGGAGTAATTTTCCACTGAGTACGTGGACCACTTCTACTTTGTGCATTCCTCGGTTGATGGACATTTTCATTGCTTCCAAGTGTTGGCGATGGTAAATATTGTTGGAGTGCAGGATTGCCAGCCTGTGACTTTTTGATTCTCATTTTCTCAGGTGATAGGCCCAGCAGTGGGTGTGATTGATTGACTGGTAGCCCCGTGTTTCCCTTTTCAAAGCACCTTCTTTGTGTTTACATTAGTGGCTCTTACCACGTCCCACTTAGAATCGAGGGTACGCATTTCTCCACAATCGATTTAGCGTTTATTGTTTGCAGCATTTATGCTAATGGCCCTCCTGGCTGCTGTGAGCTGATAGGGTTCTGTAATTTGGCTTTGCATGTCTTTGAAAATTCGTAAAACTCATCATTTTTCTCCGCCGTTTTCTTTTCTCTTAAAAAAAAGGAAACAATTGGGAGTACAATATAACTCTTGAAATTGTCTTCTTGGAAGGTTGCCCTCTTTTGAATTTTTTGGTCGATTTTCCACGCCAGAGTTTTTTTAGAGAGCAGGTGTCATTTCCCGAACTGCAAGTTTGGTGAATATTTCGTGACCTTTAGCAATGGGTTTAAAGCTGCTGTTGTGGGAAGTGGCCTCAAGGAGGCAGCATTTCTCCATTCCCAAATCTGGGTACTAGGGCAGCAGAGCCTTTCTGGAAGTTGTGTTCCTAGGTTGTAAATTACATTGGAATGTGCATGGAGAAACCCCCATAAGTTTATGTCTCATTATTTCTTCTTGGTTTTTAAAAGTGTTTTAATTGGAGTAAAGCTTAGAATATTGTTTGTCCTAGGTGGACACAATCTGGTTCATTTGTACATTATATATGTCTATTCAAGTACAGATCCTCTTCCCATGTAAAATGTTACAGAGGGTTCCGCAGACCTCCCTTGCTATATGGTCGGTCTTTTTGAGATATGTATATAATATGTGTTTGTATACATATAGTAACACTAATCTTAATTTATCCATTCCCCCCACCTTTCCTTTAAGATGAGCATAGTTTGTTGTCTAAGTCTGTGAGTGTCTTTCTCTGTGGAAATATGTTCATTTGTGTCAGTTATTAGATAACGCCTATAAGTGATATCATAGAATATAGGTCTTTTACTTTCCGACTTACCTCATGTTTCGTGATTATCTCCAGACTCATTTGTGGTGCCTCAGAGAGCAACGGTTCATCGTTTTCCATGGCTAATATTCCATTGTGTGCATGGACCACTTCTTCTTTATCCATTCACCTCTTGTTGGATATTTTGATTGCTTCACTGTCTTGGCTATTGTGAATAAGGCTGCACTGCAGCTTTTGCGGCCTGTGTCTTCTCGATTCTTGTCTTCTCAGGTGAGAGGTCCATTGGTGCGCCTGCTGGATTGAGTGGTACCTCCATTTTTACTTTTCAACACAGCTCCTTTCTTTTCTCATTATTGGCTGTTACCCCTTTACGTCTCACCAGCAGGTAGAGGGGACACAGTTCTTTAAAACCCCTTCAGCATTTATTGTTTGTGGACTTTTTGCTGATGGTCAGTCGACGGGTGTAAGTTGAAACTTTTTGTAGATTAGATTGCATGGGTCTAACGCTCCCTGAGGTTGAGCTTTTATCCATTTTCCTTTTTTTTTTAAAGGGCGTGAGTAAAATTTAACTCTTCATACTCTCTTCTTGAAACATTTGCCTTTTTTGAATTTTTTTGTCCATACCCTACTTCAGCACAATTTTTTAGGCCAGGCGTCCTTTACAGCCCTGAGTCCTTGTGAATGTTAAGTGACCATTAGCTGTGAGTTTAAAGCTGCTCTTGCAGGAAACGGCCACAAGGTGGCAGCATTTCTCATTTACCAAATTTGGTAACTGGGGAAACAGAGCCTTAATGGAAGTGGTGTTCTAGGTTGTAAATTCGAATGGAATGTGCCAGGAAAAAAGCCCTTTAAGTTTATGTCTCGTTACTTCTTGTTCATATTTGTAATTTACTTTTTATTTTTTATCCCAGCAAATTTGATTACAATGGTTTGTTTGTTCTAGGTGTGCAAGATGTGGTTCTTTCTCACATATACGTGTATCTATTCTTCCTCGCATCCTTTTCCCACGTAGGTTATGGCACAATGTTGAGTAGTCTTCTCCTGGTCTTCCGTACGTCTTTGGTGATTATATATTTCACATGGTTTGTATATCTCTGTTAACCCCAATATGGTAATGTATCCAATCCTCATCCCTTTCTATTGGGTGAACCGTAAGTTTTTTTAATGAATCTGTGATTGCCTTTCTCTGTGGAAATATCCTCATTGGTATCAATTTTTAAGTAACTCCTAACAGTGATATGATAGGATATGTGTCTTTTGCTATCTCACTTACTACAGGTGGCGTGATTACGTCTAGACTCATCTATGGTGCTGCAAATGGCATTGTTTCATTTTTTTTCACTAGCGAATATTCCATCTGTACATGGAGGAGTTCTTCTTTGTCCACCCATCTGTTGGTGGACTTTTTGGTTACTTTCGTATCTTGGCTATTGTAATACTGTGCAATGCAGGTTTGCCTGCCTGTGTCTTTCCAATTCTCTCTTCTTAGATTATAGGTCGAGGAGTGGGCCTGCTGGATCATACGGTAGCTCAATGTTGACCTTTGTAAGGCACCTCCATTCTGCTCTCATTTGTGGCCCTTTCCAAGTTACGTCCCACTTGAAGTTGAGGGTATGCATTTCTCCACAACACCTTCAGCATTTATTGTTTGTAGTTTTCTTGCTGATGGTTATTCTGACAAGTGTGAGCTGATACCTCTTTGTGGTTGAATTCGCGTGTGCCTCATAATCCGTTGAAATTGACCTTTAAGGCATGTCCATTTTATTTTTCAAGCTGTGATTACCCCTTAGTTCTTCAAAGTGTTCTCTTAAAGTATGTGTCACATTTTGAAATGTTTTGGCCATTACCTCCCTCAAGACATTTTGAGGGCAGGTTTCATTGACAGTTCTGCAGTACTTGTTCCTACGAAATGACCATTAGCACAGGCTTTAAAGCTGCTTTTGCAGCTAACTGCCAGAGGGTGGCAGCCCTTCTATGTTCCCCACCCTGGTAACTAGGGAAAAGCCCTTGCGGCCTGTGGTGTTTCTCGCTTATAAATTAGAGTGGAGTGTGCCCGGACAAACCCACACAAGCTGATGTCTCCTTACTTTAGTTGGGTTTTTAAATTTGATTTTTATTTTTTATTGGAGTAATTTTCCACTGAGTACGTGGACCACTTCTACTTTGTGCATTCCTCGGTTGATGGACATTTTCATTGCTTCCAAGTGTTGGCGATGGTAAATATTGTTGGAGTGCAGGATTGCCAGCCTGTGACTTTTTGATTCTCATTTTCTCAGGTGATAGGCCCAGCAGTGGGTGTGATTGATTGACTGGTAGCCCCGTGTTTCCCTTTTCAAAGCACCTTCTTTGTGTTTACATTAGTGGCTCTTACCACGTCCCACTTAGAATCGAGGGTACGCATTTCTCCACAATCGATTTAGCGTTTATTGTTTGCAGCATTTATGCTAATGGCCCTCCTGGCTGCTGTGAGCTGATAGGGTTCTGTAATTTGGCTTTGCATGTCTTTGAAAATTCGTAAAACTCATCATTTTTCTCCGCCGTTTTCTTTTCTCTTAAAAAAAAGGAAACAATTGGGAGTACAATATAACTCTTGAAATTGTCTTCTTGGAAGGTTGCCCTCTTTTGAATTTTTTGGTCGATTTTCCACGCCAGAGTTTTTTTAGAGAGCAGGTGTCATTTCCCGAACTGCAAGTTTGGTGAATATTTCGTGACCTTTAGCAATGGGTTTAAAGCTGCTGTTGTGGGAAGTGGCCTCAAGGAGGCAGCATTTCTCCATTCCCAAATCTGGGTACTAGGGCAGCAGAGCCTTTCTGGAAGTTGTGTTCCTAGGTTGTAAATTACATTGGAATGTGCATGGAGAAACCCCCATAAGTTTATGTCTCATTATTTCTTCTTGGTTTTTAAAAGTGTTTTAATTGGAGTAAAGCTTAGAATATTGTTTGTCCTAGGTGGACACAATCTGGTTCATTTGTACATTATATATGTCTATTCAAGTACAGATCCTCTTCCCATGTAAAATGTTACAGAGGGTTCCGCAGACCTCCCTTGCTATATGGTCGGTCTTTTTGAGATATGTATATAATATGTGTTTGTATACATATAGTAACACTAATCTTAATTTATCCATTCCCCCCACCTTTCCTTTAAGATGAGCATAGTTTGTTGTCTAAGTCTGTGAGTGTCTTTCTCTGTGGAAATATGTTCATTTGTGTCAGTTATTAGATAACGCCTATAAGTGATATCATAGAATATAGGTCTTTTACTTTCCGACTTACCTCATGTTTCGTGATTATCTCCAGACTCATTTGTGGTGCCTCAGAGAGCAACGGTTCATCGTTTTCCATGGCTAATATTCCATTGTGTGCATGGACCACTTCTTCTTTATCCATTCACCTCTTGTTGGATATTTTGATTGCTTCACTGTCTTGGCTATTGTGAATAAGGCTGCACTGCAGCTTTTGCGGCCTGTGTCTTCTCGATTCTTGTCTTCTCAGGTGAGAGGTCCATTGGTGCGCCTGCTGGATTGAGTGGTACCTCCATTTTTACTTTTCAACACAGCTCCTTTCTTTTCTCATTATTGGCTGTTACCCCTTTACGTCTCACCAGCAGGTAGAGGGGACACAGTTCTTTAAAACCCCTTCAGCATTTATTGTTTGTGGACTTTTTGCTGATGGTCAGTCGACGGGTGTAAGTTGAAACTTTTTGTAGATTAGATTGCATGGGTCTAACGCTCCCTGAGGTTGAGCTTTTATCCATTTTCCTTTTTTTTTTAAAGGGCGTGAGTAAAATTTAACTCTTCATACTCTCTTCTTGAAACATTTGCCTTTTTTGAATTTTTTTGTCCATACCCTACTTCAGCACAATTTTTTAGGCCAGGCGTCCTTTACAGCCCTGAGTCCTTGTGAATGTTAAGTGACCATTAGCTGTGAGTTTAAAGCTGCTCTTGCAGGAAACGGCCACAAGGTGGCAGCATTTCTCATTTACCAAATTTGGTAACTGGGGAAACAGAGCCTTAATGGAAGTGGTGTTCTAGGTTGTAAATTCGAATGGAATGTGCCAGGAAAAAAGCCCTTTAAGTTTATGTCTCGTTACTTCTTGTTCATATTTGTAATTTACTTTTTATTTTTTATCCCAGCAAATTTGATTACAATGGTTTGTTTGTTCTAGGTGTGCAAGATGTGGTTCTTTCTCACATATACGTGTATCTATTCTTCCTCGCATCCTTTTCCCACGTAGGTTATGGCACAATGTTGAGTAGTCTTCTCCTGGTCTTCCGTACGTCTTTGGTGATTATATATTTCACATGGTTTGTATATCTCTGTTAACCCCAATATGGTAATGTATCCAATCCTCATCCCTTTCTATTGGGTGAACCGTAAGTTTTTTTAATGAATCTGTGATTGCCTTTCTCTGTGGAAATATCCTCATTGGTATCAATTTTTAAGTAACTCCTAACAGTGATATGATAGGATATGTGTCTTTTGCTATCTCACTTACTACAGGTGGCGTGATTACGTCTAGACTCATCTATGGTGCTGCAAATGGCATTGTTTCATTTTTTTTCACTAGCGAATATTCCATCTGTACATGGAGGAGTTCTTCTTTGTCCACCCATCTGTTGGTGGACTTTTTGGTTACTTTCGTATCTTGGCTATTGTAATACTGTGCAATGCAGGTTTGCCTGCCTGTGTCTTTCCAATTCTCTCTTCTTAGATTATAGGTCGAGGAGTGGGCCTGCTGGATCATACGGTAGCTCAATGTTGACCTTTGTAAGGCACCTCCATTCTGCTCTCATTTGTGGCCCTTTCCAAGTTACGTCCCACTTGAAGTTGAGGGTATGCATTTCTCCACAACACCTTCAGCATTTATTGTTTGTAGTTTTCTTGCTGATGGTTATTCTGACAAGTGTGAGCTGATACCTCTTTGTGGTTGAATTCGCGTGTGCCTCATAATCCGTTGAAATTGACCTTTAAGGCATGTCCATTTTATTTTTCAAGCTGTGATTACCCCTTAGTTCTTCAAAGTGTTCTCTTAAAGTATGTGTCACATTTTGAAATGTTTTGGCCATTACCTCCCTCAAGACATTTTGAGGGCAGGTTTCATTGACAGTTCTGCAGTACTTGTTCCTACGAAATGACCATTAGCACAGGCTTTAAAGCTGCTTTTGCAGCTAACTGCCAGAGGGTGGCAGCCCTTCTATGTTCCCCACCCTGGTAACTAGGGAAAAGCCCTTGCGGCCTGTGGTGTTTCTCGCTTATAAATTAGAGTGGAGTGTGCCCGGACAAACCCACACAAGCTGATGTCTCCTTACTTTAGTTGGGTTTTTAAATTTGATTTTTATTTTTTATTGGAGTAATTTTCCACTGAGTACGTGGACCACTTCTACTTTGTGCATTCCTCGGTTGATGGACATTTTCATTGCTTCCAAGTGTTGGCGATGGTAAATATTGTTGGAGTGCAGGATTGCCAGCCTGTGACTTTTTGATTCTCATTTTCTCAGGTGATAGGCCCAGCAGTGGGTGTGATTGATTGACTGGTAGCCCCGTGTTTCCCTTTTCAAAGCACCTTCTTTGTGTTTACATTAGTGGCTCTTACCACGTCCCACTTAGAATCGAGGGTACGCATTTCTCCACAATCGATTTAGCGTTTATTGTTTGCAGCATTTATGCTAATGGCCCTCCTGGCTGCTGTGAGCTGATAGGGTTCTGTAATTTGGCTTTGCATGTCTTTGAAAATTCGTAAAACTCATCATTTTTCTCCGCCGTTTTCTTTTCTCTTAAAAAAAAGGAAACAATTGGGAGTACAATATAACTCTTGAAATTGTCTTCTTGGAAGGTTGCCCTCTTTTGAATTTTTTGGTCGATTTTCCACGCCAGAGTTTTTTTAGAGAGCAGGTGTCATTTCCCGAACTGCAAGTTTGGTGAATATTTCGTGACCTTTAGCAATGGGTTTAAAGCTGCTGTTGTGGGAAGTGGCCTCAAGGAGGCAGCATTTCTCCATTCCCAAATCTGGGTACTAGGGCAGCAGAGCCTTTCTGGAAGTTGTGTTCCTAGGTTGTAAATTACATTGGAATGTGCATGGAGAAACCCCCATAAGTTTATGTCTCATTATTTCTTCTTGGTTTTTAAAAGTGTTTTAATTGGAGTAAAGCTTAGAATATTGTTTGTCCTAGGTGGACACAATCTGGTTCATTTGTACATTATATATGTCTATTCAAGTACAGATCCTCTTCCCATGTAAAATGTTACAGAGGGTTCCGCAGACCTCCCTTGCTATATGGTCGGTCTTTTTGAGATATGTATATAATATGTGTTTGTATACATATAGTAACACTAATCTTAATTTATCCATTCCCCCCACCTTTCCTTTAAGATGAGCATAGTTTGTTGTCTAAGTCTGTGAGTGTCTTTCTCTGTGGAAATATGTTCATTTGTGTCAGTTATTAGATAACGCCTATAAGTGATATCATAGAATATAGGTCTTTTACTTTCCGACTTACCTCATGTTTCGTGATTATCTCCAGACTCATTTGTGGTGCCTCAGAGAGCAACGGTTCATCGTTTTCCATGGCTAATATTCCATTGTGTGCATGGACCACTTCTTCTTTATCCATTCACCTCTTGTTGGATATTTTGATTGCTTCACTGTCTTGGCTATTGTGAATAAGGCTGCACTGCAGCTTTTGCGGCCTGTGTCTTCTCGATTCTTGTCTTCTCAGGTGAGAGGTCCATTGGTGCGCCTGCTGGATTGAGTGGTACCTCCATTTTTACTTTTCAACACAGCTCCTTTCTTTTCTCATTATTGGCTGTTACCCCTTTACGTCTCACCAGCAGGTAGAGGGGACACAGTTCTTTAAAACCCCTTCAGCATTTATTGTTTGTGGACTTTTTGCTGATGGTCAGTCGACGGGTGTAAGTTGAAACTTTTTGTAGATTAGATTGCATGGGTCTAACGCTCCCTGAGGTTGAGCTTTTATCCATTTTCCTTTTTTTTTTAAAGGGCGTGAGTAAAATTTAACTCTTCATACTCTCTTGAAACATTTGCCTTTTTTGAATTTTTTTGTCCATACCCTACTTCAGCACAATTTTTTAGGCCAGGCGTCCTTTACAGCCCTGAGTCCTTGTGAATGTTAAGTGACCATTAGCTGTGAGTTTAAAGCTGCTCTTGCAGGAAACGGCCACAAGGTGGCAGCATTTCTCATTTACCAAATTTGGTAACTGGGGAAACAGAGCCTTAATGGAAGTGGTGTTCTAGGTTGTAAATTCGAATGGAATGTGCCAGGAAAAAAGCCCTTTAAGTTTATGTCTCGTTACTTCTTGTTCATATTTGTAATTTACTTTTTATTTTTTATCCCAGCAAATTTGATTACAATGGTTTGTTTGTTCTAGGTGTGCAAGATGTGGTTCTTTCTCACATATACGTGTATCTATTCTTCCTCGCATCCTTTTCCCACGTAGGTTATGGCACAATGTTGAGTAGTCTTCTCCTGGTCTTCCGTACGTCTTTGGTGATTATATATTTCACATGGTTTGTATATCTCTGTTAACCCCAATATGGTAATGTATCCAATCCTCATCCCTTTCTATTGGGTGAACCGTAAGTTTTTTTAATGAATCTGTGATTGCCTTTCTCTGTGGAAATATCCTCATTGGTATCAATTTTTAAGTAACTCCTAACAGTGATATGATAGGATATGTGTCTTTTGCTATCTCACTTACTACAGGTGGCGTGATTACGTCTAGACTCATCTATGGTGCTGCAAATGGCATTGTTTCATTTTTTTTCACTAGCGAATATTCCATCTGTACATGGAGGAGTTCTTCTTTGTCCACCCATCTGTTGGTGGACTTTTTGGTTACTTTCGTATCTTGGCTATTGTAATACTGTGCAATGCAGGTTTGCCTGCCTGTGTCTTTCCAATTCTCTCTTCTTAGATTATAGGTCGAGGAGTGGGCCTGCTGGATCATACGGTAGCTCAATGTTGACCTTTGTAAGGCACCTCCATTCTGCTCTCATTTGTGGCCCTTTCCAAGTTACGTCCCAATTGAAGTTGAGGGTATGCATTTCTCCACAACACCTTCAGCATTTATTGTTTGTAGTTTTCTTGCTGATGGTTATTCTGACAAGTGTGAGCTGATACCTCTTTGTGGTTGAATTCGCGTGTGCCTCATAATCCGTTGAAATTGACCTTTAAGGCATGTCCATTTTATTTTTCAAGCTGTGATTACCCCTTAGTTCTTCAAAGTGTTCTCTTAAAGTATGTGTCACATTTTGAAATGTTTTGGCCATTACCTCCCTCAAGACATTTTGAGGGCAGGTTTCATTGACAGTTCTGCAGTACTTGTTCCTACGAAATGACCATTAGCACAGGCTTTAAAGCTGCTTTTGCAGCTAACTGCCAGAGGGTGGCAGCCCTTCTATGTTCCCCACCCTGGTAACTAGGGAAAAGCCCTTGCGGCCTGTGGTGTTTCTCGCTTATAAATTAGAGTGGAGTGTGCCCGGACAAACCCACACAAGCTGATGTCTCCTTACTTTAGTTGGATTTTTAAATTTGATTTTTATTTTTTATTGGAGTAATTTTCCACTGAGTACGTGGACCACTTCTACTTTGTGCATTCCTCGGTTGATGGACATTTTCATTGCTTCCAAGTGTTGGCGATGGTAAATATTGTTGGAGTGCAGGATTGCCAGCCTGTGACTTTTTGATTCTCATTTTCTCAGGTGATAGGCCCAGCAGTGGGTGTGATTGATTGACTGGTAGCCCCGTGTTTCCCTTTTCAAAGCACCTTCTTTGTGTTTACATTAGTGGCTCTTACCACGTCCCACTTAGAATCGAGGGTACGCATTTCTCCACAATCGATTTAGCGTTTATTGTTTGCAGCATTTATGCTAATGGCCCTCCTGGCTGCTGTGAGCTGATAGGGTTCTGTAATTTGGCTTTGCATGTCTTTGAAAATTCGTAAAACTCATCATTTTTCTCCGCCGTTTTCTTTTCTCTTAAAAAAAAGGAAACAATTGGGAGTACAATATAACTCTTGAAATTGTCTTCTTGGAAGGTTGCCCTCTTTTGAATTTTTTGGTCGATTTTCCACGCCAGAGTTTTTTTAGAGAGCAGGTGTCATTGCCCGAACTGCAAGTTTGGTGAATATTTCGTGACCTTTAGCAATGGGTTTAAAGCTGCTGTTGTGGGAAGTGGCCTCAAGGAGGCAGCATTTCTCCATTCCCAAATCTGGGTACTAGGGCAGCAGAGCCTTTCTGGAAGTTGTGTTCCTAGGTTGTAAATTACATTGGAATGTGCATGGAGAAACCCCCATAAGTTTATGTCTCATTATTTCTTCTTGGTTTTTAAAAGTGTTTTAATTGGAGTAAAGCTTAGAATATTGTTTGTCCTAGGTGGACACAATCTGGTTCATTTGTACATTATATATGTCTATTCAAGTACAGATCCTCTTCCCATGTAAAATGTTACAGAGGGTTCCGCAGACCTCCCTTGCTATATGGTCGGTCTTTTTGAGATATGTATATAATATGTGTTTGTATACATATAGTAACACTAATCTTAATTTATCCATTCCCCCCACCTTTCCTTTAAGATGAGCATAGTTTGTTGTCTAAGTCTGTGAGTGTCTTTCTCTGTGGAAATATGTTCATTTGTGTCAGTTATTAGATAACGCCTATAAGTGATATCATAGAATATAGGTCTTTTACTTTCCGACTTACCTCATGTTTCGTGATTATCTCCAGACTCATTTGTGGTGCCTCAGAGAGCAACGGTTCATCGTTTTCCATGGCTAATATTCCATTGTGTGCATGGACCACTTCTTCTTTATCCATTCACCTCTTGTTGGATATTTTGATTGCTTCACTGTCTTGGCTATTGTGAATAAGGCTGCACTGCAGCTTTTGCGGCCTGTGTCTTCTCGATTCTTGTCTTCTCAGGTGAGAGGTCCATTGGTGCGCCTGCTGGATTGAGTGGTACCTCCATTTTTACTTTTCAACACAGCTCCTTTCTTTTCTCATTATTGGCTGTTACCCCTTTACGTCTCACCAGCAGGTAGAGGGGACACAGTTCTTTAAAACCCCTTCAGCATTTATTGTTTGTGGACTTTTTGCTGATGGTCAGTCGACGGGTGTAAGTTGAAACTTTTTGTAGATTAGATTGCATGGGTCTAACGCTCCCTGAGGTTGAGCTTTTATCCATTTTCCTTTTTTTTTTAAAGGGCGTGAGTAAAATTTAACTCTTCATACTCTCTTGAAACATTTGCCTTTTTTGAATTTTTTTGTCCATACCCTACTTCAGCACAATTTTTTAGGCCAGGCGTCCTTTACAGCCCTGAGTCCTTGTGAATGTTAAGTGACCATTAGCTGTGAGTTTAAAGCTGCTCTTGCAGGAAACGGCCACAAGGTGGCAGCATTTCTCATTTACCAAATTTGGTAACTGGGGAAACAGAGCCTTAATGGAAGTGGTGTTCTAGGTTGTAAATTCGAATGGAATGTGCCAGGAAAAAAGCCCTTTAAGTTTATGTCTCGTTACTTCTTGTTCATATTTGTAATTTACTTTTTATTTTTTATCCCAGCAAATTTGATTACAATGGTTTGTTTGTTCTAGGTGTGCAAGATGTGGTTCTTTCTCACATATATGTGTATCTATTCTTCCTCGCATCCTTTTCCCACGTAGGTTATGGCACAATGTTGAGTAGTCTTCTCCTGGTCTTCCGTACGTCTTTGGTGATTATATATTTCACATGGTTTGTATATCTCTGTTAACCCCAATATGGTAATGTATCCAATCCTCATCCCTTTCTATTGGGTGAACCGTAAGTTTTTTTAATGAATCTGTGATTGCCTTTCTCTGTGGAAATATCCTCATTGGTATCAATTTTTAAGTAACTCCTAACAGTGATATGATAGGATATGTGTCTTTTGCTATCTCACTTACTACAGGTGGCGTGATTACGTCTAGACTCATCTATGGTGCTGCAAATGGCATTGTTTCATTTTTTTTCACTAGCGAATATTCCATCTGTACATGGAGGAGTTCTTCTTTGTCCACCCATCTGTTGGTGGACTTTTTGGTTACTTTCGTATCTTGGCTATTGTAATACTGTGCAATGCAGGTTTGCCTGCCTGTGTCTTTCCAATTCTCTCTTCTTAGATTATAGGTCGAGGAGTGGGCCTGCTGGATCATACGGTAGCTCAATGTTGACCTTTGTAAGGCACCTCCATTCTGCTCTCATTTGTGGCCCTTTCCAAGTTACGTCCCAATTGAAGTTGAGGGTATGCATTTCTCCACAACACCTTCAGCATTTATTGTTTGTAGTTTTCTTGCTGATGGTTATTCTGACAAGTGTGAGCTGATACCTCTTTGTGGTTGAATTCGCGTGTGCCTCATAATCCGTTGAAATTGACCTTTAAGGCATGTCCATTTTATTTTTCAAGCTGTGATTACCCCTTAGTTCTTCAAAGTGTTCTCTTAAAGTATGTGTCACATTTTGAAATGTTTTGGCCATTACCTCCCTCAAGACATTTTGAGGGCAGGTTTCATTTACAGTTCTGCAGTACTTGTTCCTACGAAATGACCATTAGCACAGGCTTTAAAGCTGCTTTTGCAGCTAACTGCCAGAGGGTGGCAGCCCTTCTATGTTCCCCACCCTGGTAACTAGGGAAAAGCCCTTGCGGCCTGTGGTGTTTCTCGCTTATAAATTAGAGTGGAGTGTGCCCGGACAAACCCACACAAGCTGATGTCTCCTTACTTTAGTTGGATTTTTAAATTTGATTTTTATTTTTTATTGGAGTAATTTTCCACTGAGTACGTGGACCACTTCTACTTTGTGCATTCCTCGGTTGATGGACATTTTCATTGCTTCCAAGTGTTGGCGATGGTAAATATTGTTGGAGTGCAGGATTGCCAGCCTGTGACTTTTTGATTCTCATTTTCTCAGGTGATAGGCCCAGCAGTGGGTGTGATTGATTGACTGGTAGCCCCGTGTTTCCCTTTTCAAAGCACCTTCTTTGTGTTTACATTAGTGGCTCTTACCACGTCCCACTTAGAATCGAGGGTACGCATTTCTCCACAATCGATTTAGCGTTTATTGTTTGCAGCATTTATGCTAATGGCCCTCCTGGCTGCTGTGAGCTGATAGGGTTCTGTAATTTGGCTTTGCATGTCTTTGAAAATTCGTAAAACTCATCATTTTTCTCCGCCGTTTTCTTTTCTCTTAAAAAAAAGGAAACAATTGGGAGTACAATATAACTCTTGAAATTGTCTTCTTGGAAGGTTGCCCTCTTTTGAATTTTTTGGTCGATTTTCCACGCCAGAGTTTTTTTAGAGAGCAGGTGTCATTGCCCGAACTGCAAGTTTGGTGAATATTTCGTGACCTTTAGCAATGGGTTTTAAGCTGCTGTTGTGGGAAGTGGCCTCAAGGAGGCAGCATTTCTCCATTCCCAAATCTGGGTACTAGGGCAGCAGAGCCTTTCTGGAAGTTGTGTTCCTAGGTTGTAAATTACATTGGAATGTGCATGGAGAAACCCCCATAAGTTTATGTCTCATTATTTCTTCTTGGTTTTTAAAAGTGTTTTAATTGGAGTAAAGCTTAGAATATTGTTTGTCCTAGGTGGACACAATCTGGTTCATTTGTACATTATATATGTCTATTCAAGTACAGATCCTCTTCCCATGTAAAATGTTACAGAGGGTTCCGCAGACCTCCCTTGCTATATGGTCGGTCTTTTTGAGATATGTATATAATATGTGTTTGTATACATATAGTAACACTAATCTTAATTTATCCATTCCCCCCACCTTTCCTTTAAGATGAGCATAGTTTGTTGTCTAAGTCTGTGAGTGTCTTTCTCTGTGGAAATATGTTCATTTGTGTCAGTTATTAGATAACGCCTATAAGTGATATCATAGAATATAGGTCTTTTACTTTCCGACTTACCTCATGTTTCGTGATTATCTCCAGACTCATTTGTGGTGCCTCAGAGAGCAACGGTTCATCGTTTTCCATGGCTAATATTCCATTGTGTGCATGGACCACTTCTTCTTTATCCATTCACCTCTTGTTGGATATTTTGATTGCTTCACTGTCTTGGCTATTGTGAATAAGGCTGCACTGCAGCTTTTGCGGCCTGTGTCTTCTCGATTCTTGTCTTCTCAGGTGAGAGGTCCATTGGTGCGCCTGCTGGATTGAGTGGTACCTCCATTTTTACTTTTCAACACAGCTCCTTTCTTTTCTCATTATTGGCTGTTACCCCTTTACGTCTCACCAGCAGGTAGAGGGGACACAGTTCTTTAAAACCCCTTCAGCATTTATTGTTTGTGGACTTTTTGCTGATGGTCAGTCGACGGGTGTAAGTTGAAACTTTTTGTAGATTAGATTGCATGGGTCTAACGCTCCCTGAGGTTGAGCTTTTATCCATTTTCCTTTTTTTTTTAAAGGGCGTGAGTAAAATTTAACTCTTCATACTCTCTTCTTGAAACATTTGCCTTTTTTGAATTTTTTTGTCCATACCCTACTTCAGCACAATTTTTTAGGCCAGGCGTCCTTTACAGCCCTGAGTCCTTGTGAATGTTAAGTGACCATTAGCTGTGAGTTTAAAGCTGCTCTTGCAGGAAACGGCCACAAGGTGGCAGCATTTCTCATTTACCAAATTTGGTAACTGGGGAAACAGAGCCTTAATGGAAGTGGTGTTCTAGGTTGTAAATTCGAATGGAATGTGCCAGGAAAAAAGCCCTTTAAGTTTATGTCTCGTTACTTCTTGTTCATATTTGTAATTTACTTTTTATTTTTTATCCCAGCAAATTTGATTACAATGGTTTGTTTGTTCTAGGTGTGCAAGATGTGGTTCTTTCTCACATATACGTGTATCTATTCTTCCTCGCATCCTTTTCCCACGTAGGTTATGGCACAATGTTGAGTAGTCTTCTCCTGGTCTTCCGTACGTCTTTGGTGATTATATATTTCACATGGTTTGTATATCTCTGTTAACCCCAATATGGTAATGTATCCAATCCTCATCCCTTTCTATTGGGTGAACCGTAAGTTTTTTTAATGAATCTGTGATTGCCTTTCTCTGTGGAAATATCCTCATTGGTATCAATTTTTAAGTAACTCCTAACAGTGATATGATAGGATATGTGTCTTTTGCTATCTCACTTACTACAGGTGGCGTGATTACGTCTAGACTCATCTATGGTGCTGCAAATGGCATTGTTTCATTTTTTTTCACTAGCGAATATTCCATCTGTACATGGAGGAGTTCTTCTTTGTCCACCCATCTGTTGGTGGACTTTTTGGTTACTTTCGTATCTTGGCTATTGTAATACTGTGCAATGCAGGTTTGCCTGCCTGTGTCTTTCCAATTCTCTCTTCTTAGATTATAGGTCGAGGAGTGGGCCTGCTGGATCATACGGTAGCTCAATGTTGACCTTTGTAAGGCACCTCCATTCTGCTCTCATTTGTGGCCCTTTCCAAGTTACGTCCCAATTGAAGTTGAGGGTATGCATTTCTCCACAACACCTTCAGCATTTATTGTTTGTAGTTTTCTTGCTGATGGTTATTCTGACAAGTGTGAGCTGATACCTCTTTGTGGTTGAATTCGCGTGTGCCTCATAATCCGTTGAAATTGACCTTTAAGGCATGTCCATTTTATTTTTCAAGCTGTGATTACCCCTTAGTTCTTCAAAGTGTTCTCTTAAAGTATGTGTCACATTTTGAAATGTTTTGGCCATTACCTCCCTCAAGACATTTTGAGGGCAGGTTTCATTTACAGTTCTGCAGTACTTGTTCCTACGAAATGACCATTAGCACAGGCTTTAAAGCTGCTTTTGCAGCTAACTGCCAGAGGGTGGCAGCCCTTCTATGTTCCCCATCCTGGTAACTAGGGAAAAGCCCTTGCGGCCTGTGGTGTTTCTCGCTTATAAATTAGAGTGGAGTGTGCCCGGACAAACCCACACAAGCTGATGTCTCCTTACTTTAGTTGGATTTTTAAATTTGATTTTTATTTTTTATTGGAGTAATTTTCCACTGAGTACGTGGACCACTTCTACTTTGTGCATTCCTCGGTTGATGGACATTTTCATTGCTTCCAAGTGTTGGCGATGGTAAATATTGTTGGAGTGCAGGATTGCCAGCCTGTGACTTTTTGATTCTCATTTTCTCAGGTGATAGGCCCAGCAGTGGGTGTGATTGATTGACTGGTAGCCCCGTGTTTCCCTTTTCAAAGCACCTTCTTTGTGTTTACATTAGTGGCTCTTACCACGTCCCACTTAGAATCGAGGGTACGCATTTCTCCACAATCGATTTAGCGTTTATTGTTTGCAGCATTTATGCTAATGGCCCTCCTGGCTGCTGTGAGCTGATAGGGTTCTGTAATTTGGCTTTGCATGTCTTTGAAAATTCGTAAAACTCATCATTTTTCTCCGCCGTTTTCTTTTCTCTTAAAAAAAAGGAAACAATTGGGAGTACAATATAACTCTTGAAATTGTCTTCTTGGAAGGTTGCCCTCTTTTGAATTTTTTGGTCGATTTTCCACGCCAGAGTTTTTTTAGAGAGCAGGTGTCATTGCCCGAACTGCAAGTTTGGTGAATATTTCGTGACCTTTAGCAATGGGTTTTAAGCTGCTGTTGTGGGAAGTGGCCTCAAGGAGGCAGCATTTCTCCATTCCCAAATCTGGGTACTAGGGCAGCAGAGCCTTTCTGGAAGTTGTGTTCCTAGGTTGTAAATTACATTGGAATGTGCATGGAGAAACCCCCATAAGTTTATGTCTCATTATTTCTTCTTGGTTTTTAAAAGTGTTTTAATTGGAGTAAAGCTTAGAATATTGTTTGTCCTAGGTGGACACAATCTGGTTCATTTGTACATTATATATGTCTATTCAAGTACAGATCCTCTTCCCATGTAAAATGTTACAGAGGGTTCCGCAGACCTCCCTTGCTATATGGTCGGTCTTTTTGAGATATGTATATAATATGTGTTTGTATACATATAGTAACACTAATCTTAATTTATCCATTCCCCCCACCTTTCCTTTAAGATGAGCATAGTTTGTTGTCTAAGTCTGTGAGTGTCTTTCTCTGTGGAAATATGTTCATTTGTGTCAGTTATTAGATAACGCCTATAAGTGATATCATAGAATATAGGTCTTTTACTTTCCGACTTACCTCATGTTTCGTGATTATCTCCAGACTCATTTGTGGTGCCTCAGAGAGCAACGGTTCATCGTTTTCCATGGCTAATATTCCATTGTGTGCATGGACCACTTCTTCTTTATCCATTCACCTCTTGTTGGATATTTTGATTGCTTCACTGTCTTGGCTATTGTGAATAAGGCTGCACTGCAGCTTTTGCGGCCTGTGTCTTCTCGATTCTTGTCTTCTCAGGTGAGAGGTCCATTGGTGCGCCTGCTGGATTGAGTGGTACCTCCATTTTTACTTTTCAACACAGCTCCTTTCTTTTCTCATTATTGGCTGTTACCCCTTTACGTCTCACCAGCAGGTAGAGGGGACACAGTTCTTTAAAACCCCTTCAGCATTTATTGTTTGTGGACTTTTTGCTGATGGTCAGTCGACGGGTGTAAGTTGAAACTTTTTGTAGATTAGATTGCATGGGTCTAACGCTCCCTGAGGTTGAGCTTTTATCCATTTTCCTTTTTTTTTTAAAGGGCGTGAGTAAAATTTAACTCTTCATACTCTCTTCTTGAAACATTTGCCTTTTTTGAATTTTTTTGTCCATACCCTACTTCAGCACAATTTTTTAGGCCAGGCGTCCTTTACAGCCCTGAGTCCTTGTGAATGTTAAGTGACCATTAGCTGTGAGTTTAAAGCTGCTCTTGCAGGAAACGGCCACAAGGTGGCAGCATTTCTCATTTACCAAATTTGGTAACTGGGGAAACAGAGCCTTAATGGAAGTGGTGTTCTAGGTTGTAAATTCGATTGGAATGTGCCAGGAAAAAAGCCCTTTAAGTTTATGTCTCGTTACTTCTTGTTCATATTTGTAATTTACTTTTTATTTTTTATCCCAGCAAATTTGATTACAATGGTTTGTTTGTTCTAGGTGTGCAAGATGTGGTTCTTTCTCACATATACGTGTATCTATTCTTCCTCGCATCCTTTTCCCACGTAGGTTATGGCACAATGTTGAGTAGTCTTCTCCTGGTCTTCCGTACGTCTTTGGTGATTATATATTTCACATGGTTTGTATATCTCTGTTAACCCCAATATGGTAATGTATCCAATCCTCATCCCTTTCTATTGGGTGAACCGTAAGTTTTTTTAATGAATCTGTGATTGCCTTTCTCTGTGGAAATATCCTCATTGGTATCAATTTTTAAGTAACTCCTAACAGTGATATGATAGGATATGTGTCTTTTGCTATCTCACTTACTACAGGTGGCGTGATTACGTCTAGACTCATCTATGGTGCTGCAAATGGCATTGTTTCATTTTTTTTCACTAGCGAATATTCCATCTGTACATGGAGGAGTTCTTCTTTGTCCACCCATCTGTTGGTGGACTTTTTGGTTACTTTCGTATCTTGGCTATTGTAATACTGTGCAATGCAGATTTGCCTGCCTGTGTCTTTCCAATTCTCTCTTCTTAGATTATAGGTCGAGGAGTGGGCCTGCTGGATCATACGGTAGCTCAATGTTGACCTTTGTAAGGCACCTCCATTCTGCTCTCATTTGTGGCCCTTTCCAAGTTACGTCCCACTTGAAGTTGAGGGTATGCATTTCTCCACAACACCTTCAGCATTTATTGTTTGTAGTTTTCTTGCTGATGGTTATTCTGACAAGTGTGAGCTGATACCTCTTTGTGGTTGAATTCGCGTGTGCCTCATAATCCGTTGAAATTGACCTTTAAGGCATGTCCATTTTATTTTTCAAGCTGTGATTACCCCTTAGTTCTTCAAAGTGTTCTCTTAAAGTATGTGTCACATTTTGAAATGTTTTGGCCATTACCTCCCTCAAGACATTTTGAGGGCAGGTTTCATTTACAGTTCTGCAGTACTTGTTCCTACGAAATGACCATTAGCACAGGCTTTAAAGCTGCTTTTGCAGCTAACTGCCAGAGGGTGGCAGCCCTTCTATGTTCCCCATCCTGGTAACTAGGGAAAAGCCCTTGCGGCCTGTGGTGTTTCTCGCTTATAAATTAGAGTGGAGTGTGCCCGGACAAACCCACACAAGCTGATGTCTCCTTACTTTAGTTGGATTTTTAAATTTGATTTTTATTTTTTATTGGAGTAATTTTCCACTGAGTACGTGGACCACTTCTACTTTGTGCATTCCTCGGTTGATGGACATTTTCATTGCTTCCAAGTGTTGGCGATGGTAAATATTGTTGGAGTGCAGGATTGCCAGCCTGTGACTTTTTGATTCTCATTTTCTCAGGTGATAGACCCAGCAGTGGGTGTGATTGCTTGACTGGTAGCCCCGTGTTTCCCTTTTCTAAGCACCTTCTTTGTGTTTACATTAGTGGCTCTTACCACGTCCCACTTAGAATCGAGGGTACGCATTTCTCCACAATCGATTTAGCGTTTATTGTTTGCAGCATTTATGCTAATGGCCCTCCTGGCTGCTGTGAGCTGATAGGGTTCTGTAATTTGGCTTTGCATGTCTTTGAAAATTCGTAAAACTCATCATTTTTCTCCGCCGTTTTCTTTTCTCTTAAAAAAAAGGAAACAATTGGGAGTACAATATAACTCTTGAAATTGTCTTCTTGGAAGGTTGCCCTCTTTTGAATTTTTTGGTCGATTTTCCACGCCAGAGTTTTTTTAGAGAGCAGGTGTCATTTCCCGAACTGCAAGTTTGGTGAATATTTCGTGACCTTTAGCAATGGGTTTTAAGCTGCTGTTGTGGGAAGTGGCCTCAAGGAGGCAGCATTTCTCCATTCCCAAATCTGGGTACTAGGGCAGCAGAACCTTTCTGGAAGTTGTGTTCCTAGGTTGTAAATTACATTGGAATGTGCATGGAGAAACCCCCATAAGTTTATGTCTCATTATTTCTTCTTGGTTTTTAAAAGTGTTTTAATTGGAGTAAAGCTTAGAATATTGTTTGTCCTAGGTGGACACAATCTGGTTCATTTGTACATTATATATGTCTATTCAAGTACAGATCCTCTTCCCATGTAAAATGTTACAGAGGGTTCCGCAGACCTCCCTTGCTATATGGTCGGTCTTTTTGAGATATGTATATAATATGTGTTTGTATACATATAGTAACACTAATCTTAATTTATCCATTCCCCCCACCTTTCCTTTAAGATGAGCATAGTTTGTTGTCTAAGTCTGTGAGTGTCTTTCTCTGTGGAAATATGTTCATTTGTGTCAGTTATTAGATAACGCCTATAAGTGATATCATAGAATATAGGTCTTTTACTTTCCGACTTACCTCATGTTTCGTGATTATCTCCAGACTCATTTGTGGTGCCTCAGAGAGCAACGGTTCATCGTTTTCCATGGCTAATATTCCATTGTGTGCATGGACCACTTCTTCTTTATCCATTCACCTCTTGTTGGATATTTTGATTGCTTCACTGTCTTGGCTATTGTGAATAAGGCTGCACTGCAGCTTTTGCGGCCTGTGTCTTCTCGATTCTTGTCTTCTCAGGTGAGAGGTCCATTGGTGCGCCTGCTGGATTGAGTGGTACCTCCATTTTTACTTTTCAACACAGCTCCTTTCTTTTCTCATTATTGGCTGTTACCCCTTTACGTCTCACCAGCAGGTAGAGGGGACACAGTTCTTTAAAACCCCTTCAGCATTTATTGTTTGTGGACTTTTTGCTGATGGTCAGTCGACGGGTGTAAGTTGAAACTTTTTGTAGATTAGATTGCATGGGTCTAACGCTCCCTGAGGTTGAGCTTTTATCCATTTTCCTTTTTTTTTTAAAGGGCGTGAGTAAAATTTAACTCTTCATACTCTCTTCTTGAAACATTTGCCTTTTTTGAATTTTTTTGTCCATACCCTACTTCAGCACAATTTTTTAGGCCAGGCGTCCTTTACAGCCCTGAGTCCTTGTGAATGTTAAGTGACCATTAGCTGTGAGTTTAAAGCTGCTCTTGCAGGAAACGGCCACAAGGTGGCAGCATTTCTCATTTACCAAATTTGGTAACTGGGGAAACAGAGCCTTAATGGAAGTGGTGTTCTAGGTTGTAAATTCGATTGGAATGTGCCAGGAAAAAAGCCCTTTAAGTTTATGTCTCGTTACTTCTTGTTCATATTTGTAATTTACTTTTTATTTTTTATCCCAGCAAATTTGATTACAATGGTTTGTTTGTTCTAGGTGTGCAAGATGTGGTTCTTTCTCACATATACGTGTATCTATTCTTCCTCGCATCCTTTTCCCACGTAGGTTATGGCACAATGTTGAGTAGTCTTCTCCTGGTCTTCCGTACGTCTTTGGTGATTATATATTTCACATGGTTTGTATATCTCTGTTAACCCCAATATGGTAATGTATCCAATCCTCATCCCTTTCTATTGGGTGAACCGTAAGTTTTTTTAATGAATCTGTGATTGCCTTTCTCTGTGGAAATATCCTCATTGGTATCAATTTTTAAGTAACTCCTAACAGTGATATGATAGGATATGTGTCTTTTGCTATCTCACTTACTACAGGTGGCGTGATTACGTCTAGACTCATCTATGGTGCTGCAAATGGCATTGTTTCATTTTTTTTCACTAGCGAATATTCCATCTGTACATGGAGGAGTTCTTCTTTGTCCACCCATCTGTTGGTGGACTTTTTGGTTACTTTCGTATCTTGGCTATTGTAATACTGTGCAATGCAGATTTGCCTGCCTGTGTCTTTCCAATTCTCTCTTCTTAGATTATAGGTCGAGGAGTGGGCCTGCTGGATCATACGGTAGCTCAATGTTGACCTTTGTAAGGCACCTCCATTCTGCTCTCATTTGTGGCCCTTTCCAAGTTACGTCCCACTTGAAGTTGAGGGTATGCATTTCTCCACAACACCTTCAGCATTTATTGTTTGTAGTTTTCTTGCTGATGGTTATTCTGACAAGTGTGAGCTGATACCTCTTTGTGGTTGAATTCGCGTGTGCCTCATAATCCGTTGAAATTGACCTTTAAGGCATGTCCATTTTATTTTTCAAGCTGTGATTACCCCTTAGTTCTTCAAAGTGTTCTCTTAAAGTATGTGTCACATTTTGAAATGTTTTGGCCATTACCTCCCTCAAGACATTTTGAGGGCAGGTTTCATTGACAGTTCTGCAGTACTTGTTCCTACGAAATGACCATTAGCACAGGCTTTAAAGCTGCTTTTGCAGCTAACTGCCAGAGGGTGGCAGCCCTTCTATGTTCCCCATCCTGGTAACTAGGGAAAAGCCCTTGCGGCCTGTGGTGTTTCTCGCTTATAAATTAGAGTGGAGTGTGCCCGGACAAACCCACACAAGCTGATGTCTCCTTACTTTAGTTGGATTTTTAAATTTGATTTTTATTTTTTATTGGAGTAATTTTCCACTGAGTACGTGGACCACTTCTACTTTGTGCATTCCTCGGTTGATGGACATTTTCATTGCTTCCAAGTGTTGGCGATGGTAAATATTGTTGGAGTGCAGGATTGCCAGCCTGTGACTTTTTGATTCTCATTTTCTCAGGTGATAGACCCAGCAGTGGGTGTGATTGCTTGACTGGTAGCCCCGTGTTTCCCTTTTCTAAGCACCTTCTTTGTGTTTACATTAGTGGCTCTTACCACGTCCCACTTAGAATCGAGGGTACGCATTTCTCCACAATCGATTTAGCGTTTATTGTTTGCAGCATTTATGCTAATGGCCCTCCTGGCTGCTGTGAGCTGATAGGGTTCTGTAATTTGGCTTTGCATGTCTTTGAAAATTCGTAAAACTCATCATTTTTCTCCGCCGTTTTCTTTTCTCTTAAAAAAAAGGAAACAATTGGGAGTACAATATAACTCTTGAAATTGTCTTCTTGGAAGGTTGCCCTCTTTTGAATTTTTTGGTCGATTTTCCACGCCAGAGTTTTTTTAGAGAGCAGGTGTCATTTCCCGAACTGCAAGTTTGGTGAATATTTCGTGACCTTTAGCAATGGGTTTTAAGCTGCTGTTGTGGGAAGTGGCCTCAAGGAGGCAGCATTTCTCCATTCCCAAATCTGGGTACTAGGGCAGCAGAACCTTTCTGGAAGTTGTGTTCCTAGGTTGTAAATTACATTGGAATGTGCATGGAGAAACCCCCATAAGTTTATGTCTCATTATTTCTTCTTGGTTTTTAAAAGTGTTTTAATTGGAGTAAAGCTTAGAATATTGTTTGTCCTAGGTGGACACAATCTGGTTCATTTGTACATTATATATGTCTATTCAAGTACAGATCCTCTTCCCATGTAAAATGTTACAGAGGGTTCCGCAGACCTCCCTTGCTATATGGTCGGTCTTTTTGAGATATGTATATAATATGTGTTTGTATACATATAGTAACACTAATCTTAATTTATCCATTCCCCCCACCTTTCCTTTAAGATGAGCATAGTTTGTTGTCTAAGTCTGTGAGTGTCTTTCTCTGTGGAAATATGTTCATTTGTGTCAGTTATTAGATAACGCCTATAAGTGATATCATAGAATATAGGTCTTTTACTTTCCGACTTACCTCATGTTTCGTGATTATCTCCAGACTCATTTGTGGTGCCTCAGAGAGCAACGGTTCATCGTTTTCCATGGCTAATATTCCATTGTGTGCATGGACCACTTCTTCTTTATCCATTCACCTCTTGTTGGATATTTTGATTGCTTCACTGTCTTGGCTATTGTGAATAAGGCTGCACTGCAGCTTTTGCGGCCTGTGTCTTCTCGATTCTTGTCTTCTCAGGTGAGAGGTCCATTGGTGCGCCTGCTGGATTGAGTGGTACCTCCATTTTTACTTTTCAACACAGCTCCTTTCTTTTCTCATTATTGGCTGTTACCCCTTTACGTCTCACCAGCAGGTAGAGGGGACACAGTTCTTTAAAACCCCTTCAGCATTTATTGTTTGTGGACTTTTTGCTGATGGTCAGTCGACGGGTGTAAGTTGAAACTTTTTGTAGATTAGATTGCATGGGTCTAACGCTCCCTGAGGTTGAGCTTTTATCCATTTTCCTTTTTTTTTTAAAGGGCGTGAGTAAAATTTAACTCTTCATACTCTCTTCTTGAAACATTTGCCTTTTTTGAATTTTTTTGTCCATACCCTACTTCAGCACAATTTTTTAGGCCAGGCGTCCTTTACAGCCCTGAGTCCTTGTGAATGTTAAGTGACCATTAGCTGTGAGTTTAAAGCTGCTCTTGCAGGAAACGGCCACAAGGTGGCAGCATTTCTCATTTACCAAATTTGGTAACTGGGGAAACAGAGCCTTAATGGAAGTGGTGTTCTAGGTTGTAAATTCGATTGGAATGTGCCAGGAAAAAAGCCCTTTAAGTTTATGTCTCGTTACTTCTTGTTCATATTTGTAATTTACTTTTTATTTTTTATCCCAGCAAATTTGATTACAATGGTTTGTTTGTTCTAGGTGTGCAAGATGTGGTTCTTTCTCACATATACGTGTATCTATTCTTCCTCGCATCCTTTTCCCACGTAGGTTATGGCACAATGTTGAGTAGTCTTCTCCTGGTCTTCCGTACGTCTTTGGTGATTATATATTTCACATGGTTTGTATATCTCTGTTAACCCCAATATGGTAATGTATCCAATCCTCATCCCTTTCTATTGGGTGAACCGTAAGTTTTTTTAATGAATCTGTGATTGCCTTTCTCTGTGGAAATATCCTCATTGGTATCAATTTTTAAGTAACTCCTAACAGTGATATGATAGGATATGTGTCTTTTGCTATCTCACTTACTACAGGTGGCGTGATTACGTCTAGACTCATCTATGGTGCTGCAAATGGCATTGTTTCATTTTTTTTCACTAGCGAATATTCCATCTGTACATGGAGGAGTTCTTCTTTGTCCACCCATCTGTTGGTGGACTTTTTGGTTACTTTCGTATCTTGGCTATTGTAATACTGTGCAATGCAGATTTGCCTGCCTGTGTCTTTCCAATTCTCTCTTCTTAGATTATAGGTCGAGGAGTGGGCCTGCTGGATCATACGGTAGCTCAATGTTGACCTTTGTAAGGCACCTCCATTCTGCTCTCATTTGTGGCCCTTTCCAAGTTACGTCCCACTTGAAGTTGAGGGTATGCATTTCTCCACAACACCTTCAGCATTTATTGTTTGTAGTTTTCTTGCTGATGGTTATTCTGACAAGTGTGAGCTGATACCTCTTTGTGGTTGAATTCGCGTGTGCCTCATAATCCGTTGAAATTGACCTTTAAGGCATGTCCATTTTATTTTTCAAGCTGTGATTACCCCTTAGTTCTTCAAAGTGTTCTCTTAAAGTATGTGTCACATTTTGAAATGTTTTGGCCATTACCTCCCTCAAGACATTTTGAGGGCAGGTTTCATTGACAGTTCTGCAGTACTTGTTCCTACGAAATGACCATTAGCACAGGCTTTAAAGCTGCTTTTGCAGCTAACTGCCAGAGGGTGGCAGCCCTTCTATGTTCCCCATCCTGGTAACTAGGGAAAAGCCCTTGCGGCCTGTGGTGTTTCTCGCTTATAAATTAGAGTGGAGTGTGCCCGGACAAACCCACACAAGCTGATGTCTCCTTACTTTAGTTGGATTTTTAAATTTGATTTTTATTTTTTATTGGAGTAATTTTCCACTGAGTACGTGGACCACTTCTACTTTGTGCATTCCTCGGTTGATGGACATTTTCATTGCTTCCAAGTGTTGGCGATGGTAAATATTGTTGGAGTGCAGGATTGCCAGCCTGTGACTTTTTGATTCTCATTTTCTCAGGTGATAGGCCCAGCAGTGGGTGTGATTGATTGACTGGTAGCCCCGTGTTTCCCTTTTCAAAGCACCTTCTTTGTGTTTACATTAGTGGCTCTTACCACGTCCCACTTAGAATCGAGGGTACGCATTTCTCCACAATCGATTTAGCGTTTATTGTTTGCAGCATTTATGCTAATGGCCCTCCTGGCTGCTGTGAGCTGATAGGGTTCTGTAATTTGGCTTTGCATGTCTTTGAAAATTCGTAAAACTCATCATTTTTCTCCGCCGTTTTCTTTTCTCTTAAAAAAAAGGAAACAATTGGGAGTACAATATAACTCTTGAAATTGTCTTCTTGGAAGGTTGCCCTCTTTTGAATTTTTTGGTCGATTTTCCACGCCAGAGTTTTTTTAGAGAGCAGGTGTCATTGCCCGAACTGCAAGTTTGGTGAATATTTCGTGACCTTTAGCAATGGGTTTTAAGCTGCTGTTGTGGGAAGTGGCCTCAAGGAGGCAGCATTTCTCCATTCCCAAATCTGGGTACTAGGGCAGCAGAGCCTTTCTGGAAGTTGTGTTCCTAGGTTGTAAATTACATTGGAATGTGCATGGAGAAACCCCCATAAGTTTATGTCTCATTATTTCTTCTTGGTTTTTAAAAGTGTTTTAATTGGAGTAAAGCTTAGAATATTGTTTGTCCTAGGTGGACACAATCTGGTTCATTTGTACATTATATATGTCTATTCAAGTACAGATCCTCTTCCCATGTAAAATGTTACAGAGGGTTCCGCAGACCTCCCTTGCTATATGGTCGGTCTTTTTGAGATATGTATATAATATGTGTTTGTATACATATAGTAACACTAATCTTAATTTATCCATTCCCCCCACCTTTCCTTTAAGATGAGCATAGTTTGTTGTCTAAGTCTGTGAGTGTCTTTCTCTGTGGAAATATGTTCATTTGTGTCAGTTATTAGATAACGCCTATAAGTGATATCATAGAATATAGGTCTTTTACTTTCCGACTTACCTCATGTTTCGTGATTATCTCCAGACTCATTTGTGGTGCCTCAGAGAGCAACGGTTCATCGTTTTCCATGGCTAATATTCCATTGTGTGCATGGACCACTTCTTCTTTATCCATTCACCTCTTGTTGGATATTTTGATTGCTTCACTGTCTTGGCTATTGTGAATAAGGCTGCACTGCAGCTTTTGCGGCCTGTGTCTTCTCGATTCTTGTCTTCTCAGGTGAGAGGTCCATTGGTGCGCCTGCTGGATTGAGTGGTACCTCCATTTTTACTTTTCAACACAGCTCCTTTCTTTTCTCATTATTGGCTGTTACCCCTTTACGTCTCACCAGCAGGTAGAGGGGACACAGTTCTTTAAAACCCCTTCAGCATTTATTGTTTGTGGACTTTTTGCTGATGGTCAGTCGACGGGTGTAAGTTGAAACTTTTTGTAGATTAGATTGCATGGGTCTAACGCTCCCTGAGGTTGAGCTTTTATCCATTTTCCTTTTTTTTTTAAAGGGCGTGAGTAAAATTTAACTCTTCATACTCTCTTCTTGAAACATTTGCCTTTTTTGAATTTTTTTGTCCATACCCTACTTCAGCACAATTTTTTAGGCCAGGCGTCCTTTACAGCCCTGAGTCCTTGTGAATGTTAAGTGACCATTAGCTGTGAGTTTAAAGCTGCTCTTGCAGGAAACGGCCACAAGGTGGCAGCATTTCTCATTTACCAAATTTGGTAACTGGGGAAACAGAGCCTTAATGGAAGTGGTGTTCTAGGTTGTAAATTCGATTGGAATGTGCCAGGAAAAAAGCCCTTTAAGTTTATGTCTCGTTACTTCTTGTTCATATTTGTAATTTACTTTTTATTTTTTATCCCAGCAAATTTGATTACAATGGTTTGTTTGTTCTAGGTGTGCAAGATGTGGTTCTTTCTCACATATACGTGTATCTATTCTTCCTCGCATCCTTTTCCCACGTAGGTTATGGCACAATGTTGAGTAGTCTTCTCCTGGTCTTCCGTACGTCTTTGGTGATTATATATTTCACATGGTTTGTATATCTCTGTTAACCCCAATATGGTAATGTATCCAATCCTCATCCCTTTCTATTGGGTGAACCGTAAGTTTTTTTAATGAATCTGTGATTGCCTTTCTCTGTGGAAATATCCTCATTGGTATCAATTTTTAAGTAACTCCTAACAGTGATATGATAGGATATGTGTCTTTTGCTATCTCACTTACTACAGGTGGCGTGATTACGTCTAGACTCATCTATGGTGCTGCAAATGGCATTGTTTCATTTTTTTTCACTAGCGAATATTCCATCTGTACATGGAGGAGTTCTTCTTTGTCCACCCATCTGTTGGTGGACTTTTTGGTTACTTTCGTATCTTGGCTATTGTAATACTGTGCAATGCAGGTTTGCCTGCCTGTGTCTTTCCAATTCTCTCTTCTTAGATTATAGGTCGAGGAGTGGGCCTGCTGGATCATACGGTAGCTCAATGTTGACCTTTGTAAGGCACCTCCATTCTGCTCTCATTTGTGGCCCTTTCCAAGTTACGTCCCACTTGAAGTTGAGGGTATGCATTTCTCCACAACAACTTCAGCATTTATTGTTTGTAGTTTTCTTGCTGATGGTTATTCTGACAAGTGTGAGCTGATACCTCTTTGTGGTTGAATTCGCGTGTGCCTCATAATCCGTTGAAATTGACCTTTAAGGCATGTCCATTTTATTTTTCAAGCTGTGATTACCCCTTAGTTCTTCAAAGTGTTCTCTTAAAGTATGTGTCACATTTTGAAATGTTTTGGCCATTACCTCCCTCAAGACATTTTGAGGGCAGGTTTCATTGACAGTTCTGCAGTACTTGTTCCTACGAAATGACCATTAGCACAGGCTTTAAAGCTGCTTTTGCAGCTAACTGCCAGAGGGTGGCAGCCCTTCTATGTTCCCCACCCTGGTAACTAGGGAAAAGCCCTTGCGGCCTGTGGTGTTTCTCGCTTATAAATTAGAGTGGAGTGTGCCCGGACAAACCCACACAAGCTGATGTCTCCTTACTTTAGTTGGATTTTTAAATTTGATTTTTATTTTTTATTGGAGTAATTTTCCACTGAGTACGTGGACCACTTCTACTTTGTGCATTCCTCGGTTGATGGACATTTTCATTGCTTCCAAGTGTTGGCGATGGTAAATATTGTTGGAGTGCAGGATTGCCAGCCTGTGACTTTTTGATTCTCATTTTCTCAGGTGATAGGCCCAGCAGTGGGTGTGATTGATTGACTGGTAGCCCCGTGTTTCCCTTTTCAAAGCACCTTCTTTGTGTTTACATTAGTGGCTCTTACCACGTCCCCCTTAGAATCGAGGGTACGCATTTCTCCACAATCGATTTAGCGTTTATTGTTTGCAGCATTTATGCTAATGGCCCTCCTGGCTGCTGTGAGCTGATAGGGTTCTGTAATTTGGCTTTGCATGTCTTTGAAAATTCGTAAAACTCATCATTTTTCTCCGCCGTTTTCTTTTCTCTTAAAAAAAAGGAAACAATTGGGAGTACAATATAACTCTTGAAATTGTCTTCTTGGAAGGTTGCCCTCTTTTGAATTTTTTGGTCGATTTTCCACGCCAGAGTTTTTTTAGAGAGCAGGTGTCATTTCCCGAACTGCAAGTTTGGTGAATATTTCGTGACCTTTAGCAATGGGTTTTAAGCTGCTGTTGTGGGAAGTGGCCTCAAGGAGGCAGCATTTCTCCATTCCCAAATCTGGGTACTAGGGCAGCAGAACCTTTCTGGAAGTTGTGTTCCTAGGTTGTAAATTACATTGGAATGTGCATGGAGAAACCCCCATAAGTTTATGTCTCATTATTTCTTCTTGGTTTTTAAAAGTGTTTTAATTGGAGTAAAGCTTAGAATATTGTTTGTCCTAGGTGGACACAATCTGGTTCATTTGTACATTATATATGTCTATTCAAGTACAGATCCTCTTCCCATGTAAAATGTTACAGAGGGTTCCGCAGACCTCCCTTGCTATATGGTCGGTCTTTTTGAGATATGTATATAATATGTGTTTGTATACATATAGTAACACTAATCTTAATTTATCCATTCCCCCCACCTTTCCTTTAAGATGAGCATAGTTTGTTGTCTAAGTCTGTGAGTGTCTTTCTCTGTGGAAATATGTTCATTTGTGTCAGTTATTAGATAACGCCTATAAGTGATATCATAGAATATAGGTCTTTTACTTTCCGACTTACCTCATGTTTCGTGATTATCTCCAGACTCATTTGTGGTGCCTCAGAGAGCAACGGTTCATCGTTTTCCATGGCTAATATTCCATTGTGTGCATGGACCACTTCTTCTTTATCCATTCACCTCTTGTTGGATATTTTGATTGCTTCACTGTCTTGGCTATTGTGAATAAGGCTGCACTGCAGCTTTTGCGGCCTGTGTCTTCTCGATTCTTGTCTTCTCAGGTGAGAGGTCCATTGGTGCGCCTGCTGGATTGAGTGGTACCTCCATTTTTACTTTTCAACACAGCTCCTTTCTTTTCTCATTATTGGCTGTTACCCCTTTACGTCTCACCAGCAGGTAGAGGGGACACAGTTCTTTAAAACCCCTTCAGCATTTATTGTTTGTGGACTTTTTGCTGATGGTCAGTCGACGGGTGTAAGTTGAAACTTTTTGTAGATTAGATTGCATGGGTCTAACGCTCCCTGAGGTTGAGCTTTTATCCATTTTCCTTTTTTTTTTAAAGGGCGTGAGTAAAATTTAACTCTTCATACTCTCTTCTTGAAACATTTGCCTTTTTTGAATTTTTTTGTCCATACCCTACTTCAGCACAATTTTTTAGGCCAGGCGTCCTTTACAGCCCTGAGTCCTTGTGAATGTTAAGTGACCATTAGCTGTGAGTTTAAAGCTGCTCTTGCAGGAAACGGCCACAAGGTGGCAGCATTTCTCATTTACCAAATTTGGTAACTGGGGAAACAGAGCCTTAATGGAAGTGGTGTTCTAGGTTGTAAATTCGATTGGAATGTGCCAGGAAAAAAGCCCTTTAAGTTTATGTCTCGTTACTTCTTGTTCATATTTGTAATTTACTTTTTATTTTTTATCCCAGCAAATTTGATTACAATGGTTTGTTTGTTCTAGGTGTGCAAGATGTGGTTCTTTCTCACATATACGTGTATCTATTCTTCCTCGCATCCTTTTCCCACGTAGGTTATGGCACAATGTTGAGTAGTCTTCTCCTGGTCTTCCGTACGTCTTTGGTGATTATATATTTCACATGGTTTGTATATCTCTGTTAACCCCAATATGGTAATGTATCCAATCCTCATCCCTTTCTATTGGGTGAACCGTAAGTTTTTTTAATGAATCTGTGATTGCCTTTCTCTGTGGAAATATCCTCATTGGTATCAATTTTTAAGTAACTCCTAACAGTGATATGATAGGATATGTGTCTTTTGCTATCTCACTTACTACAGGTGGCGTGATTACGTCTAGACTCATCTATGGTGCTGCAAATGGCATTGTTTCATTTTTTTTCACTAGCGAATATTCCATCTGTACATGGAGGAGTTCTTCTTTGTCCACCCATCTGTTGGTGGACTTTTTGGTTACTTTCGTATCTTGGCTATTGTAATACTGTGCAATGCAGATTTGCCTGCCTGTGTCTTTCCAATTCTCTCTTCTTAGATTATAGGTCGAGGAGTGGGCCTGCTGGATCATACGGTAGCTCAATGTTGACCTTTGTAAGGCACCTCCATTCTGCTCTCATTTGTGGCCCTTTCCAAGTTACGTCCCACTTGAAGTTGAGGGTATGCATTTCTCCACAACACCTTCAGCATTTATTGTTTGTAGTTTTCTTGCTGATGGTTATTCTGACAAGTGTGAGCTGATACCTCTTTGTGGTTGAATTCGCGTGTGCCTCATAATCCGTTGAAATTGACCTTTAAGGCATGTCCATTTTATTTTTCAAGCTGTGATTACCCCTTAGTTCTTCAAAGTGTTCTCTTAAAGTATGTGTCACATTTTGAAATGTTTTGGCCATTACCTCCCTCAAGACATTTTGAGGGCAGGTTTCATTGACAGTTCTGCAGTACTTGTTCCTACGAAATGACCATTAGCACAGGCTTTAAAGCTGCTTTTGCAGCTAACTGCCAGAGGGTGGCAGCCCTTCTATGTTCCCCATCCTGGTAACTAGGGAAAAGCCCTTGCGGCCTGTGGTGTTTCTCGCTTATAAATTAGAGTGGAGTGTGCCCGGACAAACCCACACAAGCTGATGTCTCCTTACTTTAGTTGGATTTTTAAATTTGATTTTTATTTTTTATTGGAGTAATTTTCCACTGAGTACGTGGACCACTTCTACTTTGTGCATTCCTCGGTTGATGGACATTTTCATTGCTTCCAAGTGTTGGCGATGGTAAATATTGTTGGAGTGCAGGATTGCCAGCCTGTGACTTTTTGATTCTCATTTTCTCAGGTGATAGGCCCAGCAGTGGGTGTGATTGATTGACTGGTAGCCCCGTGTTTCCCTTTTCAAAGCACCTTCTTTGTGTTTACATTAGTGGCTCTTACCACGTCCCACTTAGAATCGAGGGTACGCATTTCTCCACAATCGATTTAGCGTTTATTGTTTGCAGCATTTATGCTAATGGCCCTCCTGGCTGCTGTGAGCTGATAGGGTTCTGTAATTTGGCTTTGCATGTCTTTGAAAATTCGTAAAACTCATCATTTTTCTCCGCCGTTTTCTTTTCTCTTAAAAAAAAGGAAACAATTGGGAGTACAATATAACTCTTGAAATTGTCTTCTTGGAAGGTTGCCCTCTTTTGAATTTTTTGGTCGATTTTCCACGCCAGAGTTTTTTTAGAGAGCAGGTGTCATTTCCCGAACTGCAAGTTTGGTGAATATTTCGTGACCTTTAGCAATGGGTTTTAAGCTGCTGTTGTGGGAAGTGGCCTCAAGGAGGCAGCATTTCTCCATTCCCAAATCTGGGTACTAGGGCAGCAGAACCTTTCTGGAAGTTGTGTTCCTAGGTTGTAAATTACATTGGAATGTGCATGGAGAAACCCCCATAAGTTTATGTCTCATTATTTCTTCTTGGTTTTTAAAAGTGTTTTAATTGGAGTAAAGCTTAGAATATTGTTTGTCCTAGGTGGACACAATCTGGTTCATTTGTACATTATATATGTCTATTCAAGTACAGATCCTCTTCCCATGTAAAATGTTACAGAGGGTTCCGCAGACCTCCCTTGCTATATGGTCGGTCTTTTTGAGATATGTATATAATATGTGTTTGTATACATATAGTAACACTAATCTTAATTTATCCATTCCCCCCACCTTTCCTTTAAGATGAGCATAGTTTGTTGTCTAAGTCTGTGAGTGTCTTTCTCTGTGGAAATATGTTCATTTGTGTCAGTTATTAGATAACGCCTATAAGTGATATCATAGAATATAGGTCTTTTACTTTCCGACTTACCTCATGTTTCGTGATTATCTCCAGACTCATTTGTGGTGCCTCAGAGAGCAACGGTTCATCGTTTTCCATGGCTAATATTCCATTGTGTGCATGGACCACTTCTTCTTTATCCATTCACCTCTTGTTGGATATTTTGATTGCTTCACTGTCTTGGCTATTGTGAATAAGGCTGCACTGCAGCTTTTGCGGCCTGTGTCTTCTCGATTCTTGTCTTCTCAGGTGAGAGGTCCATTGGTGCGCCTGCTGGATTGAGTGGTACCTCCATTTTTACTTTTCAACACAGCTCCTTTCTTTTCTCATTATTGGCTGTTACCCCTTTACGTCTCACCAGCAGGTAGAGGGGACACAGTTCTTTAAAACCCCTTCAGCATTTATTGTTTGTGGACTTTTTGCTGATGGTCAGTCGACGGGTGTAAGTTGAAACTTTTTGTAGATTAGATTGCATGGGTCTAACGCTCCCTGAGGTTGAGCTTTTATCCATTTTCCTTTTTTTTTTAAAGGGCGTGAGTAAAATTTAACTCTTCATACTCTCTTCTTGAAACATTTGCCTTTTTTGAATTTTTTTGTCCATACCCTACTTCAGCACAATTTTTTAGGCCAGGCGTCCTTTACAGCCCTGAGTCCTTGTGAATGTTAAGTGACCATTAGCTGTGAGTTTAAAGCTGCTCTTGCAGGAAACGGCCACAAGGTGGCAGCATTTCTCATTTACCAAATTTGGTAACTGGGGAAACAGAGCCTTAATGGAAGTGGTGTTCTAGGTTGTAAATTCGATTGGAATGTGCCAGGAAAAAAGCCCTTTAAGTTTATGTCTCGTTACTTCTTGTTCATATTTGTAATTTACTTTTTATTTTTTATCCCAGCAAATTTGATTACAATGGTTTGTTTGTTCTAGGTGTGCAAGATGTGGTTCTTTCTCACATATACGTGTATCTATTCTTCCTCGCATCCTTTTCCCACGTAGGTTATGGCACAATGTTGAGTAGTCTTCTCCTGGTCTTCCGTACGTCTTTGGTGATTATATATTTCACATGGTTTGTATATCTCTGTTAACCCCAATATGGTAATGTATCCAATCCTCATCCCTTTCTATTGGGTGAACCGTAAGTTTTTTTAATGAATCTGTGATTGCCTTTCTCTGTGGAAATATCCTCATTGGTATCAATTTTTAAGTAACTCCTAACAGTGATATGATAGGATATGTGTCTTTTGCTATCTCACTTACTACAGGTGGCGTGATTACGTCTAGACTCATCTATGGTGCTGCAAATGGCATTGTTTCATTTTTTTTCACTAGCGAATATTCCATCTGTACATGGAGGAGTTCTTCTTTGTCCACCCATCTGTTGGTGGACTTTTTGGTTACTTTCGTATCTTGGCTATTGTAATACTGTGCAATGCAGATTTGCCTGCCTGTGTCTTTCCAATTCTCTCTTCTTAGATTATAGGTCGAGGAGTGGGCCTGCTGGATCATACGGTAGCTCAATGTTGACCTTTGTAAGGCACCTCCATTCTGCTCTCATTTGTGGCCCTTTCCAAGTTACGTCCCACTTGAAGTTGAGGGTATGCATTTCTCCACAACACCTTCAGCATTTATTGTTTGTAGTTTTCTTGCTGATGGTTATTCTGACAAGTGTGAGCTGATACCTCTTTGTGGTTGAATTCGCGTGTGCCTCATAATCCGTTGAAATTGACCTTTAAGGCATGTCCATTTTATTTTTCAAGCTGTGATTACCCCTTAGTTCTTCAAAGTGTTCTCTTAAAGTATGTGTCACATTTTGAAATGTTTTGGCCATTACCTCCCTCAAGACATTTTGAGGGCAGGTTTCATTGACAGTTCTGCAGTACTTGTTCCTACGAAATGACCATTAGCACAGGCTTTAAAGCTGCTTTTGCAGCTAACTGCCAGAGGGTGGCAGCCCTTCTATGTTCCCCATCCTGGTAACTAGGGAAAAGCCCTTGCGGCCTGTGGTGTTTCTCGCTTATAAATTAGAGTGGAGTGTGCCCGGACAAACCCACACAAGCTGATGTCTCCTTACTTTAGTTGGATTTTTAAATTTGATTTTTATTTTTTATTGGAGTAATTTTCCACTGAGTACGTGGACCACTTCTACTTTGTGCATTCCTCGGTTGATGGACATTTTCATTGCTTCCAAGTGTTGGCGATGGTAAATATTGTTGGAGTGCAGGATTGCCAGCCTGTGACTTTTTGATTCTCATTTTCTCAGGTGATAGGCCCAGCAGTGGGTGTGATTGATTGACTGGTAGCCCCGTGTTTCCCTTTTCAAAGCACCTTCTTTGTGTTTACATTAGTGGCTCTTACCACGTCCCACTTAGAATCGAGGGTACGCATTTCTCCACAATCGATTTAGCGTTTATTGTTTGCAGCATTTATGCTAATGGCCCTCCTGGCTGCTGTGAGCTGATAGGGTTCTGTAATTTGGCTTTGCATGTCTTTGAAAATTCGTAAAACTCATCATTTTTCTCCGCCGTTTTCTTTTCTCTTAAAAAAAAGGAAACAATTGGGAGTACAATATAACTCTTGAAATTGTCTTCTTGGAAGGTTGCCCTCTTTTGAATTTTTTGGTCGATTTTCCACGCCAGAGTTTTTTTAGAGAGCAGGTGTCATTTCCCGAACTGCAAGTTTGGTGAATATTTCGTGACCTTTAGCAATGGGTTTTAAGCTGCTGTTGTGGGAAGTGGCCTCAAGGAGGCAGCATTTCTCCATTCCCAAATCTGGGTACTAGGGCAGCAGAACCTTTCTGGAAGTTGTGTTCCTAGGTTGTAAATTACATTGGAATGTGCATGGAGAAACCCCCATAAGTTTATGTCTCATTATTTCTTCTTGGTTTTTAAAAGTGTTTTAATTGGAGTAAAGCTTAGAATATTGTTTGTCCTAGGTGGACACAATCTGGTTCATTTGTACATTATATATGTCTATTCAAGTACAGATCCTCTTCCCATGTAAAATGTTACAGAGGGTTCCGCAGACCTCCCTTGCTATATGGTCGGTCTTTTTGAGATATGTATATAATATGTGTTTGTATACATATAGTAACACTAATCTTAATTTATCCATTCCCCCCACCTTTCCTTTAAGATGAGCATAGTTTGTTGTCTAAGTCTGTGAGTGTCTTTCTCTGTGGAAATATGTTCATTTGTGTCAGTTATTAGATAACGCCTATAAGTGATATCATAGAATATAGGTCTTTTACTTTCCGACTTACCTCATGTTTCGTGATTATCTCCAGACTCATTTGTGGTGCCTCAGAGAGCAACGGTTCATCGTTTTCCATGGCTAATATTCCATTGTGTGCATGGACCACTTCTTCTTTATCCATTCACCTCTTGTTGGATATTTTGATTGCTTCACTGTCTTGGCTATTGTGAATAAGGCTGCACTGCAGCTTTTGCGGCCTGTGTCTTCTCGATTCTTGTCTTCTCAGGTGAGAGGTCCATTGGTGCGCCTGCTGGATTGAGTGGTACCTCCATTTTTACTTTTCAACACAGCTCCTTTCTTTTCTCATTATTGGCTGTTACCCCTTTACGTCTCACCAGCAGGTAGAGGGGACACAGTTCTTTAAAACCCCTTCAGCATTTATTGTTTGTGGACTTTTTGCTGATGGTCAGTCGACGGGTGTAAGTTGAAACTTTTTGTAGATTAGATTGCATGGGTCTAACGCTCCCTGAGGTTGAGCTTTTATCCATTTTCCTTTTTTTTTTAAAGGGCGTGAGTAAAATTTAACTCTTCATACTCTCTTCTTGAAACATTTGCCTTTTTTGAATTTTTTTGTCCATACCCTACTTCAGCACAATTTTTTAGGCCAGGCGTCCTTTACAGCCCTGAGTCCTTGTGAATGTTAAGTGACCATTAGCTGTGAGTTTAAAGCTGCTCTTGCAGGAAACGGCCACAAGGTGGCAGCATTTCTCATTTACCAAATTTGGTAACTGGGGAAACAGAGCCTTAATGGAAGTGGTGTTCTAGGTTGTAAATTCGATTGGAATGTGCCAGGAAAAAAGCCCTTTAAGTTTATGTCTCGTTACTTCTTGTTCATATTTGTAATTTACTTTTTATTTTTTATCCCAGCAAATTTGATTACAATGGTTTGTTTGTTCTAGGTGTGCAAGATGTGGTTCTTTCTCACATATACGTGTATCTATTCTTCCTCGCATCCTTTTCCCACGTAGGTTATGGCACAATGTTGAGTAGTCTTCTCCTGGTCTTCCGTACGTCTTTGGTGATTATATATTTCACATGGTTTGTATATCTCTGTTAACCCCAATATGGTAATGTATCCAATCCTCATCCCTTTCTATTGGGTGAACCGTAAGTTTTTTTAATGAATCTGTGATTGCCTTTCTCTGTGGAAATATCCTCATTGGTATCAATTTTTAAGTAACTCCTAACAGTGATATGATAGGATATGTGTCTTTTGCTATCTCACTTACTACAGGTGGCGTGATTACGTCTAGACTCATCTATGGTGCTGCAAATGGCATTGTTTCATTTTTTTTCACTAGCGAATATTCCATCTGTACATGGAGGAGTTCTTCTTTGTCCACCCATCTGTTGGTGGACTTTTTGGTTACTTTCGTATCTTGGCTATTGTAATACTGTGCAATGCAGGTTTGCCTGCCTGTGTCTTTCCAATTCTCTCTTCTTAGATTATAGGTCGAGGAGTGGGCCTGCTGGATCATACGGTAGCTCAATGTTGACCTTTGTAAGGCACCTCCATTCTGCTCTCATTTGTGGCCCTTTCCAAGTTACGTCCCACTTGAAGTTGAGGGTATGCATTTCTCCACAACAACTTCAGCATTTATTGTTTGTAGTTTTCTTGCTGATGGTTATTCTGACAAGTGTGAGCTGATACCTCTTTGTGGTTGAATTCGCGTGTGCCTCATAATCCGTTGAAATTGACCTTTAAGGCATGTCCATTTTATTTTTCAAGCTGTGATTACCCCTTAGTTCTTCAAAGTGTTCTCTTAAAGTATGTGTCACATTTTGAAATGTTTTGGCCATTACCTCCCTCAAGACATTTTGAGGGCAGGTTTCATTGACAGTTCTGCAGTACTTGTTCCTACGAAATGACCATTAGCACAGGCTTTAAAGCTGCTTTTGCAGCTAACTGCCAGAGGGTGGCAGCCCTTCTATGTTCCCCACCCTGGTAACTAGGGAAAAGCCCTTGCGGCCTGTGGTGTTTCTCGCTTATAAATTAGAGTGGAGTGTGCCCGGACAAACCCACACAAGCTGATGTCTCCTTACTTTAGTTGGATTTTTAAATTTGATTTTTATTTTTTATTGGAGTAATTTTCCACTGAGTACGTGGACCACTTCTACTTTGTGCATTCCTCGGTTGATGGACATTTTCATTGCTTCCAAGTGTTGGCGATGGTAAATATTGTTGGAGTGCAGGATTGCCAGCCTGTGACTTTTTGATTCTCATTTTCTCAGGTGATAGGCCCAGCAGTGGGTGTGATTGATTGACTGGTAGCCCCGGGTTTCCCTTTTCAAAGCACCTTCTTTGTGTTTACATTAGTGGCTCTTACCACGTCCCCCTTAGAATCGAGGGTACGCATTTCTCCACAATCGATTTAGCGTTTATTGTTTGCAGCATTTATGCTAATGGCCCTCCTGGCTGCTGTGAGCTGATAGGGTTCTGTAATTTGGCTTTGCATGTCTTTGAAAATTCGTAAAACTCATCATTTTTCTCCGCCGTTTTCTTTTCTCTTAAAAAAAAGGAAACAATTGGGAGTACAATATAACTCTTGAAATTGTCTTCTTGGAAGGTTGCCCTCTTTTGAATTTTTTGGTCGATTTTCCACGCCAGAGTTTTTTTAGAGAGCAGGTGTCATTGCCCGAACTGCAAGTTTGGTGAATATTTCGTGACCTTTAGCAATGGGTTTTAAGCTGCTGTTGTGGGAAGTGGCCTCAAGGAGGCAGCATTTCTCCATTCCCAAATCTGGGTACTAGGGCAGCAGAACCTTTCTGGAAGTTGTGTTCCTAGGTTGTAAATTACATTGGAATGTGCATGGAGAAACCCCCATAAGTTTATGTCTCATTATTTCTTCTTGGTTTTTAAAAGTGTTTTAATTGGAGTAAAGCTTAGAATATTGTTTGTCCTAGGTGGACACAATCTGGTTCATTTGTACATTATATATGTCTATTCAAGTACAGATCCTCTTCCCATGTAAAATGTTACAGAGGGTTCCGCAGACCTCCCTTGCTATATGGTCGGTCTTTTTGAGATATGTATATAATATGTGTTTGTATACATATAGTAACACTAATCTTAATTTATCCATTCCCCCCACCTTTCCTTTAAGATGAGCATAGTTTGTTGTCTAAGTCTGTGAGTGTCTTTCTCTGTGGAAATATGTTCATTTGTGTCAGTTATTAGATAACGCCTATAAGTGATATCATAGAATATAGGTCTTTTACTTTCCGACTTACCTCATGTTTCGTGATTATCTCCAGACTCATTTGTGGTGCCTCAGAGAGCAACGGTTCATCGTTTTCCATGGCTAATATTCCATTGTGTGCATGGACCACTTCTTCTTTATCCATTCACCTCTTGTTGGATATTTTGATTGCTTCACTGTCTTGGCTATTGTGAATAAGGCTGCACTGCAGCTTTTGCGGCCTGTGTCTTCTCGATTCTTGTCTTCTCAGGTGAGAGGTCCATTGGTGCGCCTGCTGGATTGAGTGGTACCTCCATTTTTACTTTTCAACACAGCTCCTTTCTTTTCTCATTATTGGCTGTTACCCCTTTACGTCTCACCAGCAGGTAGAGGGGACACAGTTCTTTAAAACCCCTTCAGCATTTATTGTTTGTGGACTTTTTGCTGATGGTCAGTCGACGGGTGTAAGTTGAAACTTTTTGTAGATTAGATTGCATGGGTCTAACGCTCCCTGAGGTTGAGCTTTTATCCATTTTCCTTTTTTTTTTAAAGGGCGTGAGTAAAATTTAACTCTTCATACTCTCTTCTTGAAACATTTGCCTTTTTTGAATTTTTTTGTCCATACCCTACTTCAGCACAATTTTTTAGGCCAGGCGTCCTTTACAGCCCTGAGTCCTTGTGAATGTTAAGTGACCATTAGCTGTGAGTTTAAAGCTGCTCTTGCAGGAAACGGCCACAAGGTGGCAGCATTTCTCATTTACCAAATTTGGTAACTGGGGAAACAGAGCCTTAATGGAAGTGGTGTTCTAGGTTGTAAATTCGATTGGAATGTGCCAGGAAAAAAGCCCTTTAAGTTTATGTCTCGTTACTTCTTGTTCATATTTGTAATTTACTTTTTATTTTTTATCCCAGCAAATTTGATTACAATGGTTTGTTTGTTCTAGGTGTGCAAGATGTGGTTCTTTCTCACATATACGTGTATCTATTCTTCCTCGCATCCTTTTCCCACGTAGGTTATGGCACAATGTTGAGTAGTCTTCTCCTGGTCTTCCGTACGTCTTTGGTGATTATATATTTCACATGGTTTGTATATCTCTGTTAACCCCAATATGGTAATGTATCCAATCCTCATCCCTTTCTATTGGGTGAACCGTAAGTTTTTTTAATGAATCTGTGATTGCCTTTCTCTGTGGAAATATCCTCATTGGTATCAATTTTTAAGTAACTCCTAACAGTGATATGATAGGATATGTGTCTTTTGCTATCTCACTTACTACAGGTGGCGTGATTACGTCTAGACTCATCTATGGTGCTGCAAATGGCATTGTTTCATTTTTTTTCACTAGCGAATATTCCATCTGTACATGGAGGAGTTCTTCTTTGTCCACCCATCTGTTGGTGGACTTTTTGGTTACTTTCGTATCTTGGCTATTGTAATACTGTGCAATGCAGATTTGCCTGCCTGTGTCTTTCCAATTCTCTCTTCTTAGATTATAGGTCGAGGAGTGGGCCTGCTGGATCATACGGTAGCTCAATGTTGACCTTTGTAAGGCACCTCCATTCTGCTCTCATTTGTGGCCCTTTCCAAGTTACGTCCCACTTGAAGTTGAGGGTATGCATTTCTCCACAACACCTTCAGCATTTATTGTTTGTAGTTTTCTTGCTGATGGTTATTCTGACAAGTGTGAGCTGATACCTCTTTGTGGTTGAATTCGCGTGTGCCTCATAATCCGTTGAAATTGACCTTTAAGGCATGTCCATTTTATTTTTCAAGCTGTGATTACCCCTTAGTTCTTCAAAGTGTTCTCTTAAAGTATGTGTCACATTTTGAAATGTTTTGGCCATTACCTCCCTCAAGACATTTTGAGGGCAGGTTTCATTGACAGTTCTGCAGTACTTGTTCCTACGAAATGACCATTAGCACAGGCTTTAAAGCTGCTTTTGCAGCTAACTGCCAGAGGGTGGCAGCCCTTCTATGTTCCCCATCCTGGTAACTAGGGAAAAGCCCTTGCGGCCTGTGGTGTTTCTCGCTTATAAATTAGAGTGGAGTGTGCCCGGACAAACCCACACAAGCTGATGTCTCCTTACTTTAGTTGGATTTTTAAATTTGATTTTTATTTTTTATTGGAGTAATTTTCCACTGAGTACGTGGACCACTTCTACTTTGTGCATTCCTCGGTTGATGGACATTTTCATTGCTTCCAAGTGTTGGCGATGGTAAATATTGTTGGAGTGCAGGATTGCCAGCCTGTGACTTTTTGATTCTCATTTTCTCAGGTGATAGGCCCAGCAGTGGGTGTGATTGATTGACTGGTAGCCCCGTGTTTCCCTTTTCAAAGCACCTTCTTTGTGTTTACATTAGTGGCTCTTACCACGTCCCACTTAGAATCGAGGGTACGCATTTCTCCACAATCGATTTAGCGTTTATTGTTTGCAGCATTTATGCTAATGGCCCTCCTGGCTGCTGTGAGCTGATAGGGTTCTGTAATTTGGCTTTGCATGTCTTTGAAAATTCGTAAAACTCATCATTTTTCTCCGCCGTTTTCTTTTCTCTTAAAAAAAAGGAAACAATTGGGAGTACAATATAACTCTTGAAATTGTCTTCTTGGAAGGTTGCCCTCTTTTGAATTTTTTGGTCGATTTTCCACGCCAGAGTTTTTTTAGAGAGCAGGTGTCATTGCCCGAACTGCAAGTTTGGTGAATATTTCGTGACCTTTAGCAATGGGTTTTAAGCTGCTGTTGTGGGAAGTGGCCTCAAGGAGGCAGCATTTCTCCATTCCCAAATCTGGGTACTAGGGCAGCAGAACCTTTCTGGAAGTTGTGTTCCTAGGTTGTAAATTACATTGGAATGTGCATGGAGAAACCCCCATAAGTTTATGTCTCATTATTTCTTCTTGGTTTTTAAAAGTGTTTTAATTGGAGTAAAGCTTAGAATATTGTTTGTCCTAGGTGGACACAATCTGGTTCATTTGTACATTATATATGTCTATTCAAGTACAGATCCTCTTCCCATGTAAAATGTTACAGAGGGTTCCGCAGACCTCCCTTGCTATATGGTCGGTCTTTTTGAGATATGTATATAATATGTGTTTGTATACATATAGTAACACTAATCTTAATTTATCCATTCCCCCCACCTTTCCTTTAAGATGAGCATAGTTTGTTGTCTAAGTCTGTGAGTGTCTTTCTCTGTGGAAATATGTTCATTTGTGTCAGTTATTAGATAACGCCTATAAGTGATATCATAGAATATAGGTCTTTTACTTTCCGACTTACCTCATGTTTCGTGATTATCTCCAGACTCATTTGTGGTGCCTCAGAGAGCAACGGTTCATCGTTTTCCATGGCTAATATTCCATTGTGTGCATGGACCACTTCTTCTTTATCCATTCACCTCTTGTTGGATATTTTGATTGCTTCACTGTCTTGGCTATTGTGAATAAGGCTGCACTGCAGCTTTTGCGGCCTGTGTCTTCTCGATTCTTGTCTTCTCAGGTGAGAGGTCCATTGGTGCGCCTGCTGGATTGAGTGGTACCTCCATTTTTACTTTTCAACACAGCTCCTTTCTTTTCTCATTATTGGCTGTTACCCCTTTACGTCTCACCAGCAGGTAGAGGGGACACAGTTCTTTAAAACCCCTTCAGCATTTATTGTTTGTGGACTTTTTGCTGATGGTCAGTCGACGGGTGTAAGTTGAAACTTTTTGTAGATTAGATTGCATGGGTCTAACGCTCCCTGAGGTTGAGCTTTTATCCATTTTCCTTTTTTTTTTAAAGGGCGTGAGTAAAATTTAACTCTTCATACTCTCTTCTTGAAACATTTGCCTTTTTTGAATTTTTTTGTCCATACCCTACTTCAGCACAATTTTTTAGGCCAGGCGTCCTTTACAGCCCTGAGTCCTTGTGAATGTTAAGTGACCATTAGCTGTGAGTTTAAAGCTGCTCTTGCAGGAAACGGCCACAAGGTGGCAGCATTTCTCATTTACCAAATTTGGTAACTGGGGAAACAGAGCCTTAATGGAAGTGGTGTTCTAGGTTGTAAATTCGAATGGAATGTGCCAGGAAAAAAGCCCTTTAAGTTTATGTCTCGTTACTTCTTGTTCATATTTGTAATTTACTTTTTATTTTTTATCCCAGCAAATTTGATTACAATGGTTTGTTTGTTCTAGGTGTGCAAGATGTGGTTCTTTCTCACATATACGTGTATCTATTCTTCCTCGCATCCTTTTCCCACGTAGGTTATGGCACAATGTTGAGTAGTCTTCTCCTGGTCTTCCGTACGTCTTTGGTGATTATATATTTCACATGGTTTGTATATCTCTGTTAACCCCAATATGGTAATGTATCCAATCCTCATCCCTTTCTATTGGGTGAACCGTAAGTTTTTTTAATGAATCTGTGATTGCCTTTCTCTGTGGAAATATCCTCATTGGTATCAATTTTTAAGTAACTCCTAACAGTGATATGATAGGATATGTGTCTTTTGCTATCTCACTTACTACAGGTGGCGTGATTACGTCTAGACTCATCTATGGTGCTGCAAATGGCATTGTTTCATTTTTTTTCACTAGCGAATATTCCATCTGTACATGGAGGAGTTCTTCTTTGTCCACCCATCTGTTGGTGGACTTTTTGGTTACTTTCGTATCTTGGCTATTGTAATACTGTGCAATGCAGGTTTGCCTGCCTGTGTCTTTCCAATTCTCTCTTCTTAGATTATAGGTCGAGGAGTGGGCCTGCTGGATCATACGGTAGCTCAATGTTGACCTTTGTAAGGCACCTCCATTCTGCTCTCATTTGTGGCCCTTTCCAAGTTACGTCCCACTTGAAGTTGAGGGTATGCATTTCTCCACAACACCTTCAGCATTTATTGTTTGTAGTTTTCTTGCTGATGGTTATTCTGACAAGTGTGAGCTGATACCTCTTTGTGGTTGAATTCGCGTGTGCCTCATAATCCGTTGAAATTGACCTTTAAGGCATGTCCATTTTATTTTTCAAGCTGTGATTACCCCTTAGTTCTTCAAAGTGTTCTCTTAAAGTATGTGTCACATTTTGAAATGTTTTGGCCATTACCTCCCTCAAGACATTTTGAGGGCAGGTTTCATTGACAGTTCTGCAGTACTTGTTCCTACGAAATGACCATTAGCACAGGCTTTAAAGCTGCTTTTGCAGCTAACTGCCAGAGGGTGGCAGCCCTTCTATGTTCCCCATCCTGGTAACTAGGGAAAAGCCCTTGCGGCCTGTGGTGTTTCTCGCTTATAAATTAGAGTGGAGTGTGCCCGGACAAACCCACACAAGCTGATGTCTCCTTACTTTAGTTGGATTTTTAAATTTGATTTTTATTTTTTATTGGAGTAATTTTCCACTGAGTACGTGGACCACTTCTACTTTGTGCATTCCTCGGTTGATGGACATTTTCATTGCTTCCAAGTGTTGGCGATGGTAAATATTGTTGGAGTGCAGGATTGCCAGCCTGTGACTTTTTGATTCTCATTTTCTCAGGTGATAGGCCCAGCAGTGGGTGTGATTGATTGACTGGTAGCCCCGTGTTTCCCTTTTCAAAGCACCTTCTTTGTGTTTACATTAGTGGCTCTTACCACGTCCCACTTAGAATCGAGGGTACGCATTTCTCCACAATCGATTTAGCGTTTATTGTTTGCAGCATTTATGCTAATGGCCCTCCTGGCTGCTGTGAGCTGATAGGGTTCTGTAATTTGGCTTTGCATGTCTTTGAAAATTCGTAAAACTCATCATTTTTCTCCGCCGTTTTCTTTTCTCTTAAAAAAAAGGAAACAATTGGGAGTACAATATAACTCTTGAAATTGTCTTCTTGGAAGGTTGCCCTCTTTTGAATTTTTTGGTCGATTTTCCACGCCAGAGTTTTTTTAGAGAGCAGGTGTCATTGCCCGAACTGCAAGTTTGGTGAATATTTCGTGACCTTTAGCAATGGGTTTTAAGCTGCTGTTGTGGGAAGTGGCCTCAAGGAGGCAGCATTTCTCCATTCCCAAATCTGGGTACTAGGGCAGCAGAACCTTTCTGGAAGTTGTGTTCCTAGGTTGTAAATTACATTGGAATGTGCATGGAGAAACCCCCATAAGTTTATGTCTCATTATTTCTTCTTGGTTTTTAAAAGTGTTTTAATTGGAGTAAAGCTTAGAATATTGTTTGTCCTAGGTGGACACAATCTGGTTCATTTGTACATTATATATGTCTATTCAAGTACAGATCCTCTTCCCATGTAAAATGTTACAGAGGGTTCCGCAGACCTCCCTTGCTATATGGTCGGTCTTTTTGAGATATGTATATAATATGTGTTTGTATACATATAGTAACACTAATCTTAATTTATCCATTCCCCCCACCTTTCCTTTAAGATGAGCATAGTTTGTTGTCTAAGTCTGTGAGTGTCTTTCTCTGTGGAAATATGTTCATTTGTGTCAGTTATTAGATAACGCCTATAAGTGATATCATAGAATATAGGTCTTTTACTTTCCGACTTACCTCATGTTTCGTGATTATCTCCAGACTCATTTGTGGTGCCTCAGAGAGCAACGGTTCATCGTTTTCCATGGCTAATATTCCATTGTGTGCATGGACCACTTCTTCTTTATCCATTCACCTCTTGTTGGATATTTTGATTGCTTCACTGTCTTGGCTATTGTGAATAAGGCTGCACTGCAGCTTTTGCGGCCTGTGTCTTCTCGATTCTTGTCTTCTCAGGTGAGAGGTCCATTGGTGCGCCTGCTGGATTGAGTGGTACCTCCATTTTTACTTTTCAACACAGCTCCTTTCTTTTCTCATTATTGGCTGTTACCCCTTTACGTCTCACCAGCAGGTAGAGGGGACACAGTTCTTTAAAACCCCTTCAGCATTTATTGTTTGTGGACTTTTTGCTGATGGTCAGTCGACGGGTGTAAGTTGAAACTTTTTGTAGATTAGATTGCATGGGTCTAACGCTCCCTGAGGTTGAGCTTTTATCCATTTTCCTTTTTTTTTTAAAGGGCGTGAGTAAAATTTAACTCTTCATACTCTCTTCTTGAAACATTTGCCTTTTTTGAATTTTTTTGTCCATACCCTACTTCAGCACAATTTTTTAGGCCAGGCGTCCTTTACAGCCCTGAGTCCTTGTGAATGTTAAGTGACCATTAGCTGTGAGTTTAAAGCTGCTCTTGCAGGAAACGGCCACAAGGTGGCAGCATTTCTCATTTACCAAATTTGGTAACTGGGGAAACAGAGCCTTAATGGAAGTGGTGTTCTAGGTTGTAAATTCGAATGGAATGTGCCAGGAAAAAAGCCCTTTAAGTTTATGTCTCGTTACTTCTTGTTCATATTTGTAATTTACTTTTTATTTTTTATCCCAGCAAATTTGATTACAATGGTTTGTTTGTTCTAGGTGTGCAAGATGTGGTTCTTTCTCACATATACGTGTATCTATTCTTCCTCGCATCCTTTTCCCACGTAGGTTATGGCACAATGTTGAGTAGTCTTCTCCTGGTCTTCCGTACGTCTTTGGTGATTATATATTTCACATGGTTTGTATATCTCTGTTAACCCCAATATGGTAATGTATCCAATCCTCATCCCTTTCTATTGGGTGAACCGTAAGTTTTTTTAATGAATCTGTGATTGCCTTTCTCTGTGGAAATATCCTCATTGGTATCAATTTTTAAGTAACTCCTAACAGTGATATGATAGGATATGTGTCTTTTGCTATCTCACTTACTACAGGTGGCGTGATTACGTCTAGACTCATCTATGGTGCTGCAAATGGCATTGTTTCATTTTTTTTCACTAGCGAATATTCCATCTGTACATGGAGGAGTTCTTCTTTGTCCACCCATCTGTTGGTGGACTTTTTGGTTACTTTCGTATCTTGGCTATTGTAATACTGTGCAATGCAGGTTTGCCTGCCTGTGTCTTTCCAATTCTCTCTTCTTAGATTATAGGTCGAGGAGTGGGCCTGCTGGATCATACGGTAGCTCAATGTTGACCTTTGTAAGGCACCTCCATTCTGCTCTCATTTGTGGCCCTTTCCATGTTACGTCCCACTTGAAGTTGAGGGTATGCATTTCTCCACAACAACTTCAGCATTTATTGTTTGTAGTTTTCTTGCTGATGGTTATTCTGACAAGTGTGAGCTGATACCTCTTTGTGGTTGAATTCGCGTGTGCCTCATAATCCGTTGAAATTGACCTTTAAGGCATGTCCATTTTATTTTTCAAGCTGTGATTACCCCTTAGTTCTTCAAAGTGTTCTCTTAAAGTATGTGTCACATTTTGAAATGTTTTGGCCATTACCTCCCTCAAGACATTTTGAGGGCAGGTTTCATTTACAGTTCTGCAGTACTTGTTCCTACGAAATGACCATTAGCACAGGCTTTAAAGCTGCTTTTGCAGCTAACTGCCAGAGGGTGGCAGCCCTTCTATGTTCCCCACCCTGGTAACTAGGGAAAAGCCCTTGCGGCCTGTGGTGTTTCTCGCGTATAAATTAGAGTGGAGTGTGCCCGGACAAACCCACACAAGCTGATGTCTCCTTACTTTAGTTGGATTTTTAAATTTGATTTTTATTTTTTATTGGAGTAATTTTCCACTGAGTACGTGGACCACTTCTACTTTGTGCATTCCTCGGTTGATGGACATTTTCATTGCTTCCAAGTGTTGGCGATGGTAAATATTGTTGGAGTGCAGGATTGCCAGCCTGTGACTTTTTGATTCTCATTTTCTCAGGTGATAGGCCCAGCAGTGGGTGTGATTGATTGACTGGTAGCCCCGTGTTTCCCTTTTCAAAGCACCTTCTTTGTGTTTACATTAGTGGCTCTTACCACGTCCCACTTAGAATCGAGGGTACGCATTTCTCCACAATCGATTTAGCGTTTATTGTTTGCAGCATTTATGCTAATGGCCCTCCTGGCTGCTGTGAGCTGATAGGGTTCTGTAATTTGGCTTTGCATGTCTTTGAAAATTCGTAAAACTCATCATTTTTCTCCGCCGTTTTCTTTTCTCTTAAAAAAAAGGAAACAATTGGGAGTACAATATAACTCTTGAAATTGTCTTCTTGGAAGGTTGCCCTCTTTTGAATTTTTTGGTCGATTTTCCACGCCAGAGTTTTTTTAGAGAGCAGGTGTCATTGCCCGAACTGCAAGTTTGGTGAATATTTCGTGACCTTTAGCAATGGGTTTAAAGCTGCTGTTGTGGGAAGTGGCCTCAAGGAGGCAGCATTTCTCCATTCCCAAATCTGGGTACTAGGGCAGCAGAGCCTTTCTGGAAGTTGTGTTCCTAGGTTGTAAATTACATTGGAATGTGCATGGAGAAACCCCCATAAGTTTATGTCTCATTATTTCTTCTTGGTTTTTAAAAGTGTTTTAATTGGAGTAAAGCTTAGAATATTGTTTGTCCTAGGTGGACACAATCTGGTTCATTTGTACATTATATATGTCTATTCAAGTACAGATCCTCTTCCCATGTAAAATGTTACAGAGGGTTCCGCAGACCTCCCTTGCTATATGGTCGGTCTTTTTGAGATATGTATATAATATGTGTTTGTATACATATAGTAACACTAATCTTAATTTATCCATTCCCCCCACCTTTCCTTTAAGATGAGCATAGTTTGTTGTCTAAGTCTGTGAGTGTCTTTCTCTGTGGAAATATGTTCATTTGTGTCAGTTATTAGATAACGCCTATAAGTGATATCATAGAATATAGGTCTTTTACTTTCCGACTTACCTCATGTTTCGTGATTATCTCCAGACTCATTTGTGGTGCCTCAGAGAGCAACGGTTCATCGTTTTCCATGGCTAATATTCCATTGTGTGCATGGACCACTTCTTCTTTATCCATTCACCTCTTGTTGGATATTTTGATTGCTTCACTGTCTTGGCTATTGTGAATAAGGCTGCACTGCAGCTTTTGCGGCCTGTGTCTTCTCGATTCTTGTCTTCTCAGGTGAGAGGTCCATTGGTGCGCCTGCTGGATTGAGTGGTACCTCCATTTTTACTTTTCAACACAGCTCCTTTCTTTTCTCATTATTGGCTGTTACCCCTTTACGTCTCACCAGCAGGTAGAGGGGACACAGTTCTTTAAAACCCCTTCAGCATTTATTGTTTGTGGACTTTTTGCTGATGGTCAGTCGACGGGTGTAAGTTGAAACTTTTTGTAGATTAGATTGCATGGGTCTAACGCTCCCTGAGGTTGAGCTTTTATCCATTTTCCTTTTTTTTTTAAAGGGCGTGAGTAAAATTTAACTCTTCATACTCTCTTCTTGAAACATTTGCCTTTTTTGAATTTTTTTGTCCATACCCTACTTCAGCACAATTTTTTAGGCCAGGCGTCCTTTACAGCCCTGAGTCCTTGTGAATGTTAAGTGACCATTAGCTGTGAGTTTAAAGCTGCTCTTGCAGGAAACGGCCACAAGGTGGCAGCATTTCTCATTTACCAAATTTGGTAACTGGGGAAACAGAGCCTTAATGGAAGTGGTGTTCTAGGTTGTAAATTCGAATGGAATGTGCCAGGAAAAAAGCCCTTTAAGTTTATGTCTCGTTACTTCTTGTTCATATTTGTAATTTACTTTTTATTTTTTATCCCAGCAAATTTGATTACAATGGTTTGTTTGTTCTAGGTGTGCAAGATGTGGTTCTTTCTCACATATACGTGTATCTATTCTTCCTCGCATCCTTTTCCCACGTAGGTTATGGCACAATGTTGAGTAGTCTTCTCCTGGTCTTCCGTACGTCTTTGGTGATTATATATTTCACATGGTTTGTATATCTCTGTTAACCCCAATATGGTAATGTATCCAATCCTCATCCCTTTCTATTGGGTGAACCGTAAGTTTTTTTAATGAATCTGTGATTGCCTTTCTCTGTGGAAATATCCTCATTGGTATCAATTTTTAAGTAACTCCTAACAGTGATATGATAGGATATGTGTCTTTTGCTATCTCACTTACTACAGGTGGCGTGATTACGTCTAGACTCATCTATGGTGCTGCAAATGGCATTGTTTCATTTTTTTTCACTAGCGAATATTCCATCTGTACATGGAGGAGTTCTTCTTTGTCCACCCATCTGTTGGTGGACTTTTTGGTTACTTTCGTATCTTGGCTATTGTAATACTGTGCAATGCAGGTTTGCCTGCCTGTGTCTTTCCAATTCTCTCTTCTTAGATTATAGGTCGAGGAGTGGGCCTGCTGGATCATACGGTAGCTCAATGTTGACCTTTGTAAGGCACCTCCATTCTGCTCTCATTTGTGGCCCTTTCCATGTTACGTCCCACTTGAAGTTGAGGGTATGCATTTCTCCACAACAACTTCAGCATTTATTGTTTGTAGTTTTCTTGCTGATGGTTATTCTGACAAGTGTGAGCTGATACCTCTTTGTGGTTGAATTCGCGTGTGCCTCATAATCCGTTGAAATTGACCTTTAAGGCATGTCCATTTTATTTTTCAAGCTGTGATTACCCCTTAGTTCTTCAAAGTGTTCTCTTAAAGTATGTGTCACATTTTGAAATGTTTTGGCCATTACCTCCCTCAAGACATTTTGAGGGCAGGTTTCATTTACAGTTCTGCAGTACTTGTTCCTACGAAATGACCATTAGCACAGGCTTTAAAGCTGCTTTTGCAGCTAACTGCCAGAGGGTGGCAGCCCTTCTATGTTCCCCACCCTGGTAACTAGGGAAAAGCCCTTGCGGCCTGTGGTGTTTCTCGCTTATAAATTAGAGTGGAGTGTGCCCGGACAAACCCACACAAGCTGATGTCTCCTTACTTTAGTTGGATTTTTAAATTTGATTTTTATTTTTTATTGGAGTAATTTTCCACTGAGTACGTGGACCACTTCTACTTTGTGCATTCCTCGGTTGATGGACATTTTCATTGCTTCCAAGTGTTGGCGATGGTAAATATTGTTGGAGTGCAGGATTGCCAGCCTGTGACTTTTTGATTCTCATTTTCTCAGGTGATAGGCCCAGCAGTGGGTGTGATTGATTGACTGGTAGCCCCGTGTTTCCCTTTTCAAAGCACCTTCTTTGTGTTTACATTAGTGGCTCTTACCACGTCCCACTTAGAATCGAGGGTACGCATTTCTCCACAATCGATTTAGCGTTTATTGTTTGCAGCATTTATGCTAATGGCCCTCCTGGCTGCTGTGAGCTGATAGGGTTCTGTAATTTGGCTTTGCATGTCTTTGAAAATTCGTAAAACTCATCATTTTTCTCCGCCGTTTTCTTTTCTCTTAAAAAAAAGGAAACAATTGGGAGTACAATATAACTCTTGAAATTGTCTTCTTGGAAGGTTGCCCTCTTTTGAATTTTTTGGTCGATTTTCCACGCCAGAGTTTTTTTAGAGAGCAGGTGTCATTTCCCGAACTGCAAGTTTGGTGAATATTTCGTGACCTTTAGCAATGGGTTTAAAGCTGCTGTTGTGGGAAGTGGCCTCAAGGAGGCAGCATTTCTCCATTCCCAAATCTGGGTACTAGGGCAGCAGAGCCTTTCTGGAAGTTGTGTTCCTAGGTTGTAAATTACATTGGAATGTGCATGGAGAAACCCCCATAAGTTTATGTCTCATTATTTCTTCTTGGTTTTTAAAAGTGTTTTAATTGGAGTAAAGCTTAGAATATTGTTTGTCCTAGGTGGACACAATCTGGTTCATTTGTACATTATATATGTCTATTCAAGTACAGATCCTCTTCCCGTGTAAAATGTTACAGAGGGTTCCGCAGACCTCCCTTGCTATATGGTCGGTCTTTTTGAGATATGTATATAATATGTGTTTGTATACATATAGTAACACTAATCTTAATTTATCCATTCCCCCCACCTTTCCTTTAAGATGAGCATAGTTTGTTGTCTAAGTCTGTGAGTGTCTTTCTCTGTGGAAATATGTTCATTTGTGTCAGTTATTAGATAACGCCTATAAGTGATATCATAGAATATAGGTCTTTTACTTTCCGACTTACCTCATGTTTCGTGATTATCTCCAGACTCATTTGTGGTGCCTCAGAGAGCAACGGTTCATCGTTTTCCATGGCTAATATTCCATTGTGTGCATGGACCACTTCTTCTTTATCCATTCACCTCTTGTTGGATATTTTGATTGCTTCACTGTCTTGGCTATTGTGAATAAGGCTGCACTGCAGCTTTTGCGGCCTGTGTCTTCTCGATTCTTGTCTTCTCAGGTGAGAGGTCCATTGGTGCGCCTGCTGGATTGAGTGGTACCTCCATTTTTACTTTTCAACACAGCTCCTTTCTTTTCTCATTATTGGCTGTTACCCCTTTACGTCTCACCAGCAGGTAGAGGGGACACAGTTCTTTAAAACCCCTTCAGCATTTATTGTTTGTGGACTTTTTGCTGATGGTCAGTCGACGGGTGTAAGTTGAAACTTTTTGTAGATTAGATTGCATGGGTCTAACGCTCCCTGAGGTTGAGCTTTTATCCATTTTCCTTTTTTTTTTAAAGGGCGTGAGTAAAACTTAACTCTTCATACTCTCTTGAAACATTTGCCTTTTTTGAATTTTTTTGTCCATACCCTACTTCAGCACAATTTTTTAGGCCAGGCGTCCTTTACAGCCCTGAGTCCTTGTGAATGTTAAGTGACCATTAGCTGTGAGTTTAAAGCTGCTCTTGCAGGAAACGGCCAAAAGGTGGCAGCATTTCTCATTTACCAAATTTGGTAACTGGGGAAACAGAGCCTTAATGGAAGTGGTGTTCTAGGTTGTAAATTCGAATGGAATGTGCCAGGAAAAAAGCCCTTTAAGTTTATGTCTCGTTACTTCTTGTTCATATTTGTAATTTACTTTTTATTTTTTATCCCAGCAAATTTGATTACAATGGTTTGTTTGTTCTAGGTGTGCAAGATGTGGTTCTTTCTCACATATATGTGTATCTATTCTTCCTCGCATCCTTTTCCCACGTAGGTTATGGCACAATGTTGAGTAGTCTTCTCCTGGTCTTCCGTACGTCTTTGGTGATTATATATTTCACATGGTTTGTATATCTCTGTTAACCCCAATATGGTAATGTATCCAATCCTCATCCCTTTCTATTGGGTGAACCGTAAGTTTTTTTAATGAATCTGTGATTGCCTTTCTCTGTGGAAATATCCTCATTGGTATCAATTTTTAAGTAACTCCTAACAGTGATATGATAGGATATGTGTCTTTTGCTATCTCACTTACTACAGGTGGCGTGATTACGTCTAGACTCATCTATGGTGCTGCAAATGGCATTGTTTCATTTTTTTTCACTAGCGAATATTCCATCTGTACATGGAGGAGTTCTTCTTTGTCCACCCATCTGTTGGTGGACTTTTTGGTTACTTTCGTATCTTGGCTATTGTAATACTGTGCAATGCAGGTTTGCCTGCCTGTGTCTTTCCAATTCTCTCTTCTTAGATTATAGGTCGAGGAGTGGGCCTGCTGGATCATACGGTAGCTCAATGTTGACCTTTGTAAGGCACCTCCATTCTGCTCTCATTTGTGGCCCTTTCCAAGTTACGTCCCACTTGAAGTTGAGGGTATGCATTTCTCCACAACAACTTCAGCATTTATTGTTTGTAGTTTTCTTGCTGATGGTTATTCTGACAAGTGTGAGCTGATACCTCTTTGTGGTTGAATTCGCGTGTGCCTCATAATCCGTTGAAATTGACCTTTAAGGCATGTCCATTTTATTTTTCAAGCTGTGATTACCCCTTAGTTCTTCAAAGTGTTCTCTTAAAGTATGTGTCACATTTTGAAATGTTTTGGCCATTACCTCCCTCAAGACATTTTGAGGGCAGGTTTCATTTACAGTTCTGCAGTACTTGTTCCTACGAAATGACCATTAGCACAGGCTTTAAAGCTGCTTTTGCAGCTAACTGCCAGAGGGTGGCAGCCCTTCTATGTTCCCCACCCTGGTAACTAGGGAAAAGCCCTTGCGGCCTGTGGTGTTTCTCGCTTATAAATTAGAGTGGAGTGTGCCCGGACAAACCCACACAAGCTGATGTCTCCTTACTTTAGTTGGATTTTTAAATTTGATTTTTATTTTTTATTGGAGTAATTTTCCACTGAGTACGTGGACCACTTCTACTTTGTGCATTCCTCGGTTGATGGACATTTTCATTGCTTCCAAGTGTTGGCGATGGTAAATATTGTTGGAGTGCAGGATTGCCAGCCTGTGACTTTTTGATTCTCATTTTCTCAGGTGATAGGCCCAGCAGTGGGTGTGATTGATTGACTGGTAGCCCCGTGTTTCCCTTTTCAAAGCACCTTCTTTGTGTTTACATTAGTGGCTCTTACCACGTCCCACTTAGAATCGAGGGTACGCATTTCTCCACAATCGATTTAGCGTTTATTGTTTGCAGCATTTATGCTAATGGCCCTCCTGGCTGCTGTGAGCTGATAGGGTTCTGTAATTTGGCTTTGCATGTCTTTGAAAATTCGTAAAACTCATCATTTTTCTCCGCCGTTTTCTTTTCTCTTAAAAAAAAGGAAACAATTGGGAGTACAATATAACTCTTGAAATTGTCTTCTTGGAAGGTTGCCCTCTTTTGAATTTTTTGGTCGATTTTCCACGCCAGAGTTTTTTTAGAGAGCAGGTGTCATTTCCCGAACTGCAAGTTTGGTGAATATTTCGTGACCTTTAGCAATGGGTTTAAAGCTGCTGTTGTGGGAAGTGGCCTCAAGGAGGCAGCATTTCTCCATTCCCAAATCTGGGTACTAGGGCAGCAGAGCCTTTCTGGAAGTTGTGTTCCTAGGTTGTAAATTACATTGGAATGTGCATGGAGAAACCCCCATAAGTTTATGTCTCATTATTTCTTCTTGGTTTTTAAAAGTGTTTTAATTGGAGTAAAGCTTAGAATATTGTTTGTCCTAGGTGGACACAATCTGGTTCATTTGTACATTATATATGTCTATTCAAGTACAGATCCTCTTCCCGTGTAAAATGTTACAGAGGGTTCTGCAGACCTCCCTTGCTATATGGTCGGTCTTTTTGAGATATGTATATAATATGTGTTTGTATACATATAGTAACACTAATCTTAATTTATCCATTCCCCCCACCTTTCCTTTAAGATGAGCATAGTTTGTTTTCTAAGTCTGTGAGTGTCTTTCTCTGTGGAAATATGTCCATTTGTGTCAGTTATTAGATAACGCCTATAAGTGATATCATAGAATATAGGTCTTTTACTTTCCGACTTACCTCATGTTTCGTGATTATCTCCAGACTCATTTGTGGTGCCTCAGAGAGCAACGGTTCATCGTTTTCCATGGCTAATATTCCATTGTGTGCATGGACCACTTCTTCTTTATCCATTCACCTCTTGTTGGATATTTTGATTGCTTCACTGTCTTGGCTATTGTGAATAAGGCTGCACTGCAGCTTTTGCGGCCTGTGTCTTCTCGATTCTTGTCTTCTCAGGTGAGAGGTCCATTGGTGCGCCTGCTGGATTGAATGGTACCTCCATTTTTACTTTTCAACACAGCTCCTTTCTTTTCTCATTATTGGCTGTTACCCCTTTACGTCTCACCAGCAGGTAGAGGGGACACAGTTCTTTAAAACCCCTTCAGCATTTATTGTTTGTGGACTTTTTGCTGATGGTCAGTCGTCGGGTGTAAGTTGAAACTTTTTGTAGATTAGATTGCATGGGTCTATCGCTCCCTGAGGTTGAGCTTTTATCCATTTTCCTTTTTTTTTTAAAGGGCGTGAGTAAAACTTAACTCTTCATACTCTCTTCTTGAAACATTTGCCTGTTTTGAATTTTTCTGTCCACTCCCTACTTCAGCACAATTTTTTAGGCCAGGCGTCCTTTACAGCCCTGAGTCCTTGTGAATGTTAAGTGACCTTTAGCTGTGAGTTTAAAGCTGCTCTTGCAGGAAACGGCCACAAGGTGGCAGCATTTCTCATTTACCAAATTTGGTAACTGGGGAAACAGAGCCTTAATGGAAGTGGTGTTCTAGGTTGTAAATTCGAATGGAATGTGCCAGGAAAAAAGCCCTTTTAGTTTATGTCTCGTTACTTCTTGTTCATATTTGTAATTTACTTTTTATTTTTTATCCCAGCAAATTTGATTACAATGGTTTGTTTGTTCTAGGTGTGCAAGATGTGGTTCTTTCTCACATATACGTGTATCTATTCTTCCTCGCATCCTTTTCCCATGTAGGTTATGACACAATGTTGAGTAGTCTTCTCCTGGTCTTCCGTACGTATTTGGTGATTATATATTTAACATGGTTTGTATATCTCTGTTAACCCCAATATGGTAATGTATCCAATCCTCATCCCTTTCTATTGGGTGAACCGTAAGTTTTTTTAATGAATCTGTGATTGCCTTTCTCTGTGGAAATATCCTCTTTGGTATCAATTTTTAAGTAACTCCTAACAGTGATATGATAGGATATGTGTCTTTTGCTTTCTCACTTACTACAGGTGGCGTGATTACGTCTAGACTCATCTATGGTGCTGCAAATGGCATTGTTTCATTTTTTTTCACTAGCGAATATTCCATCTGTACATGGAGGAGTTCTTCTGTGTCCACCCATCTGTTGGTGGACTTTTTGGTTACTTCCATATCTTGGCTATTTTAATACTGTGCAATGCAGATTTGCCTGCCTGTGTCTTTCCAATTCTCTCTCCTTAGTTTATAGGTCGAGGAGTGGGCCTGCTGGATCATACGGTAGCTCAATGTTGACCTTTGTAAGGCACCTCCATTCTGCTCTCACTTGTGGCCCTTTCCAAGTTACGTCCCACTTGAAGTTGAGGGTATGCATTTCTCCACAACACCTTCAGCATTTATTGTTTGTAGTTTTCTTGCTGATGGTTATTCTGACAAGTGTGAGCTGATACCTCTTTGTGGTTGAATTCGCGTGTGCCTCATAATCCGTTGAAATTGACCTTTAAGGCATGTCCATTTTATTTTTCAAGCTGTGATTACCCCTTAGTTCTTCAAAGTGTTCTCTTAAAGTATGTGTCACATTTTGAAATGTTTTGGCCATTACCTCCCTCAAGACATTTTGAGGGCAGGTTTCATTTACAGTTCTGCAGTACTTGTTCCTACGAAATGACCATTAGCACAGGCTTTAAAGCTGCTTTTGCAGCTAACTGCCAGAGGGTGGCAGCCCTTCTATGTTCCCCATCCTGGTAACTAGGGAAAAGCCCTTGCGGCCTGTGGTGTTTCTCACTTATAAATTAGAGTGGAGTGTGCCCGGACAAACCCACACAAGCTGATGTCTCCTTACTTTAGTTGGATTTTTAAATTTGATTTTTATTTTTTATTGGAGTAATTTTCCACTGAGTACGTGGACCACTTCTACTTTGTGCATTCCTCGGTTGATGGACATTTTCATTGCTTCCAAGTGTTGGCGATGGTAAATATTGTTGGAGTGCATGATTGCCAGCCTGTGACTTTTTGATTCTCATTTTCTCAGGTGATAGGCCCAGCAGTGGGTGTGATTGCTTGACTGGTAGCCCCGTGTTTCCCTTTTCTAAGCACCTTCTTTGTGTTTACATTAGTGGCTCTTACCACGTCCCACTTAGAATCGAGGGTACGCATTTCTCCACAATCGATTTAGCGTTTATTGTTTGCAGCATTTATGCTAATGGCCCTCCTGGCTGCTGTGAGCTGATAGGGTTCTGTAATTTGGCTTTGCATGTCTTTGAAAATTCGTAAAACTCATCATTTTTCTCCGCCGTTTTCTTTTCTCTTAAAAAAAAGGAAACAATTGGGAGTACAATATAACTCTTGAAATTGTCTTCTTGGAAGGTTGCCCTCTTTTGAATTTTTTGGTCGATTTTCCACGCCAGAGTTTTTTTAGAGAGCAGGTGTCATTTCCCGAACTGCAAGTTTGGTGAATATTTCGTGACCTTTAGCAATGGGTTTTAAGCTGCTGTTGTGGGAAGTGGCCTCAAGGAGGCAGCATTTCTCCATTCCCAAATCTGGGTACTAGGGCAGCAGAGCCTTTCTGGAAGTTGTGTTCCTAGGTTGTAAATTACATTGGAATGTGCATGGAGAAACCCCCATAAGTTTATGTCTCATTATTTCTTCTTGGTTTTTAAAAGTGTTTTAATTGGAGTAAAGCTTAGAATATTGTTTGTCCTAGGTGGACACAATCTGGTTCATTTGTACATTATATATGTCTATTCAAGTACAGATCCTCTTCCCATGTAAAATGTTACAGAGGGTTCCGCAGACCTCCCTTGCTATATGGTCGGTCTTTTTGAGATATGTATATAATATGTGTTTGTATACATATAGTAACACTAATCTTAATTTATCCATTCCCCCCACCTTTCCTTTAAGATGAGCATAGTTTGTTGTCTAAGTCTGTGAGTGTCTTTCTCTGTGGAAATATGTTCATTTGTGTCAGTTATTAGATAACGCCTATAAGTGATATCATAGAATATAGGTCTTTTACTTTCCGACTTACCTCATGTTTCGTGATTATCTCCAGACTCATTTGTGGTGCCTCAGAGAGCAACGGTTCATCGTTTTCCATGGCTAATATTCCATTGTGTGCATGGACCACTTCTTCTTTATCCATTCACCTCTTGTTGGATATTTTGATTGCTTCACTGTCTTGGCTATTGTGAATAAGGCTGCACTGCAGCTTTTGCGGCCTGTGTCTTCTCGATTCTTGTCTTCTCAGGTGAGAGGTCCATTGGTGCGCCTGCTGGATTGAGTGGTACCTCCATTTTTACTTTTCAACACAGCTCCTTTCTTTTCTCATTATTGGCTGTTACCCCTTTACGTCTCACCAGCAGGTAGAGGGGACACAGTTCTTTAAAACCCCTTCAGCATTTATTGTTTGTGGACTTTTTGCTGATGGTCAGTCGACGGGTGTAAGTTGAAACTTTTTGTAGATTAGATTGCATGGGTCTAACGCTCCCTGAGGTTGAGCTTTTATCCATTTTCCTTTTTTTTTTAAAGGGCGTGAGTAAAATTTAACTCTTCATACTCTCTTCTTGAAACATTTGCCTTTTTTGAATTTTTTTGTCCATACCCTACTTCAGCACAATTTTTTAGGCCAGGCGTCCTTTACAGCCCTGAGTCCTTGTGAATGTTAAGTGACCATTAGCTGTGAGTTTAAAGCTGCTCTTGCAGGAAACGGCCACAAGGTGGCAGCATTTCTCATTTACCAAATTTGGTAACTGGGGAAACAGAGCCTTAATGGAAGTGGTGTTCTAGGTTGTAAATTCGAATGGAATGTGCCAGGAAAAAAGCCCTTTAAGTTTATGTCTCGTTACTTCTTGTTCATATTTGTAATTTACTTTTTATTTTTTATCCCAGCAAATTTGATTACAATGGTTTGTTTGTTCTAGGTGTGCAAGATGTGGTTCTTTCTCACATATACGTGTATCTATTCTTCCTCGCATCCTTTTCCCACGTAGGTTATGGCACAATGTTGAGTAGTCTTCTCCTGGTCTTCCGTACGTCTTTGGTGATTATATATTTCACATGGTTTGTATATCTCTGTTAACCCCAATATGGTAATGTATCCAATCCTCATCCCTTTCTATTGGGTGAACCGTAAGTTTTTTTAATGAATCTGTGATTGCCTTTCTCTGTGGAAATATCCTCATTGGTATCAATTTTTAAGTAACTCCTAACAGTGATATGATAGGATATGTGTCTTTTGCTATCTCACTTACTACAGGTGGCGTGATTACGTCTAGACTCATCTATGGTGCTGCAAATGGCATTGTTTCATTTTTTTTCACTAGCGAATATTCCATCTGTACATGGAGGAGTTCTTCTTTGTCCACCCATCTGTTGGTGGACTTTTTGGTTACTTTCGTATCTTGGCTATTGTAATACTGTGCAATGCAGGTTTGCCTGCCTGTGTCTTTCCAATTCTCTCTTCTTAGATTATAGGTCGAGGAGTGGGCCTGCTGGATCATACGGTAGCTCAATGTTGACCTTTGTAAGGCACCTCCATTCTGCTCTCATTTGTGGCCCTTTCCAAGTTACGTCCCAATTGAAGTTGAGGGTATGCATTTCTCCACAACACCTTCAGCATTTATTGTTTGTAGTTTTCTTGCTGATGGTTATTCTGACAAGTGTGAGCTGATACCTCTTTGTGGTTGAATTCGCGTGTGCCTCATAATCCGTTGAAATTGACCTTTAAGGCATGTCCATTTTATTTTTCAAGCTGTGATTACCCCTTAGTTCTTCAAAGTGTTCTCTTAAAGTATGTGTCACATTTTGAAATGTTTTGGCCATTACCTCCCTCAAGACATTTTGAGGGCAGGTTTCATTTACAGTTCTGCAGTACTTGTTCCTACGAAATGACCATTAGCACAGGCTTTAAAGCTGCTTTTGCAGCTAACTGCCAGAGGGTGGCAGCCCTTCTATGTTCCCCATCCTGGTAACTAGGGAAAAGCCCTTGCGGCCTGTGGTGTTTCTCACTTATAAATTAGAGTGGAGTGTGCCCGGACAAACCCACACAAGCTGATGTCTCCTTACTTTAGTTGGATTTTTAAATTTGATTTTTATTTTTTATTGGAGTAATTTTCCACTGAGTACGTGGACCACTTCTACTTTGTGCATTCCTCGGTTGATGGACATTTTCATTGCTTCCAAGTGTTGGCGATGGTAAATATTGTTGGAGTGCAGGATTGCCAGCCTGTGACTTTTTGATTCTCATTTTCTCAGGTGATAGGCCCAGCAGTGGGTGTGATTGATTGACTGGTAGCCCCGTGTTTCCCTTTTCAAAGCACCTTCTTTGTGTTTACATTAGTGGCTCTTACCACGTCCCACTTAGAATCGAGGGTACGCATTTCTCCACAATCGATTTAGCGTTTATTGTTTGCAGCATTTATGCTAATGGCCCTCCTGGCTGCTGTGAGCTGATAGGGTTCTGTAATTTGGCTTTGCATGTCTTTGAAAATTCGTAAAACTCATCATTTTTCTCCGCCGTTTTCTTTTCTCTTAAAAAAAAGGAAACAATTGGGAGTACAATATAACTCTTGAAATTGTCTTCTTGGAAGGTTGCCCTCTTTTGAATTTTTTGGTCGATTTTCCACGCCAGAGTTTTTTTAGAGAGCAGGTGTCATTTCCCGAACTGCAAGTTTGGTGAATATTTCGTGACCTTTAGCAATGGGTTTAAAGCTGCTGTTGTGGGAAGTGGCCTCAAGGAGGCAGCATTTCTCCATTCCCAAATCTGGGTACTAGGGCAGCAGAGCCTTTCTGGAAGTTGTGTTCCTAGGTTGTAAATTACATTGGAATGTGCATGGAGAAACCCCCATAAGTTTATGTCTCATTATTTCTTCTTGGTTTTTAAAAGTGTTTTAATTGGAGTAAAGCTTAGAATATTGTTTGTCCTAGGTGGACACAATCTGGTTCATTTGTACATTATATATGTCTATTCAAGTACAGATCCTCTTCCCATGTAAAATGTTACAGAGGGTTCCGCAGACCTCCCTTGCTATATGGTCGGTCTTTTTGAGATATGTATATAATATGTGTTTGTATACATATAGTAACACTAATCTTAATTTATCCATTCCCCCCACCTTTCCTTTAAGATGAGCATAGTTTGTTGTCTAAGTCTGTGAGTGTCTTTCTCTGTGGAAATATGTTCATTTGTGTCAGTTATTAGATAACGCCTATAAGTGATATCATAGAATATAGGTCTTTTACTTTCCGACTTACCTCATGTTTCGTGATTATCTCCAGACTCATTTGTGGTGCCTCAGAGAGCAACGGTTCATCGTTTTCCATGGCTAATATTCCATTGTGTGCATGGACCACTTCTTCTTTATCCATTCACCTCTTGTTGGATATTTTGATTGCTTCACTGTCTTGGCTATTGTGAATAAGGCTGCACTGCAGCTTTTGCGGCCTGTGTCTTCTCGATTCTTGTCTTCTCAGGTGAGAGGTCCATTGGTGCGCCTGCTGGATTGAGTGGTACCTCCATTTTTACTTTTCAACACAGCTCCTTTCTTTTCTCATTATTGGCTGTTACCCCTTTACGTCTCACCAGCAGGTAGAGGGGACACAGTTCTTTAAAACCCCTTCAGCATTTATTGTTTGTGGACTTTTTGCTGATGGTCAGTCGACGGGTGTAAGTTGAAACTTTTTGTAGATTAGATTGCATGGGTCTAACGCTCCCTGAGGTTGAGCTTTTATCCATTTTCCTTTTTTTTTTAAAGGGCGTGAGTAAAATTTAACTCTTCATACTCTCTTCTTGAAACATTTGCCTTTTTTGAATTTTTTTGTCCATACCCTACTTCAGCACAATTTTTTAGGCCAGGCGTCCTTTACAGCCCTGAGTCCTTGTGAATGTTAAGTGACCATTAGCTGTGAGTTTAAAGCTGCTCTTGCAGGAAACGGCCACAAGGTGGCAGCATTTCTCATTTACCAAATTTGGTAACTGGGGAAACAGAGCCTTAATGGAAGTGGTGTTCTAGGTTGTAAATTCGAATGGAATGTGCCAGGAAAAAAGCCCTTTAAGTTTATGTCTCGTTACTTCTTGTTCATATTTGTAATTTACTTTTTATTTTTTATCCCAGCAAATTTGATTACAATGGTTTGTTTGTTCTAGGTGTGCAAGATGTGGTTCTTTCTCACATATACGTGTATCTATTCTTCCTCGCATCCTTTTCCCACGTAGGTTATGGCACAATGTTGAGTAGTCTTCTCCTGGTCTTCCGTACGTCTTTGGTGATTATATATTTCACATGGTTTGTATATCTCTGTTAACCCCAATATGGTAATGTATCCAATCCTCATCCCTTTCTATTGGGTGAACCGTAAGTTTTTTTAATGAATCTGTGATTGCCTTTCTCTGTGGAAATATCCTCATTGGTATCAATTTTTAAGTAACTCCTAACAGTGATATGATAGGATATGTGTCTTTTGCTATCTCACTTACTACAGGTGGCGTGATTACGTCTAGACTCATCTATGGTGCTGCAAATGGCATTGTTTCATTTTTTTTCACTAGCGAATATTCCATCTGTACATGGAGGAGTTCTTCTTTGTCCACCCATCTGTTGGTGGACTTTTTGGTTACTTTCGTATCTTGGCTATTGTAATACTGTGCAATGCAGGTTTGCCTGCCTGTGTCTTTCCAATTCTCTCTTCTTAGATTATAGGTCGAGGAGTGGGCCTGCTGGATCATACGGTAGCTCAATGTTGACCTTTGTAAGGCACCTCCATTCTGCTCTCATTTGTGGCCCTTTCCAAGTTACGTCCCAATTGAAGTTGAGGGTATGCATTTCTCCACAACACCTTCAGCATTTATTGTTTGTAGTTTTCTTGCTGATGGTTATTCTGACAAGTGTGAGCTGATACCTCTTTGTGGTTGAATTCGCGTGTGCCTCATAATCCGTTGAAATTGACCTTTAAGGCATGTCCATTTTATTTTTCAAGCTGTGATTACCCCTTAGTTCTTCAAAGTGTTCTCTTAAAGTATGTGTCACATTTTGAAATGTTTTGGCCATTACCTCCCTCAAGACATTTTGAGGGCAGGTTTCATTTACAGTTCTGCAGTACTTGTTCCTACGAAATGACCATTAGCACAGGCTTTAAAGCTGCTTTTGCAGCTAACTGCCAGAGGGTGGCAGCCCTTCTATGTTCCCCACCCTGGTAACTAGGGAAAAGCCCTTGCGGCCTGTGGTGTTTCTCGCTTATAAATTAGAGTGGAGTGTGCCCGGACAAACCCACACAAGCTGATGTCTCCTTACTTTAGTTGGATTTTTAAATTTGATTTTTATTTTTTATTGGAGTAATTTTCCACTGAGTACGTGGACCACTTCTACTTTGTGCATTCCTCGGTTGATGGACATTTTCATTGCTTCCAAGTGTTGGCGATGGTAAATATTGTTGGAGTGCAGGATTGCCAGCCTGTGACTTTTTGATTCTCATTTTCTCAGGTGATAGGCCCAGCAGTGGGTGTGATTGATTGACTGGTAGCCCCGTGTTTCCCTTTTCAAAGCACCTTCTTTGTGTTTACATTAGTGGCTCTTACCACGTCCCACTTAGAATCGAGGGTACGCATTTCTCCACAATCGATTTAGCGTTTATTGTTTGCAGCATTTATGCTAATGGCCCTCCTGGCTGCTGTGAGCTGATAGGGTTCTGTAATTTGGCTTTGCATGTCTTTGAAAATTCGTAAAACTCATCATTTTTCTCCGCCGTTTTCTTTTCTCTTAAAAAAAAGGAAACAATTGGGAGTACAATATAACTCTTGAAATTGTCTTCTTGGAAGGTTGCCCTCTTTTGAATTTTTTGGTCGATTTTCCACGCCAGAGTTTTTTTAGAGAGCAGGTGTCATTTCCCGAACTGCAAGTTTGGTGAATATTTCGTGACCTTTAGCAATGGGTTTAAAGCTGCTGTTGTGGGAAGTGGCCTCAAGGAGGCAGGATTTCTCCATTCCCAAATCTGGGTACTAGGGCAGCAGAGCCTTTCTGGAAGTTGTGTTCCTAGGTTGTAAATTACATTGGAATGTGCATGGAGAAACCCCCATAAGTTTATGTCTCATTATTTCTTCTTGGTTTTTAAAAGTGTTTTAATTGGAGTAAAGCTTAGAATATTGTTTGTCCTAGGTGGACACAATCTGGTTCATTTGTACATTATATATGTCTATTCAAGTACAGATCCTCTTCCCATGTAAAATGTTACAGAGGGTTCCGCAGACCTCCCTTGCTATATGGTCGGTCTTTTTGAGATATGTATATAATATGTGTTTGTATACATATAGTAACACTAATCTTAATTTATCCATTCCCCCCACCTTTCCTTTAAGATGAGCATAGTTTGTTGTCTAAGTCTGTGAGTGTCTTTCTCTGTGGAAATATGTTCATTTGTGTCAGTTATTAGATAACGCCTATAAGTGATATCATAGAATATAGGTCTTTTACTTTCCGACTTACCTCATGTTTCGTGATTATCTCCAGACTCATTTGTGGTGCCTCAGAGAGCAACGGTTCATCGTTTTCCATGGCTAATATTCCATTGTGTGCATGGACCACTTCTTCTTTATCCATTCACCTCTTGTTGGATATTTTGATTGCTTCACTGTCTTGGCTATTGTGAATAAGGCTGCACTGCAGCTTTTGCGGCCTGTGTCTTCTCGATTCTTGTCTTCTCAGGTGAGAGGTCCATTGGTGCGCCTGCTGGATTGAGTGGTACCTCCATTTTTACTTTTCAACACAGCTCCTTTCTTTTCTCATTATTGGCTGTTACCCCTTTACGTCTCACCAGCAGGTAGAGGGGACACAGTTCTTTAAAACCCCTTCAGCATTTATTGTTTGTGGACTTTTTGCTGATGGTCAGTCGACGGGTGTAAGTTGAAACTTTTTGTAGATTAGATTGCATGGGTCTAACGCTCCCTGAGGTTGAGCTTTTATCCATTTTCCTTTTTTTTTTAAAGGGCGTGAGTAAAATTTAACTCTTCATACTCTCTTGAAACATTTGCCTTTTTTGAATTTTTTTGTCCATACCCTACTTCAGCACAATTTTTTAGGCCAGGCGTCCTTTACAGCCCTGAGTCCTTGTGAATGTTAAGTGACCATTAGCTGTGAGTTTAAAGCTGCTCTTGCAGGAAACGGCCACAAGGTGGCAGCATTTCTCATTTACCAAATTTGGTAACTGGGGAAACAGAGCCTTAATGGAAGTGGTGTTCTAGGTTGTAAATTCGAATGGAATGTGCCAGGAAAAAAGCCCTTTAAGTTTATGTCTCGTTACTTCTTGTTCATATTTGTAATTTACTTTTTATTTTTTATCCCAGCAAATTTGATTACAATGGTTTGTTTGTTCTAGGTGTGCAAGATGTGGTTCTTTCTCACATATATGTGTATCTATTCTTCCTCGCATCCTTTTCCCACGTAGGTTATGGCACAATGTTGAGTAGTCTTCTCCTGGTCTTCCGTACGTCTTTGGTGATTATATATTTCACATGGTTTGTATATCTCTGTTAACCCCAATATGGTAATGTATCCAATCCTCATCCCTTTCTATTGGGTGAACCGTAAGTTTTTTTAATGAATCTGTGATTGCCTTTCTCTGTGGAAATATCCTCATTGGTATCAATTTTTAAGTAACTCCTAACAGTGATATGATAGGATATGTGTCTTTTGCTATCTCACTTACTACAGGTGGCGTGATTACGTCTAGACTCATCTATGGTGCTGCAAATGGCATTGTTTCATTTTTTTTCACTAGCGAATATTCCATCTGTACATGGAGGAGTTCTTCTTTGTCCACCCATCTGTTGGTGGACTTTTTGGTTACTTTCGTATCTTGGCTATTGTAATACTGTGCAATGCAGGTTTGCCTGCCTGTGTCTTTCCAATTCTCTCTTCTTAGATTATAGGTCGAGGAGTGGGCCTGCTGGATCATACGGTAGCTCAATGTTGACCTTTGTAAGGCACCTCCATTCTGCTCTCATTTGTGGCCCTTTCCAAGTTACGTCCCACTTGAAGTTGAGGGTATGCATTTCTCCACAACAACTTCAGCATTTATTGTTTGTAGTTTTCTTGCTGATGGTTATTCTGACAAGTGTGAGCTGATACCTCTTTGTGGTTGAATTCGCGTGTGCCTCATAATCCGTTGAAATTGACCTTTAAGGCATGTCCATTTTATTTTTCAAGCTGTGATTACCCCTTAGTTCTTCAAAGTGTTCTCTTAAAGTATGTGTCACATTTTGAAATGTTTTGGCCATTACCTCCCTCAAGACATTTTGAGGGCAGGTTTCATTTACAGTTCTGCAGTACTTGTTCCTACGAAATGACCATTAGCACAGGCTTTAAAGCTGCTTTTGCAGCTAACTGCCAGAGGGTGGCAGCCCTTCTATGTTCCCCACCCTGGTAACTAGGGAAAAGCCCTTGCGGCCTGTGGTGTTTCTCGCTTATAAATTAGAGTGGAGTGTGCCCGGACAAACCCACACAAGCTGATGTCTCCTTACTTTAGTTGGATTTTTAAATTTGATTTTTATTTTTTATTGGAGTAATTTTCCACTGAGTACGTGGACCACTTCTACTTTGTGCATTCCTCGGTTGATGGACATTTTCATTGCTTCCAAGTGTTGGCGATGGTAAATATTGTTGGAGTGCAGGATTGCCAGCCTGTGACTTTTTGATTCTCATTTTCTCAGGTGATAGGCCCAGCAGTGGGTGTGATTGATTGACTGGTAGCCCCGTGTTTCCCTTTTCAAAGCACCTTCTTTGTGTTTACATTAGTGGCTCTTACCACGTCCCACTTAGAATCGAGGGTACGCATTTCTCCACAATCGATTTAGCGTTTATTGTTTGCAGCATTTATGCTAATGGCCCTCCTGGCTGCTGTGAGCTGATAGGGTTCTGTAATTTGGCTTTGCATGTCTTTGAAAATTCGTAAAACTCATCATTTTTCTCCGCCGTTTTCTTTTCTCTTAAAAAAAAGGAAACAATTGGGAGTACAATATAACTCTTGAAATTGTCTTCTTGGAAGGTTGCCCTCTTTTGAATTTTTTGGTCGATTTTCCACGCCAGAGTTTTTTTAGAGAGCAGGTGTCATTTCCCGAACTGCAAGTTTGGTGAATATTTCGTGACCTTTAGCAATGGGTTTAAAGCTGCTGTTGTGGGAAGTGGCCTCAAGGAGGCAGCATTTCTCCATTCCCAAATCTGGGTACTAGGGCAGCAGAGCCTTTCTGGAAGTTGTGTTCCTAGGTTGTAAATTACATTGGAATGTGCATGGAGAAACCCCCATAAGTTTATGTCTCATTATTTCTTCTTGGTTTTTAAAAGTGTTTTAATTGGAGTAAAGCTTAGAATATTGTTTGTCCTAGGTGGACACAATCTGGTTCATTTGTACATTATATATGTCTATTCAAGTACAGATCCTCTTCCCATGTAAAATGTTACAGAGGGTTCCGCAGACCTCCCTTGCTATATGGTCGGTCTTTTTGAGATATGTATATAATATGTGTTTGTATACATATAGTAACACTAATCTTAATTTATCCATTCCCCCCACCTTTCCTTTAAGATGAGCATAGTTTGTTGTCTAAGTCTGTGAGTGTCTTTCTCTGTGGAAATATGTTCATTTGTGTCAGTTATTAGATAACGCCTATAAGTGATATCATAGAATATAGGTCTTTTACTTTCCGACTTACCTCATGTTTCGTGATTATCTCCAGACTCATTTGTGGTGCCTCAGAGAGCAACGGTTCATCGTTTTCCATGGCTAATATTCCATTGTGTGCATGGACCACTTCTTCTTTATCCATTCACCTCTTGTTGGATATTTTGATTGCTTCACTGTCTTGGCTATTGTGAATAAGGCTGCACTGCAGCTTTTGCGGCCTGTGTCTTCTCGATTCTTGTCTTCTCAGGTGAGAGGTCCATTGGTGCGCCTGCTGGATTGAGTGGTACCTCCATTTTTACTTTTCAACACAGCTCCTTTCTTTTCTCATTATTGGCTGTTACCCCTTTACGTCTCACCAGCAGGTAGAGGGGACACAGTTCTTTAAAACCCCTTCAGCATTTATTGTTTGTGGACTTTTTGCTGATGGTCAGTCGACGGGTGTAAGTTGAAACTTTTTGTAGATTAGATTGCATGGGTCTAACGCTCCCTGAGGTTGAGCTTTTATCCATTTTCCTTTTTTTTTTAAAGGGCGTGAGTAAAATTTAACTCTTCATACTCTCTTGAAACATTTGCCTTTTTTGAATTTTTTTGTCCATACCCTACTTCAGCACAATTTTTTAGGCCAGGCGTCCTTTACAGCCCTGAGTCCTTGTGAATGTTAAGTGACCATTAGCTGTGAGTTTAAAGCTGCTCTTGCAGGAAACGGCCACAAGGTGGCAGCATTTCTCATTTACCAAATTTGGTAACTGGGGAAACAGAGCCTTAATGGAAGTGGTGTTCTAGGTTGTAAATTCGAATGGAATGTGCCAGGAAAAAAGCCCTTTAAGTTTATGTCTCGTTACTTCTTGTTCATATTTGTAATTTACTTTTTATTTTTTATCCCAGCAAATTTGATTACAATGGTTTGTTTGTTCTAGGTGTGCAAGATGTGGTTCTTTCTCACATATATGTGTATCTATTCTTCCTCGCATCCTTTTCCCACGTAGGTTATGGCACAATGTTGAGTAGTCTTCTCCTGGTCTTCCGTACGTCTTTGGTGATTATATATTTCACATGGTTTGTATATCTCTGTTAACCCCAATATGGTAATGTATCCAATCCTCATCCCTTTCTATTGGGTGAACCGTAAGTTTTTTTAATGAATCTGTGATTGCCTTTCTCTGTGGAAATATCCTCATTGGTATCAATTTTTAAGTAACTCCTAACAGTGATATGATAGGATATGTGTCTTTTGCTATCTCACTTACTACAGGTGGCGTGATTACGTCTAGACTCATCTATGGTGCTGCAAATGGCATTGTTTCATTTTTTTTCACTAGCGAATATTCCATCTGTACATGGAGGAGTTCTTCTTTGTCCACCCATCTGTTGGTGGACTTTTTGGTTACTTTCGTATCTTGGCTATTGTAATACTGTGCAATGCAGGTTTGCCTGCCTGTGTCTTTCCAATTCTCTCTTCTTAGATTATAGGTCGAGGAGTGGGCCTGCTGGATCATACGGTAGCTCAATGTTGACCTTTGTAAGGCACCTCCATTCTGCTCTCATTTGTGGCCCTTTCCAAGTTACGTCCCACTTGAAGTTGAGGGTATGCATTTCTCCACAACACCTTCAGCATTTATTGTTTGTAGTTTTCTTGCTGATGGTTATTCTGACAAGTGTGAGCTGATACCTCTTTGTGGTTGAATTCGCGTGTGCCTCATAATCCGTTGAAATTGACCTTTAAGGCATGTCCATTTTATTTTTCAAGCTGTGATTACCCCTTAGTTCTTCAAAGTGTTCTCTTAAAGTATGTGTCACATTTTGAAATGTTTTGGCCATTACCTCCCTCAAGACATTTTGAGGGCAGGTTTCATTTACAGTTCTGCAGTACTTGTTCCTACGAAATGACCATTAGCACAGGCTTTAAAGCTGCTTTTGCAGCTAACTGCCAGAGGGTGGCAGCCCTTCTATGTTCCCCATCCTGGTAACTAGGGAAAAGCCCTTGCGGCCTGTGGTGTTTCTCGCTTATAAATTAGAGTGGAGTGTGCCCGGACAAACCCACACAAGCTGATGTCTCCTTACTTTAGTTGGATTTTTAAATTTGATTTTTATTTTTTATTGGAGTAATTTTCCACTGAGTACGTGGACCACTTCTACTTTGTGCATTCCTCGGTTGATGGACATTTTCATTGCTTCCAAGTGTTGGCGATGGTAAATATTGTTGGAGTGCAGGATTGCCAGCCTGTGACTTTTTGATTCTCATTTTCTCAGGTGATAGGCCCAGCAGTGGGTGTGATTGATTGACTGGTAGCCCCGTGTTTCCCTTTTCAAAGCACCTTCTTTGTGTTTACATTAGTGGCTCTTACCACGTCCCACTTAGAATCGAGGGTACGCATTTCTCCACAATCGATTTAGCGTTTATTGTTTGCAGCATTTATGCTAATGGCCCTCCTGGCTGCTGTGAGCTGATAGGGTTCTGTAATTTGGCTTTGCATGTCTTTGAAAATTCGTAAAACTCATCATTTTTCTCCGCCGTTTTCTTTTCTCTTAAAAAAAAGGAAACAATTGGGAGTACAATATAACTCTTGAAATTGTCTTCTTGGAAGGTTGCCCTCTTTTGAATTTTTTGGTCGATTTTCCACGCCAGAGTTTTTTTAGAGAGCAGGTGTCATTGCCCGAACTGCAAGTTTGGTGAATATTTCGTGACCTTTAGCAATGGGTTTTAAGCTGCTGTTGTGGGAAGTGGCCTCAAGGAGGCAGCATTTCTCCATTCCCAAATCTGGGTACTAGGGCAGCAGAACCTTTCTGGAAGTTGTGTTCCTAGGTTGTAAATTACATTGGAATGTGCATGGAGAAACCCCCATAAGTTTATGTCTCATTATTTCTTCTTGGTTTTTAAAAGTGTTTTAATTGGAGTAAAGCTTAGAATATTGTTTGTCCTAGGTGGACACAATCTGGTTCATTTGTACATTATATATGTCTATTCAAGTACAGATCCTCTTCCCATGTAAAATGTTACAGAGGGTTCCGCAGACCTCCCTTGCTATATGGTCGGTCTTTTTGAGATATGTATATAATATGTGTTTGTATACATATAGTAACACTAATCTTAATTTATCCATTCCCCCCACCTTTCCTTTAAGATGAGCATAGTTTGTTGTCTAAGTCTGTGAGTGTCTTTCTCTGTGGAAATATGTTCATTTGTGTCAGTTATTAGATAACGCCTATAAGTGATATCATAGAATATAGGTCTTTTACTTTCCGACTTACCTCATGTTTCGTGATTATCTCCAGACTCATTTGTGGTGCCTCAGAGAGCAACGGTTCATCGTTTTCCATGGCTAATATTCCATTGTGTGCATGGACCACTTCTTCTTTATCCATTCACCTCTTGTTGGATATTTTGATTGCTTCACTGTCTTGGCTATTGTGAATAAGGCTGCACTGCAGCTTTTGCGGCCTGTGTCTTCTCGATTCTTGTCTTCTCAGGTGAGAGGTCCATTGGTGCGCCTGCTGGATTGAGTGGTACCTCCATTTTTACTTTTCAACACAGCTCCTTTCTTTTCTCATTATTGGCTGTTACCCCTTTACGTCTCACCAGCAGGTAGAGGGGACACAGTTCTTTAAAACCCCTTCAGCATTTATTGTTTGTGGACTTTTTGCTGATGGTCAGTCGACGGGTGTAAGTTGAAACTTTTTGTAGATTAGATTGCATGGGTCTAACGCTCCCTGAGGTTGAGCTTTTATCCATTTTCCTTTTTTTTTTAAAGGGCGTGAGTAAAATTTAACTCTTCATACTCTCTTCTTGAAACATTTGCCTTTTTTGAATTTTTTTGTCCATACCCTACTTCAGCACAATTTTTTAGGCCAGGCGTCCTTTACAGCCCTGAGTCCTTGTGAATGTTAAGTGACCATTAGCTGTGAGTTTAAAGCTGCTCTTGCAGGAAACGGCCACAAGGTGGCAGCATTTCTCATTTACCAAATTTGGTAACTGGGGAAACAGAGCCTTAATGGAAGTGGTGTTCTAGGTTGTAAATTCGAATGGAATGTGCCAGGAAAAAAGCCCTTTAAGTTTATGTCTCGTTACTTCTTGTTCATATTTGTAATTTACTTTTTATTTTTTATCCCAGCAAATTTGATTACAATGGTTTGTTTGTTCTAGGTGTGCAAGATGTGGTTCTTTCTCACATATACGTGTATCTATTCTTCCTCGCATCCTTTTCCCACGTAGGTTATGGCACAATGTTGAGTAGTCTTCTCCTGGTCTTCCGTACGTCTTTGGTGATTATATATTTCACATGGTTTGTATATCTCTGTTAACCCCAATATGGTAATGTATCCAATCCTCATCCCTTTCTATTGGGTGAACCGTAAGTTTTTTTAATGAATCTGTGATTGCCTTTCTCTGTGGAAATATCCTCATTGGTATCAATTTTTAAGTAACTCCTAACAGTGATATGATAGGATATGTGTCTTTTGCTATCTCACTTACTACAGGTGGCGTGATTACGTCTAGACTCATCTATGGTGCTGCAAATGGCATTGTTTCATTTTTTTTCACTAGCGAATATTCCATCTGTACATGGAGGAGTTCTTCTTTGTCCACCCATCTGTTGGTGGACTTTTTGGTTACTTTCGTATCTTGGCTATTGTAATACTGTGCAATGCAGATTTGCCTGCCTGTGTCTTTCCAATTCTCTCTTCTTAGATTATAGGTCGAGGAGTGGGCCTGCTGGATCATACGGTAGCTCAATGTTGACCTTTGTAAGGCACCTCCATTCTGCTCTCATTTGTGGCCCTTTCCAAGTTACGTCCCACTTGAAGTTGAGGGTATGCATTTCTCCACAACACCTTCAGCATTTATTGTTTGTAGTTTTCTTGCTGATGGTTATTCTGACAAGTGTGAGCTGATACCTCTTTGTGGTTGAATTCGCGTGTGCCTCATAATCCGTTGAAATTGACCTTTAAGGCATGTCCATTTTATTTTTCAAGCTGTGATTACCCCTTAGTTCTTCAAAGTGTTCTCTTAAAGTATGTGTCACATTTTGAAATGTTTTGGCCATTACCTCCCTCAAGACATTTTGAGGGCAGGTTTCATTTACAGTTCTGCAGTACTTGTTCCTACGAAATGACCATTAGCACAGGCTTTAAAGCTGCTTTTGCAGCTAACTGCCAGAGGGTGGCAGCCCTTCTATGTTCCCCATCCTGGTAACTAGGGAAAAGCCCTTGCGGCCTGTGGTGTTTCTCGCTTATAAATTAGAGTGGAGTGTGCCCGGACAAACCCACACAAGCTGATGTCTCCTTACTTTAGTTGGATTTTTAAATTTGATTTTTATTTTTTATTGGAGTAATTTTCCACTGAGTACGTGGACCACTTCTACTTTGTGCATTCCTCGGTTGATGGACATTTTCATTGCTTCCAAGTGTTGGCGATGGTAAATATTGTTGGAGTGCATGATTGCCAGCCTGTGACTTTTTGATTCTCATTTTCTCAGGTGATAGGCCCAGCAGTGGGTGTGATTGATTGACTGGTAGCCCCGTGTTTCCCTTTTCAAAGCACCTTCTTTGTGTTTACATTAGTGGCTCTTACCACGTCCCACTTAGAATCGAGGGTACGCATTTCTCCACAATCGATTTAGCGTTTATTGTTTGCAGCATTTATGCTAATGGCCCTCCTGGCTGCTGTGAGCTCATAGGGTTCTGTAATTTGGCTTTGCATGTCTTTGAAAATTCGTAAAACTCATCATTTTTCTCCGCCGTTTTCTTTTCTCTTAAAAAAAAGGAAACAATTGGGAGTACAATATAACTCTTGAAATTGTCTTCTTGGAAGGTTGCCCTCTTTTGAATTTTTTGGTCGATTTTCCACGCCAGAGTTTTTTTAGAGAGCAGGTGTCATTTCCCGAACTGCAAGTTTGGTGAATATTTCGTGACCTTTAGCAATGGGTTTAAAGCTGCTGTTGTGGGAAGTGGCCTCAAGGAGGCAGCATTTCTCCATTCCCAAATCTGGGTACTAGGGCAGCAGAGCCTTTCTGGAAGTTGTGTTCCTAGGTTGTAAATTACATTGGAATGTGCATGGAGAAACCCCCATAAGTTTATGTCTCATTATTTCTTCTTGGTTTTTAAAAGTGTTTTAATTGGAGTAAAGCTTAGAATATTGTTTGTCCTAGGTGGACACAATCTGGTTCATTTGTACATTATATATGTCTATTCAAGTACAGATCCTCTTCCCATGTAAAATGTTACAGAGGGTTCCGCAGACCTCCCTTGCTATATGGTCGGTCTTTTTGAGATATGTATATAATATGTGTTTGTATACATATAGTAACACTAATCTTAATTTATCCATTCCCCCCACCTTTCCTTTAAGATGAGCATAGTTTGTTGTCTAAGTCTGTGAGTGTCTTTCTCTGTGGAAATATGTTCTTTTGTGTCAGTTATTAGATAACGCCTATAAGTGATATCATAGAATATAGGTCTTTTACTTTCCGACTTACCTCATGTTTCGTGATTATCTCCAGACTCATTTGTGGTGCCTCAGAGAGCAACGGTTCATCGTTTTCCATGGCTAATATTCCATTGTGTGCATGGACCACTTCTTCTTTATCCATTCACCTCTTGTTGGATATTTTGATTGCTTCACTGTCTTGGCTATTGTGAATAAGGCTGCACTGCAGCTTTTGCGGCCTGTGTCTTCTCGATTCTTGTCTTCTCAGGTGAGAGGTCCATTGGTGCGCCTGCTGGATTGAGTGGTACCTCCATTTTTACTTTTCAACACAGCTCCTTTCTTTTCTCATTATTGGCTGTTACCCCTTTACGTCTCACCAGCAGGTAGAGGGGACACAGTTCTTTAAAACCCCTTCAGCATTTATTGTTTGTGGACTTTTTGCTGATGGTCAGTCGACGGGTGTAAGTTGAAACTTTTTGTAGATTAGATTGCATGGGTCTAACGCTCCCTGAGGTTGAGCTTTTATCCATTTTCCTTTTTTTTTTAAAGGGCGTGAGTAAAATTTAACTCTTCATACTCTCTTCTTGAAACATTTGCCTTTTTTGAATTTTTTGTCCATACCCTACTTCAGCACAATTTTTTAGGCCAGGCGTCCTTTACAGCCCTGAGTCCTTGTGAATGTTAAGTGACCATTAGCTGTGAGTTTAAAGCTGCTCTTGCAGGAAACGGCCACAAGGTGGAAGCATTTCTCATTTACCAAATTTGGTAACTGGGGAAACAGAGCCTTAATGGAAGTGGTGTTCTAGGTTGTAAATTCGAATGGAATGTGCCAGGAAAAAAGCCCTTTAAGTTTATGTCTCGTTACTTCTTGTTCATATTTGTAATTTACTTTTTATTTTTTATCCCAGCAAATTTGATTACTATGGTTTGTTTGTTCTAGGTGTGCAAGATGTGGTTCTTTCTCACATATACGTGTATCTATTCTTCCTCGCATCCTTTTCCCACGTAGGTTATGGCACAATGTTGAGTAGTCTTCTCCTGGTCTTCCGTACGTCTTTGGTGATTATATATTTCACATGGTTTGTATATCTCTGTTAACCCCAATATGGTAATGTATCCAATCCTCATCCATTTCTATTGGGTGAACCGTAAGTTTTTTTAATGAATCTGTGATTGCCTTTCTCTGTGGAAATATCCTCATTGGGCTCAATTTTTAAGTAACTCCTAACAGTGATATGATAGGATATGTGTCTTTTGCTATCTCACTTACTACAGGTGGCGTGATTACGTCTAGACTCATCTATGGTGCTGCAAATGGCATTGTTTCATTTTTTTTCACTAGCGAATATTCCATCTGTACATGGAGGAGTTCTTCTTTGTCCACCCATCTGTTGGTGGACTTTTTGGTTACTTTCGTATCTTGGCTATTGTAATACTGTGCAATGCAGATTTGCCTGCCTGTGTCTTTCCAATTCTCTCTTCTTAGATTATAGGTCGAGGAGTGGGCCTGCTGGATCATACGGTAGCTCAATGTTGACCTTTGTAAGGCACCTCCATTCTGCTCTCACTTGTGGCCCTTTCCAAGTTACGTCCCACTTGAAGTTGAGGGTATGCATTTCTCCACAACACCTTCAGCATTTATTGTTTGTAGTTTTCTTGCTGATGGTTATTCTGACAAGTGTGAGCTGATACCTCTTTGTGGTTGAATTCGCGTGTGCCTCATAATCCGTTGAAATTGACCTTTAAGGCATGTCCATTTTATTTTTCAAGCTGTGATTACCCCTTAGTTCTTCAAAGTGTTCTCTTAAAGTATGTGTCACATTTTGAAATGTTTTGGCCATTACCTCCCTCAAGACATTTTGAGGGCAGGTTTCATTGACAGTTCTGCAGTACTTGTTCCTACGAAATGACCATTAGCACAGGCTTTAAAGCTGCTTTTGCAGCTAACTGCCAGAGGGTGGCAGCCCTTCTATGTTCCCCACCCTGGTAACTAGGGAAAAGCCCTTGCGGCCTGTGGTGTTTCTCGCTTATAAATTAGAGTGGAGTGTGCCCGGACAAACCCACACAAGCTGATGTCTCCTTACTTTAGTTGGATTTTTAAATTTGATTTTTATTTTTTATTGGAGTAATTTTCCACTGAGTACGTGGACCACTTCTACTTTGTGCATTCCTCGGTTGATGGACATTTTCATTGCTTCCAAGTGTTGGCGATGGTAAATATTGTTGGAGTGCAGGATTGCCAGCCTGTGACTTTTTGATTCTCATTTTCTCAGGTGATAGGCCCAGCAGTGGGTGTGATTGATTGACTGGTAGCCCCGTGTTTCCCTTTTCAAAGCACCTTCTTTGTGTTTACATTAGTGGCTCTTACCACGTCCCCCTTAGAATCGAGGGTACGCATTTCTCCACAATCGATTTAGCGTTTATTGTTTGCAGCATTTATGCTAATGGCCCTCCTGGCTGCTGTGAGCTGATAGGGTTTTGTAATTTGGCTTTGCATGTCTTTGAAAATTCGTAAAACTCATCATTTTTCTCCGCCGTTTTCTTTTCTCTTAAAAAAAAGGAAACAATTGGGAGTACAATATAACTCTTGAAATTGTCTTCTTGGAAGGTTGCCCTCTTTTGAATTTTTTGGTCGATTTTCCACGCCAGAGTTTTTTTAGAGAGCAGGTGTCATTTCCCGAACTGCAAGTTTGGTGAATATTTCGTGACCTTTAGCAATGGGTTTAAAGCTGCTGTTGTGGGAAGTGGCCTCAAGGAGGCAGCATTTCTCCATTCCCAAATCTGGGTACTAGGGCAGCAGAGCCTTTCTGGAAGTTGTGTTCCTAGGTTGTAAATTACATTGGAATGTGCATGGAGAAACCCCCATAAGTTTATGTCTCATTATTTCTTCTTGGTTTTTAAAAGTGTTTTAATTGGAGTAAAGCTTAGAATATTGTTTGTCCTAGGTGGACACAATCTGGTTCATTTGTACATTATATATGTCTATTCAAGTACAGATCCTCTTCCCATGTAAAATGTTACAGAGGGTTCCGCAGACCTCCCTTGCTATATGGTCGGTCTTTTTGAGATATGTATATAATATGTGTTTGTATACATATAGTAACACTAATCTTAATTTATCCATTCCCCCCACCTTTCCTTTAAGATGAGCATAGTTTGTTGTCTAAGTCTGTGAGTGTCTTTCTCTGTGGAAATATGTTCTTTTGTGTCAGTTATTAGATAACGCCTATAAGTGATATCATAGAATATAGGTCTTTTACTTTCCGACTTACCTCATGTTTCGTGATTATCTCCAGACTCATTTGTGGTGCCTCAGAGAGCAACGGTTCATCGTTTTCCATGGCTAATATTCCATTGTGTGCATGGACCACTTCTTCTTTATCCATTCACCTCTTGTTGGATATTTTGATTGCTTCACTGTCTTGGCTATTGTGAATAAGGCTGCACTGCAGCTTTTGCGGCCTGTGTCTTCTCGATTCTTGTCTTCTCAGGTGAGAGGTCCATTGGTGCGCCTGCTGGATTGAGTGGTACCTCCATTTTTACTTTTCAACACAGCTCCTTTCTTTTCTCATTATTGGCTGTTACCCCTTTACGTCTCACCAGCAGGTAGAGGGGACACAGTTCTTTAAAACCCCTTCAGCATTTATTGTTTGTGGACTTTTTGCTGATGGTCAGTCGACGGGTGTAAGTTGAAACTTTTTGTAGATTAGATTGCATGGGTCTAACGCTCCCTGAGGTTGAGCTTTTATCCATTTTCCTTTTTTTTTTAAAGGGCGTGAGTAAAATTTAACTCTTCATACTCTCTTCTTGAAACATTTGCCTTTTTTGAATTTTTTGTCCATACCCTACTTCAGCACAATTTTTTAGGCCAGGCGTCCTTTACAGCCCTGAGTCCTTGTGAATGTTAAGTGACCATTAGCTGTGAGTTTAAAGCTGCTCTTGCAGGAAACGGCCACAAGGTGGCAGCATTTCTCATTTACCAAATTTGGTAACTGGGGAAACAGAGCCTTAATGGAAGTGGTGTTCTAGGTTGTAAATTCGAATGGAATGTGCCAGGAAAAAAGCCCTTTAAGTTTATGTCTCGTTACTTCTTGTTCATATTTGTAATTTACTTTTTATTTTTTATCCCAGCAAATTTGATTACTATGGTTTGTTTGTTCTAGGTGTGCAAGATGTGGTTCTTTCTCACATATACGTGTATCTATTCTTCCTCGCATCCTTTTCCCACGTAGGTTATGGCACAATGTTGAGTAGTCTTCTCCTGGTCTTCCGTACGTCTTTGGTGATTATATATTTCACATGGTTTGTATATCTCTGTTAACCCCAATATGGTAATGTATCCAATCCTCATCCCTTTCTATTGGGTGAACCGTAAGTTTTTTTAATGAATCTGTGATTGCCTTTCTCTGTGGAAATATCCTCATTGGGCTCAATTTTTAAGTAACTCCTAACAGTGATATGATAGGATATGTGTCTTTTGCTATCTCACTTACTACAGGTGGCGTGATTACGTCTAGACTCATCTATGGTGCTGCAAATGGCATTGTTTCATTTTTTTTCACTAGCGAATATTCCATCTGTACATGGAGGAGTTCTTCTTTGTCCACCCATCTGTTGGTGGACTTTTTGGTTACTTTCGTATCTTGGCTATTGTAATACTGTGCAATGCAGATTTGCCTGCCTGTGTCTTTCCAATTCTCTCTTCTTAGATTATAGGTCGAGGAGTGGGCCTGCTGGATCATACGGTAGCTCAATGTTGACCTTTGTAAGGCACCTCCATTCTGCTCTCACTTGTGGCCCTTTCCAAGTTACGTCCCACTTGAAGTTGAGGGTATGCATTTCTCCACAACACCTTCAGCATTTATTGTTTGTAGTTTTCTTGCTGATGGTTATTCTGACAAGTGTGAGCTGATACCTCTTTGTGGTTGAATTCGCGTGTGCCTCATAATCCGTTGAAATTGACCTTTAAGGCATGTCCATTTTATTTTTCAAGCTGTGATTACCCCTTAGTTCTTCAAAGTGTTCTCTTAAAGTATGTGTCACATTTTGAAATGTTTTGGCCATTACCTCCCTCAAGACATTTTGAGGGCAGGTTTCATTTACAGTTCTGCAGTACTTGTTCCTACGAAATGACCATTAGCACAGGCTTTAAAGCTGCTTTTGCAGCTAACTGCCAGAGGGTGGCAGCCCTTCTATGTTCCCCACCCTGGTAACTAGGGAAAAGCCCTTGCGGCCTGTGGTGTTTCTCGCTTATAAATTAGAGTGGAGTGTGCCCGGACAAACCCACACAAGCTGATGTCTCCTTACTTTAGTTGGATTTTTAAATTTGATTTTTATTTTTTATTGGAGTAATTTTCCACTGAGTACGTGGACCACTTCTACTTTGTGCATTCCTCGGTTGATGGACATTTTCATTGCTTCCAAGTGTTGGCGATGGTAAATATTGTTGGAGTGCAGGATTGCCAGCCTGTGACTTTTTGATTCTCATTTTCTCAGGTGATAGGCCCAGCAGTGGGTGTGATTGATTGACTGGTAGCCCCGTGTTTCCCTTTTCAAAGCACCTTCTTTGTGTTTACATTAGTGGCTCTTACCACGTCCCCCTTAGAATCGAGGGTACGCATTTCTCCACAATCGATTTAGCGTTTATTGTTTGCAGCATTTATGCTAATGGCCCTCCTGGCTGCTGTGAGCTGATAGGGTTTTGTAATTTGGCTTTGCATGTCTTTGAAAATTCGTAAAACTCATCATTTTTCTCCGCCGTTTTCTTTTCTCTTAAAAAAAAGGAAACAATTGGGAGTACAATATAACTCTTGAAATTGTCTTCTTGGAAGGTTGCCCTCTTTTGAATTTTTTGGTCGATTTTCCACGCCAGAGTTTTTTTAGAGAGCAGGTGTCATTTCCCGAACTGCAAGTTTGGTGAATATTTCGTGACCTTTAGCAATGGGTTTAAAGCTGCTGTTGTGGGAAGTGGCCTCAAGGAGGCAGCATTTCTCCATTCCCAAATCTGGGTACTAGGGCAGCAGAGCCTTTCTGGAAGTTGTGTTCCTAGGTTGTAAATTACATTGGAATGTGCATGGAGAAACCCCCATAAGTTTATGTCTCATTATTTCTTCTTGGTTTTTAAAAGTGTTTTAATTGGAGTAAAGCTTAGAATATTGTTTGTCCTAGGTGGACACAATCTGGTTCATTTGTACATTATATATGTCTATTCAAGTACAGATCCTCTTCCCGTGTAAAATGTTACAGAGGGTTCTGCAGACCTCCCTTGCTATATGGTCGGTCTTTTTGAGATATGTATATAATATGTGTTTGTATACATATAGTAACACTAATCTTAATTTATCCATTCCCCCCACCTTTCCTTTTAGATGAGCATAATTTGTTTTCTAAGTCTGTGAGTGTCTTTCTCTGTGGAAATATGTCCATTTGTGTCAGTTATTAGATAACGCCTATAAGTGATATCATAGAATATAGGTCTTTTACTTTCCGACTTACCTCATGTTTCGTGATTATCTCCAGACTCATTTGTGGTGCCTCAGAGAGCAACGGTTCATCGTTTTCCATGGCTAATATTCCATTGTGTGCATGGACCACTTCTTCTTTATCCATTCACCTCTTGTTGGATATTTTGATTGCTTCACTGTCTTGGCTATTGTGAATAAGGCTGCACTGCAGCTTTTGCGGCCTGTGTCTTCTCGATTCTTGTCTTCTCAGGTGAGAGGTCCATTGGTGCGCCTGCTGGATTGAATGGTACCTCCATTTTTACTTTTCAACACAGCTCCTTTCTTTTCTCATTATTGGCTGTTACCCCTTTACGTCTCACCAGCAGGTAGAGGGGACACAGTTCTTTAAAACCCCTTCAGCATTTATTGTTTGTGGACTTTTTGCTGATGGTCAGTCGTCGGGTGTAAGTTGAAACTTTTTGTAGATTAGATTGCATGGGTCTATCGCTCCCTGAGGTTGAGCTTTTATCCATTTTCCTTTTTTTTTTAAAGGGCGTGAGTAAAATTTAACTCTTCATACTCTCTTCTTGAAACATTTGCCTTTTTTGAATTTTTCTGTCCACTCCCTACTTCAGCACAATTTTTTAGGCCAGGCGTCCTTTACAGCCCTGAGTCCTTGTGAATGTTAAGTGACCTTTAGCTGTGAGTTTAAAGCTGCTCTTGCAGGAAACGGCCACAAGGTGGCAGCATTTCTCATTTACCAAATTTGGTAACTGGGGAAACAGAGCCTTAATGGAAGTGGTGTTCTAGGTTGTAAATTCGAATGGAATGTGCCAGGAAAAAAGCCCTTTAAGTTTATGTCTCGTTACTTCTTGTTCATATTTGTAATTTACTTTTTATTTTTTATCCCAGCAAATTTGATTACAATGGTTTGTTTGTTCTAGTTGTGCAAGATGTGGTTCTTTCTCACATATACGTGTATCTATTCTTCCTCGCATCCTTTTCCCATGTAGGTTATGACACAATGTTGAGTAGTCTTCTCCTGGTCTTCCGTACGTCTTTGGTGATTATATATTTAACATGGTTTGTATATCTCTGTTAACCCCAATATGGTAATGTATCCAATCCTCATCCCTTTCTATTGGGTGAACCGTAAGTTTTTTTAATGAATCTGTGATTGCCTTTCTCTGTGGAAATATCCTCTTTGGTATCAATTTTTAAGTAACTCCTAACAGTGATATGATAGGATATGTGTCTTTTGCTTTCTCACTTACTACAGGTGGCGTGATTACGTCTAGACTCATCTATGGTGCTGCAAATGGCATTGTTTCATTTTTTTTCACTAGCGAATATTCCATCTGTACATGGAGGAGTTCTTCTGTGTCCACCCATCTGTTGGTGGACTTTTTGGTTACTTCCATATCTTGGCTATTTTAATACTGTGCAATGCAGATTTGCCTGCCTGTGTCTTTCCAATTCTCTCTCCTTAGTTTATAGGTCGAGGAGTGGGCCTGCTGGATCATACGGTAGCTCAATGTTGACCTTTGTAAGGCACCTCCATTCTGCTCTCACTTGTGGCCCTTTCCAAGTTACGTCCCACTTGAAGTTGAGGGTATGCATTTCTCCACAACACCTTCAGCATTTATTGTTTGTAGTTTTCTTGCTGATGGTTATTCTGACAAGTGTGAGCTGATACCTCTTTGTGGTTGAATTCGCGTGTGCCTCATAATCCGTTGAAATTGACCTTTAAGGCATGTCCATTTTATTTTTCAAGCTGTGATTACCCCTTAGTTCTTCAAAGTGTTCTCTTAAAGTATGTGTCACATTTTGAAATGTTTTGGCCATTACCTCCCTCAAGACATTTTGAGGGCAGGTTTCATTTACAGTTCTGCAGTACTTGTTCCTACGAAATGACCATTAGCACAGGCTTTAAAGCTGCTTTTGCAGCTAACTGCCAGAGGGTGGCAGCCCTTCTATGTTCCCCATCCTGGTAACTAGGGAAAAGCCCTTGCGGCCTGTGGTGTTTCTCACTTATAAATTAGAGTGGAGTGTGCCCGGACAAACCCACACAAGCTGATGTCTCCTTACTTTAGTTGGATTTTTAAATTTGATTTTTATTTTTTATTGGAGTAATTTTCCACTGAGTACGTGGACCACTTCTACTTTGTGCATTCCTCGGTTGATGGACATTTTCATTGCTTCCAAGTGTTGGCGATGGTAAATATTGTTGGAGTGCAGGATTGCCAGCCTGTGACTTTTTGATTCTCATTTTCTCAGGTGATAGGCCCAGCAGTGGGTGTGATTGATTGACTGGTAGCCCCGTGTTTCCCTTTTCTAAGCACCTTCTTTGTGTTTACATTAGTGGCTCTTACCACGTCCCACTTAGAATCGAGGGTACGCATTTCTCCACAATCGATTTAGCGTTTATTGTTTGCAGCATTTATGCTAATGGCCCTCCTGGCTGCTGTGAGCTGATAGGGTTCTGTAATTTGGCTTTGCATGTCTTTGAAAATTCGTAAAACTCATCATTTTTCTCCGCCGTTTTCTTTTCTCTTAAAAAAAAGGAAACAATTGGGAGTACAATATAACTCTTGAAATTGTCTTCTTGGAAGGTTGCCCTCTTTTGAATTTTTTGGTCGATTTTCCACGCCAGAGTTTTTTTAGAGAGCAGGTGTCATTTCCCGAACTGCAAGTTTGGTGAATATTTCGTGACCTTTAGCAATGGGTTTTAAGCTGCTGTTGTGGGAAGTGGCCTCAAGGAGGCAGCATTTCTCCATTCCCAAATCTGGGTACTAGGGCAGCAGAACCTTTCTGGAAGTTGTGTTCCTAGGTTGTAAATTACATTGGAATGTGCATGGAGAAACCCCCATAAGTTTATGTCTCATTATTTCTTCTTGGTTTTTAAAAGTGTTTTAATTGGAGTAAAGCTTAGAATATTGTTTGTCCTAGGTGGACACAATCTGGTTCATTTGTACATTATATATGTCTATTCAAGTACAGATCCTCTTCCCATGTAAAATGTTACAGAGGGTTCCGCAGACCTCCCTTGCTATATGGTCGGTCTTTTTGAGATATGTATATAATATGTGTTTGTATACATATAGTAACACTAATCTTAATTTATCCATTCCCCCCACCTTTCCTTTAAGATGAGCATAGTTTGTTGTCTAAGTCTGTGAGTGTCTTTCTCTGTGGAAATATGTTCATTTGTGTCAGTTATTAGATAACGCCTATAAGTGATATCATAGAATATAGGTCTTTTACTTTCCGACTTACCTCATGTTTCGTGATTATCTCCAGACTCATTTGTGGTGCCTCAGAGAGCAACGGTTCATCGTTTTCCATGGCTAATATTCCATTGTGTGCATGGACCACTTCTTCTTTATCCATTCACCTCTTGTTGGATATTTTGATTGCTTCACTGTCTTGGCTATTGTGAATAAGGCTGCACTGCAGCTTTTGCGGCCTGTGTCTTCTCGATTCTTGTCTTCTCAGGTGAGAGGTCCATTGGTGCGCCTGCTGGATTGAGTGGTACCTCCATTTTTACTTTTCAACACAGCTCCTTTCTTTTCTCATTATTGGCTGTTACCCCTTTACGTCTCACCAGCAGGTAGAGGGGACACAGTTCTTTAAAACCCCTTCAGCATTTATTGTTTGTGGACTTTTTGCTGATGGTCAGTCGACGGGTGTAAGTTGAAACTTTTTGTAGATTAGATTGCATGGGTCTAACGCTCCCTGAGGTTGAGCTTTTATCCATTTTCCTTTTTTTTTTAAAGGGCGTGAGTAAAATTTAACTCTTCATACTCTCTTCTTGAAACATTTGCCTTTTTTGAATTTTTTTGTCCATACCCTACTTCAGCACAATTTTTTAGGCCAGGCGTCCTTTACAGCCCTGAGTCCTTGTGAATGTTAAGTGACCATTAGCTGTGAGTTTAAAGCTGCTCTTGCAGGAAACGGCCACAAGGTGGCAGCATTTCTCATTTACCAAATTTGGTAACTGGGGAAACAGAGCCTTAATGGAAGTGGTGTTCTAGGTTGTAAATTCGAATGGAATGTGCCAGGAAAAAAGCCCTTTAAGTTTATGTCTCGTTACTTCTTGTTCATATTTGTAATTTACTTTTTATTTTTTATCCCAGCAAATTTGATTACAATGGTTTGTTTGTTCTAGGTGTGCAAGATGTGGTTCTTTCTCACATATACGTGTATCTATTCTTCCTCGCATCCTTTTCCCACGTAGGTTATGGCACAATGTTGAGTAGTCTTCTCCTGGTCTTCCGTACGTCTTTGGTGATTATATATTTCACATGGTTTGTATATCTCTGTTAACCCCAATATGGTAATGTATCCAATCCTCATCCCTTTCTATTGGGTGAACCGTAAGTTTTTTTAATGAATCTGTGATTGCCTTTCTCTGTGGAAATATCCTCATTGGTATCAATTTTTAAGTAACTCCTAACAGTGATATGATAGGATATGTGTCTTTTGCTATCTCACTTACTACAGGTGGCGTGATTACGTCTAGACTCATCTATGGTGCTGCAAATGGCATTGTTTCATTTTTTTTCACTAGCGAATATTCCATCTGTACATGGAGGAGTTCTTCTTTGTCCACCCATCTGTTGGTGGACTTTTTGGTTACTTTCGTATCTTGGCTATTGTAATACTGTGCAATGCAGGTTTGCCTGCCTGTGTCTTTCCAATTCTCTCTTCTTAGATTATAGGTCGAGGAGTGGGCCTGCTGGATCATACGGTAGCTCAATGTTGACCTTTGTAAGGCACCTCCATTCTGCTCTCATTTGTGGCCCTTTCCAAGTTACGTCCCAATTGAAGTTGAGGGTATGCATTTCTCCACAACACCTTCAGCATTTATTGTTTGTAGTTTTCTTGCTGATGGTTATTCTGACAAGTGTGAGCTGATACCTCTTTGTGGTTGAATTCGCGTGTGCCTCATAATCCGTTGAAATTGACCTTTAAGGCATGTCCATTTTATTTTTCAAGCTGTGATTACCCCTTAGTTCTTCAAAGTGTTCTCTTAAAGTATGTGTCACATTTTGAAATGTTTTGGCCATTACCTCCCTCAAGACATTTTGAGGGCAGGTTTCATTTACAGTTCTGCAGTACTTGTTCCTACGAAATGACCATTAGCACAGGCTTTAAAGCTGCTTTTGCAGCTAACTGCCAGAGGGTGGCAGCCCTTCTATGTTCCCCATCCTGGTAACTAGGGAAAAGCCCTTGCGGCCTGTGGTGTTTCTCGCTTATAAATTAGAGTGGAGTGTGCCCGGACAAACCCACACAAGCTGATGTCTCCTTACTTTAGTTGGATTTTTAAATTTGATTTTTATTTTTTATTGGAGTAATTTTCCACTGAGTACGTGGACCACTTCTACTTTGTGCATTCCTCGGTTGATGGACATTTTCATTGCTTCCAAGTGTTGGCGATGGTAAATATTGTTGGAGTGCAGGATTGCCAGCCTGTGACTTTTTGATTCTCATTTTCTCAGGTGATAGGCCCAGCAGTGGGTGTGATTGATTGACTGGTAGCCCCGTGTTTCCCTTTTCAAAGCACCTTCTTTGTGTTTACATTAGTGGCTCTTACCACGTCCCACTTAGAATCGAGGGTACGCATTTCTCCACAATCGATTTAGCGTTTATTGTTTGCAGCATTTATGCTAATGGCCCTCCTGGCTGCTGTGAGCTGATAGGGTTCTGTAATTTGGCTTTGCATGTCTTTGAAAATTCGTAAAACTCATCATTTTTCTCCGCCGTTTTCTTTTCTCTTAAAAAAAAGGAAACAATTGGGAGTACAATATAACTCTTGAAATTGTCTTCTTGGAAGGTTGCCCTCTTTTGAATTTTTTGGTCGATTTTCCACGCCAGAGTTTTTTTAGAGAGCAGGTGTCATTTCCCGAACTGCAAGTTTGGTGAATATTTCGTGACCTTTAGCAATGGGTTTAAAGCTGCTGTTGTGGGAAGTGGCCTCAAGGAGGCAGCATTTCTCCATTCCCAAATCTGGGTACTAGGGCAGCAGAGCCTTTCTGGAAGTTGTGTTCCTAGGTTGTAAATTACATTGGAATGTGCATGGAGAAACCCCCATAAGTTTATGTCTCATTATTTCTTCTTGGTTTTTAAAAGTGTTTTAATTGGAGTAAAGCTTAGAATATTGTTTGTCCTAGGTGGACACAATCTGGTTCATTTGTACATTATATATGTCTATTCAAGTACAGATCCTCTTCCCATGTAAAATGTTACAGAGGGTTCCGCAGACCTCCCTTGCTATATGGTCGGTCTTTTTGAGATATGTATATAATATGTGTTTGTATACATATAGTAACACTAATCTTAATTTATCCATTCCCCCCACCTTTCCTTTAAGATGAGCATAGTTTGTTGTCTAAGTCTGTGAGTGTCTTTCTCTGTGGAAATATGTTCATTTGTGTCAGTTATTAGATAACGCCTATAAGTGATATCATAGAATATAGGTCTTTTACTTTCCGACTTACCTCATGTTTCGTGATTATCTCCAGACTCATTTGTGGTGCCTCAGAGAGCAACGGTTCATCGTTTTCCATGGCTAATATTCCATTGTGTGCATGGACCACTTCTTCTTTATCCATTCACCTCTTGTTGGATATTTTGATTGCTTCACTGTCTTGGCTATTGTGAATAAGGCTGCACTGCAGCTTTTGCGGCCTGTGTCTTCTCGATTCTTGTCTTCTCAGGTGAGAGGTCCATTGGTGCGCCTGCTGGATTGAGTGGTACCTCCATTTTTACTTTTCAACACAGCTCCTTTCTTTTCTCATTATTGGCTGTTACCCCTTTACGTCTCACCAGCAGGTAGAGGGGACACAGTTCTTTAAAACCCCTTCAGCATTTATTGTTTGTGGACTTTTTGCTGATGGTCAGTCGACGGGTGTAAGTTGAAACTTTTTGTAGATTAGATTGCATGGGTCTAACGCTCCCTGAGGTTGAGCTTTTATCCATTTTCCTTTTTTTTTTAAAGGGCGTGAGTAAAATTTAACTCTTCATACTCTCTTGAAACATTTGCCTTTTTTGAATTTTTTTGTCCATACCCTACTTCAGCACAATTTTTTAGGCCAGGCGTCCTTTACAGCCCTGAGTCCTTGTGAATGTTAAGTGACCATTAGCTGTGAGTTTAAAGCTGCTCTTGCAGGAAACGGCCACAAGGTGGCAGCATTTCTCATTTACCAAATTTGGTAACTGGGGAAACAGAGCCTTAATGGAAGTGGTGTTCTAGGTTGTAAATTCGAATGGAATGTGCCAGGAAAAAAGCCCTTTAAGTTTATGTCTCGTTACTTCTTGTTCATATTTGTAATTTACTTTTTATTTTTTATCCCAGCAAATTTGATTACAATGGTTTGTTTGTTCTAGGTGTGCAAGATGTGGTTCTTTCTCACATATACGTGTATCTATTCTTCCTCGCATCCTTTTCCCACGTAGGTTATGGCACAATGTTGAGTAGTCTTCTCCTGGTCTTCCGTACGTCTTTGGTGATTATATATTTCACATGGTTTGTATATCTCTGTTAACCCCAATATGGTAATGTATCCAATCCTCATCCCTTTCTATTGGGTGAACCGTAAGTTTTTTTAATGAATCTGTGATTGCCTTTCTCTGTGGAAATATCCTCATTGGTATCAATTTTTAAGTAACTCCTAACAGTGATATGATAGGATATGTGTCTTTTGCTATCTCACTTACTACAGGTGGCGTGATTACGTCTAGACTCATCTATGGTGCTGCAAATGGCATTGTTTCATTTTTTTTCACTAGCGAATATTCCATCTGTACATGGAGGAGTTCTTCTTTGTCCACCCATCTGTTGGTGGACTTTTTGGTTACTTTCGTATCTTGGCTATTGTAATACTGTGCAATGCAGGTTTGCCTGCCTGTGTCTTTCCAATTCTCTCTTCTTAGATTATAGGTCGAGGAGTGGGCCTGCTGGATCATACGGTAGCTCAATGTTGACCTTTGTAAGGCACCTCCATTCTGCTCTCATTTGTGGCCCTTTCCAAGTTACGTCCCAATTGAAGTTGAGGGTATGCATTTCTCCACAACACCTTCAGCATTTATTGTTTGTAGTTTTCTTGCTGATGGTTATTCTGACAAGTGTGAGCTGATACCTCTTTGTGGTTGAATTCGCGTGTGCCTCATAATCCGTTGAAATTGACCTTTAAGGCATGTCCATTTTATTTTTCAAGCTGTGATTACCCCTTAGTTCTTCAAAGTGTTCTCTTAAAGTATGTGTCACATTTTGAAATGTTTTGGCCATTACCTCCCTCAAGACATTTTGAGGGCAGGTTTCATTTACAGTTCTGCAGTACTTGTTCCTACGAAATGACCATTAGCACAGGCTTTAAAGCTGCTTTTGCAGCTAACTGCCAGAGGGTGGCAGCCCTTCTATGTTCCCCATCCTGGTAACTAGGGAAAAGCCCTTGCGGCCTGTGGTGTTTCTCGCGTATAAATTAGAGTGGAGTGTGCCCGGACAAACCCACACAAGCTGATGTCTCCTTACTTTAGTTGGATTTTTAAATTTGATTTTTATTTTTTATTGGAGTAATTTTCCACTGAGTACGTGGACCACTTCTACTTTGTGCATTCCTCGGTTGATGGACATTTTCATTGCTTCCAAGTGTTGGCGATGGTAAATATTGTTGGAGTGCAGGATTGCCAGCCTGTGACTTTTTGATTCTCATTTTCTCAGGTGATAGGCCCAGCAGTGGGTGTGATTGATTGACTGGTAGCCCCGTGTTTCCCTTTTCAAAGCACCTTCTTTGTGTTTACATTAGTGGCTCTTACCACGTCCCACTTAGAATCGAGGGTACGCATTTCTCCACAATCGATTTAGCGTTTATTGTTTGCAGCATTTATGCTAATGGCCCTCCTGGCTGCTGTGAGCTGATAGGGTTCTGTAATTTGGCTTTGCATGTCTTTGAAAATTCGTAAAACTCATCATTTTTCTCCGCCGTTTTCTTTTCTCTTAAAAAAAAGGAAACAATTGGGAGTACAATATAACTCTTGAAATTGTCTTCTTGGAAGGTTGCCCTCTTTTGAATTTTTTGGTCGATTTTCCACGCCAGAGTTTTTTTAGAGAGCAGGTGTCATTTCCCGAACTGCAAGTTTGGTGAATATTTCGTGACCTTTAGCAATGGGTTTTAAGCTGCTGTTGTGGGAAGTGGCCTCAAGGAGGCAGCATTTCTCCATTCCCAAATCTGGGTACTAGGGCAGCAGAACCTTTCTGGAAGTTGTGTTCCTAGGTTGTAAATTACATTGGAATGTGCATGGAGAAACCCCCATAAGTTTATGTCTCATTATTTCTTCTTGGTTTTTAAAAGTGTTTTAATTGGAGTAAAGCTTAGAATATTGTTTGTCCTAGGTGGACACAATCTGGTTCATTTGTACATTATATATGTCTATTCAAGTACAGATCCTCTTCCCATGTAAAATGTTACAGAGGGTTCCGCAGACCTCCCTTGCTATATGGTCGGTCTTTTTGAGATATGTATATAATATGTGTTTGTATACATATAGTAACACTAATCTTAATTTATCCATTCCCCCCACCTTTCCTTTAAGATGAGCATAGTTTGTTGTCTAAGTCTGTGAGTGTCTTTCTCTGTGGAAATATGTTCATTTGTGTCAGTTATTAGATAACGCCTATAAGTGATATCATAGAATATAGGTCTTTTACTTTCCGACTTACCTCATGTTTCGTGATTATCTCCAGACTCATTTGTGGTGCCTCAGAGAGCAACGGTTCATCGTTTTCCATGGCTAATATTCCATTGTGTGCATGGACCACTTCTTCTTTATCCATTCACCTCTTGTTGGATATTTTGATTGCTTCACTGTCTTGGCTATTGTGAATAAGGCTGCACTGCAGCTTTTGCGGCCTGTGTCTTCTCGATTCTTGTCTTCTCAGGTGAGAGGTCCATTGGTGCGCCTGCTGGATTGAGTGGTACCTCCATTTTTACTTTTCAACACAGCTCCTTTCTTTTCTCATTATTGGCTGTTACCCCTTTACGTCTCACCAGCAGGTAGAGGGGACACAGTTCTTTAAAACCCCTTCAGCATTTATTGTTTGTGGACTTTTTGCTGATGGTCAGTCGACGGGTGTAAGTTGAAACTTTTTGTAGATTAGATTGCATGGGTCTAACGCTCCCTGAGGTTGAGCTTTTATCCATTTTCCTTTTTTTTTTAAAGGGCGTGAGTAAAATTTAACTCTTCATACTCTCTTCTTGAAACATTTGCCTTTTTTGAATTTTTTTGTCCATACCCTACTTCAGCACAATTTTTTAGGCCAGGCGTCCTTTACAGCCCTGAGTCCTTGTGAATGTTAAGTGACCATTAGCTGTGAGTTTAAAGCTGCTCTTGCAGGAAACGGCCACAAGGTGGCAGCATTTCTCATTTACCAAATTTGGTAACTGGGGAAACAGAGCCTTAATGGAAGTGGTGTTCTAGGTTGTAAATTCGAATGGAATGTGCCAGGAAAAAAGCCCTTTAAGTTTATGTCTCGTTACTTCTTGTTCATATTTGTAATTTACTTTTTATTTTTTATCCCAGCAAATTTGATTACAATGGTTTGTTTGTTCTAGGTGTGCAAGATGTGGTTCTTTCTCACATATACGTGTATCTATTCTTCCTCGCATCCTTTTCCCACGTAGGTTATGGCACAATGTTGAGTAGTCTTCTCCTGGTCTTCCGTACGTCTTTGGTGATTATATATTTCACATGGTTTGTATATCTCTGTTAACCCCAATATGGTAATGTATCCAATCCTCATCCCTTTCTATTGGGTGAACCGTAAGTTTTTTTAATGAATCTGTGATTGCCTTTCTCTGTGGAAATATCCTCATTGGTATCAATTTTTAAGTAACTCCTAACAGTGATATGATAGGATATGTGTCTTTTGCTATCTCACTTACTACAGGTGGCGTGATTACGTCTAGACTCATCTATGGTGCTGCAAATGGCATTGTTTCATTTTTTTTCACTAGCGAATATTCCATCTGTACATGGAGGAGTTCTTCTTTGTCCACCCATCTGTTGGTGGACTTTTTGGTTACTTTCGTATCTTGGCTATTGTAATACTGTGCAATGCAGATTTGCCTGCCTGTGTCTTTCCAATTCTCTCTTCTTAGATTATAGGTCGAGGAGTGGGCCTGCTGGATCATACGGTAGCTCAATGTTGACCTTTGTAAGGCACCTCCATTCTGCTCTCACTTGTGGCCCTTTCCAAGTTACATCCCACTTGAAGTTGAGGGTATGCATTTCTCCACAACACCTTCAGCATTTATTGTTTGTAGTTTTCTTGCTGATGGTTATTCTGACAAGTGTGAGCTGATACCTCTTTGTGGTTGAATTCGCGTGTGCCTCATAATCCGTTGAAATTGACCTTTAAGGCATGTCCATTTTATTTTTCAAGCTGTGATTACCCCTTAGTTCTTCAAAGTGTTCTCTTAAAGTATGTGTCACATTTTGAAATGTTTTGGCCATTACCTCCCTCAAGACATTTTGAGGGCAGGTTTCATTGACAGTTCTGCAGTACTTGTTCCTACGAAATGACCATTAGCACAGGCTTTAAAGCTGCTTTTGCAGCTAACTGCCAGAGGGTGGCAGCCCTTCTATGTTCCCCACCCTGGTAACTAGGGAAAAGCCCTTGCGGCCTGTGGTGTTTCTCGCTTATAAATTAGAGTGGAGTGTGCCCGGACAAACCCACACAAGCTGATGTCTCCTTACTTTAGTTGGATTTTTAAATTTGATTTTTATTTTTTATTGGAGTAATTTTCCACTGAGTACGTGGACCACTTCTACTTTGTGCATTCCTCGGTTGATGGACATTTTCATTGCTTCCAAGTGTTGGCGATGGTAAATATTGTTGGAGTGCAGGATTGCCAGCCTGTGACTTTTTGATTCTCATTTTCTCAGGTGATAGGCCCAGCAGTGGGTGTGATTGATTGACTGGTAGCCCCGTGTTTCCCTTTTCAAAGCACCTTCTTTGTGTTTACATTAGTGGCTCTTACCACGTCCCCCTTAGAATCGAGGGTACGCATTTCTCCACAATCGATTTAGCGTTTATTGTTTGCAGCATTTATGCTAATGGCCCTCCTGGCTGCTGTGAGCTGATAGGGTTTTGTAATTTGGCTTTGCATGTCTTTGAAAATTCGTAAAACTCATCATTTTTCTCCGCCGTTTTCTTTTCTCTTAAAAAAAAGGAAACAATTGGGAGTACAATATAACTCTTGAAATTGTCTTCTTGGAAGGTTGCCCTCTTTTGAATTTTTTGGTCGATTTTCCACGCCAGAGTTTTTTTAGAGAGCAGGTGTCATTTCCCGAACTGCAAGTTTGGTGAATATTTCGTGACCTTTAGCAATGGGTTTAAAGCTGCTGTTGTGGGAAGTGGCCTCAAGGAGGCAGCATTTCTCCATTCCCAAATCTGGGTACTAGGGCAGCAGAGCCTTTCTGGAAGTTGTGTTCCTAGGTTGTAAATTACATTGGAATGTGCATGGAGAAACCCCCATAAGTTTATGTCTCATTATTTCTTCTTGGTTTTTAAAAGTGTTTTAATTGGAGTAAAGCTTAGAATATTGTTTGTCCTAGGTGGACACAATCTGGTTCATTTGTACATTATATATGTCTATTCAAGTACAGATCCTCTTCCCGTGTAAAATGTTACAGAGGGTTCTGCAGACCTCCCTTGCTATATGGTCGGTCTTTTTGAGATATGTATATAATATGTGTTTGTATACATATAGTAACACTAATCTTAATTTATCCATTCCCCCCACCTTTCCTTTTAGATGAGCATAGTTTGTTGTCTAAGTCTGTGAGTGTCTTTCTCTGTGGAAATATGTTCATTTGTGTCAGTTATTAGATAACGCCTATAAGTGATATCATAGAATATAGGTCTTTTACTTTCCGACTTACCTCATGTTTCGTGATTATCTCCAGACTCATTTGTGGTGCCTCAGAGAGCAACGGTTCATCGTTTTCCATGGCTAATATTCCATTGTGTGCATGGACCACTTCTTCTTTATCCATTCACCTCTTGTTGGATATTTTGATTGCTTCACTGTCTTGGCTATTGTGAATAAGGCTGCACTGCAGCTTTTGCGGCCTGTGTCTTCTCGATTCTTGTCTTCTCAGGTGAGAGGTCCATTGGTGCGCCTGCTGGATTGAGTGGTACCTCCATTTTTACTTTTCAACACAGCTCCTTTCTTTTCTCATTATTGGCTGTTACCCCTTTACGTCTCACCAGCAGGTAGAGGGGACACAGTTCTTTAAAACCCCTTCAGCATTTATTGTTTGTGGACTTTTTGCTGATGGTCAGTCGACGGGTGTAAGTTGAAACTTTTTGTAGATTAGATTGCATGGGTCTAACGCTCCCTGAGGTTGAGCTTTTATCCATTTTCCTTTTTTTTTTAAAGGGCGTGAGTAAAATTTAACTCTTCATACTCTCTTCTTGAAACATTTGCCTTTTTTGAATTTTTTTGTCCATACCCTACTTCAGCACAATTTTTTAGGCCAGGCGTCCTTTACAGCCCTGAGTCCTTGTGAATGTTAAGTGACCATTAGCTGTGAGTTTAAAGCTGCTCTTGCAGGAAACGGCCACAAGGTGGCAGCATTTCTCATTTACCAAATTTGGTAACTGGGGAAACAGAGCCTTAATGGAAGTGGTGTTCTAGGTTGTAAATTCGAATGGAATGTGCCAGGAAAAAAGCCCTTTAAGTTTATGTCTCGTTACTTCTTGTTCATATTTGTAATTTACTTTTTATTTTTTATCCCAGCAAATTTGATTACAATGGTTTGTTTGTTCTAGGTGTGCAAGATGTGGTTCTTTCTCACATATACGTGTATCTATTCTTCCTCGCATCCTTTTCCCACGTAGGTTATGGCACAATGTTGAGTAGTCTTCTCCTGGTCTTCCGTACGTCTTTGGTGATTATATATTTCACATGGTTTGTATATCTCTGTTAACCCCAATATGGTAATGTATCCAATCCTCATCCCTTTCTATTGGGTGAACCGTAAGTTTTTTTAATGAATCTGTGATTGCCTTTCTCTGTGGAAATATCCTCATTGGTATCAATTTTTAAGTAACTCCTAACAGTGATATGATAGGATATGTGTCTTTTGCTATCTCACTTACTACAGGTGGCGTGATTACGTCTAGACTCATCTATGGTGCTGCAAATGGCATTGTTTCATTTTTTTTCACTAGCGAATATTCCATCTGTACATGGAGGAGTTCTTCTTTGTCCACCCATCTGTTGGTGGACTTTTTGGTTACTTTCGTATCTTGGCTATTGTAATACTGTGCAATGCAGATTTGCCTGCCTGTGTCTTTCCAATTCTCTCTTCTTAGATTATAGGTCGAGGAGTGGGCCTGCTGGATCATACGGTAGCTCAATGTTGACCTTTGTAAGGCACCTCCATTCTGCTCTCACTTGTGGCCCTTTCCAAGTTACGTCCCACTTGAAGTTGAGGGTATGCATTTCTCCACAACACCTTCAGCATTTATTGTTTGTAGTTTTCTTGCTGATGGTTATTCTGACAAGTGTGAGCTGATACCGCTTTGTGGTTGAATTCGCGTGTGCCTCATAATCCGTTGAAATTGACCTTTAAGGCATGTCCATTTTATTTTTCAAGCTGTGATTACCCCTTAGTTCTTCAAAGTGTTCTCTTAAAGTATGTGTCACATTTTGAAATGTTTTGGCCATTACCTCCCTCAAGACATTTTGAGGGCAGGTTTCATTGACAGTTCTGCAGTACTTGTTCCTACGAAATGACCATTAGCACAGGCTTTAAAGCTGCTTTTGCAGCTAACTGCCAGAGGGTGGCAGCCCTTCTATGTTCCCCACCCTGGTAACTAGGGAAAAGCCCTTGCGGCCTGTGGTGTTTCTCGCTTATAAATTAGAGTGGAGTGTGCCCGGACAAACCCACACAAGCTGATGTCTCCTTACTTTAGTTGGATTTTTAAATTTGATTTTTATTTTTTATTGGAGTAATTTTCCACTGAGTACGTGGACCACTTCTACTTTGTGCATTCCTCGGTTGATGGACATTTTCATTGCTTCCAAGTGTTGGCGATGGTAAATATTGTTGGAGTGCAGGATTGCCAGCCTGTGACTTTTTGATTCTCATTTTCTCAGGTGATAGGCCCAGCAGTGGGTGTGATTGCTTGACTGGTAGCCCCGTGTTTCCCTTTTCAAAGCACCTTCTTTGTGTTTACATTAGTGGCTCTTACCACGTCCCCCTTAGAATCGAGGGTACGCATTTCTCCACAATCGATTTAGCGTTTATTGTTTGCAGCATTTATGCTAATGGCCCTCCTGGCTGCTGTGAGCTGATAGGGTTTTGTAATTTGGCTTTGCATGTCTTTGAAAATTCGTAAAACTCATCATTTTTCTCCGCCGTTTTCTTTTCTCTTAAAAAAAAGGAAACAATTGGGAGTACAATATAACTCTTGAAATTGTCTTCTTGGAAGGTTGCCCTCTTTTGAATTTTTTGGTCGATTTTCCACGCCAGAGTTTTTTTAGAGAGCAGGTGTCATTTCCCGAACTGCAAGTTTGGTGAATATTTCGTGACCTTTAGCAATGGGTTTAAAGCTGCTGTTGTGGGAAGTGGCCTCAAGGAGGCAGCATTTCTCCATTCCCAAATCTGGGTACTAGGGCAGCAGAGCCTTTCTGGAAGTTGTGTTCCTAGGTTGTAAATTACATTGGAATGTGCATGGAGAAACCCCCATAAGTTTATGTCTCATTATTTCTTCTTGGTTTTTAAAAGTGTTTTAATTGGAGTAAAGCTTAGAATATTGTTTGTCCTAGGTGGACACAATCTGGTTCATTTGTACATTATATATGTCTATTCAAGTACAGATCCTCTTCCCGTGTAAAATGTTACAGAGGGTTCTGCAGACCTCCCTTGCTATATGGTCGGTCTTTTTGAGATATGTATATAATATGTGTTTGTATACATATAGTAACACTAATCTTAATTTATCCATTCCCCCCACCTTTCCTTTTAGATGAGCATAGTTTGTTTTCTAAGTCTGTGAGTGTCTTTCTCTGTGGAAATATGTTCATTTGTGTCAGTTATTAGATAACGCCTATAAGTGATATCATAGAATATAGGTCTTTTACTTTCCGACTTACCTCATGTTTCGTGATTTTCTCCAGACTCATTTGTGGTGCCTCAGAGAGCAACGGTTCATCGTTTTCCATGGCTAATATTCCATTGTGTGCATGGACCACTTCTTCTTTATCCATTCACCTCTTGTTGGATATTTTGATTGCTTCACTGTCTTGGCTATTGTGAATAAGGCTGCACTGCAGCTTTTGCGGCCTGTGTCTTCTCGATTCTTGTCTTCTCAGGTGAGAGGTCCATTGGTGCGCCTGCTGGATTGAATGGTACCTCCATTTTTACTTTTCAACACAGCTCCTTTCTTTTCTCATTATTGGCTGTTACCCCTTTACGTCTCACCAGCAGGTAGAGGGGACACAGTTCTTTAAAACCCCTTCAGCATTTATTGTTTGTGGACTTTTTGCTGATGGTCAGTCGTCGGGTGTAAGTTGAAACTTTTTGTAGATTAGATTGCATGGGTCTATCGCTCCCTGAGGTTGAGCTTTTATCCATTTTCCTTTTTTTTTTAAAGGGCGTGAGTAAAACTTAACTCTTCATACTCTCTTCTTGAAACATTTGCCTGTTTTGAATTTTTCTGTCCACTCCCTACTTCAGCACAATTTTTTAGGCCAGGCGTCCTTTACAGCCCTGAGTCCTTGTGAATGTTAAGTGACCTTTAGCTGTGAGTTTAAAGCTGCTCTTGCAGGAAACGGCCACAAGGTGGCAGCATTTCTCATTTACCAAATTTGGTAACTGGGGAAACAGAGCCTTAATGGAAGTGGTGTTCTAGGTTGTAAATTCGAATGGAATGTGCCAGGAAAAAAGCCCTTTTAGTTTATGTCTCGTTACTTCTTGTTCATATTTGTAATTTACTTTTTATTTTTTATCCCAGCAAATTTGATTACAATGGTTTGTTTGTTCTAGGTGTGCAAGATGTGGTTCTTTCTCACATATACGTGTATCTATTCTTCCTCGCATCCTTTTCCCATGTAGGTTATGACACAATGTTGAGTAGTCTTCTCCTGGTCTTCCGTACGTCTTTGGTGATTATATATTTAACATGGTTTGTATATCTCTGTTAACCCCAATATGGTAATGTATCCAATCCTCATCCCTTTCTATTGGGTGAACCGTAAGTTTTTTTAATGAATCTGTGATTGCCTTTCTCTGTGGAAATATCCTCTTTGGTATCAATTTTTAAGTAACTCCTAACAGTGATATGATAGGATATGTGTCTTTTGCTTTCTCACTTACTACAGGTGGCGTGATTACGTCTAGACTCATCTATGGTGCTGCAAATGGCATTGTTTCATTTTTTTTCACTAGCGAATATTCCATCTGTACATGGAGGAGTTCTTCTGTGTCCACCCATCTGTTGGTGGACTTTTTGGTTACTTCCATATCTTGGCTATTTTAATACTGTGCAATGCAGATTTGCCTGCCTGTGTCTTTCCAATTCTCTCTCCTTAGTTTATAGGTCGAGGAGTGGGCCTGCTGGATCATACGGTAGCTCAATGTTGACCTTTGTAAGGCACCTCCATTCTGCTCTCACTTGTGGCCCTTTCCAAGTTACGTCCCACTTGAAGTTGAGGGTATGCATTTCTCCACAACACCTTCAGCATTTATTGTTTGTAGTTTTCTTGCTGATGGTTATTCTGACAAGTGTGAGCTGATACCTCTTTGTGGTTGAATTCGCGTGTGCCTCATAATCCGTTGAAATTGACCTTTAAGGCATGTCCATTTTATTTTTCAAGCTGTGATTACCCCTTAGTTCTTCAAAGTGTTCTCTTAAAGTATGTGTCACATTTTGAAATGTTTTGGCCATTACCTCCCTCAAGACATTTTGAGGGCAGGTTTCATTTACAGTTCTGCAGTACTTGTTCCTACGAAATGACCATTAGCACAGGCTTTAAAGCTGCTTTTGCAGCTAACTGCCAGAGGGTGGCAGCCCTTCTATGTTCCCCATCCTGGTAACTAGGGAAAAGCCCTTGCGGCCTGTGGTGTTTCTCACTTATAAATTAGAGTGGAGTGTGCCCGGACAAACCCACACAAGCTGATGTCTCCTTACTTTAGTTGGATTTTTAAATTTGATTTTTATTTTTTATTGGAGTAATTTTCCACTGAGTACGTGGACCACTTCTACTTTGTGCATTCCTCGGTTGATGGACATTTTCATTGCTTCCAAGTGTTGGCGATGGTAAATATTGTTGGAGTGCAGGATTGCCAGCCTGTGACTTTTTGATTCTCATTTTCTCAGGTGATAGGCCCAGCAGTGGGTGTGATTGCTTGACTGGTAGCCCCGTGTTTCCCTTTTCTAAGCACCTTCTTTGTGTTTACATTAGTGGCTCTTACCACGTCCCACTTAGAATCGAGGGTACGCATTTCTCCACAATCGATTTAGCGTTTATTGTTTGCAGCATTTATGCTAATGGCCCTCCTGGCTGCTGTGAGCTGATAGGGTTCTGTAATTTGGCTTTGCATGTCTTTGAAAATTCGTAAAACTCATCATTTTTCTCCGCCGTTTTCTTTTCTCTTAAAAAAAAGGAAACAATTGGGAGTACAATATAACTCTTGAAATTGTCTTCTTGGAAGGTTGCCCTCTTTTGAATTTTTTGGTCGATTTTCCACGCCAGAGTTTTTTTAGAGAGCAGGTGTCATTTCCCGAACTGCAAGTTTGGTGAATATTTCGTGACCTTTAGCAATGGGTTTAAAGCTGCTGTTGTGGGAAGTGGCCTCAAGGAGGCAGCATTTCTCCATTCCCAAATCTGGGTACTAGGGCAGCAGAGCCTTTCTGGAAGTTGTGTTCCTAGGTTGTAAATTACATTGGAATGTGCATGGAGAAACCCCCATAAGTTTATGTCTCATTATTTCTTCTTGGTTTTTAAAAGTGTTTTAATTGGAGTAAAGCTTAGAATATTGTTTGTCCTAGGTGGACACAATCTGGTTCATTTGTACATTATATATGTCTATTCAAGTACAGATCCTCTTCCCATGTAAAATGTTACAGAGGGTTCCGCAGACCTCCCTTGCTATATGGTCGGTCTTTTTGAGATATGTATATAATATGTGTTTGTATACATATAGTAACACTAATCTTAATTTATCCATTCCCCCCACCTTTCCTTTAAGATGAGCATAGTTTGTTGTCTAAGTCTGTGAGTGTCTTTCTCTGTGGAAATATGTTCATTTGTGTCAGTTATTAGATAACGCCTATAAGTGATATCATAGAATATAGGTCTTTTACTTTCCGACTTACCTCATGTTTCGTGATTATCTCCAGACTCATTTGTGGTGCCTCAGAGAGCAACGGTTCATCGTTTTCCATGGCTAATATTCCATTGTGTGCATGGACCACTTCTTCTTTATCCATTCACCTCTTGTTGGATATTTTGATTGCTTCACTGTCTTGGCTATTGTGAATAAGGCTGCACTGCAGCTTTTGCGGCCTGTGTCTTCTCGATTCTTGTCTTCTCAGGTGAGAGGTCCATTGGTGCGCCTGCTGGATTGAGTGGTACCTCCATTTTTACTTTTCAACACAGCTCCTTTCTTTTCTCATTATTGGCTGTTACCCCTTTACGTCTCACCAGCAGGTAGAGGGGACACAGTTCTTTAAAACCCCTTCAGCATTTATTGTTTGTGGACTTTTTGCTGATGGTCAGTCGACGGGTGTAAGTTGAAACTTTTTGTAGATTAGATTGCATGGGTCTAACGCTCCCTGAGGTTGAGCTTTTATCCATTTTCCTTTTTTTTTTAAAGGGCGTGAGTAAAATTTAACTCTTCATACTCTCTTCTTGAAACATTTGCCTTTTTTGAATTTTTTTGTCCATACCCTACTTCAGCACAATTTTTTAGGCCAGGCGTCCTTTACAGCCCTGAGTCCTTGTGAATGTTAAGTGACCATTAGCTGTGAGTTTAAAGCTGCTCTTGCAGGAAACGGCCACAAGGTGGCAGCATTTCTCATTTACCAAATTTGGTAACTGGGGAAACAGAGCCTTAATGGAAGTGGTGTTCTAGGTTGTAAATTCGAATGGAATGTGCCAGGAAAAAAGCCCTTTAAGTTTATGTCTCGTTACTTCTTGTTCATATTTGTAATTTACTTTTTATTTTTTATCCCAGCAAATTTGATTACAATGGTTTGTTTGTTCTAGGTGTGCAAGATGTGGTTCTTTCTCACATATACGTGTATCTATTCTTCCTCGCATCCTTTTCCCACGTAGGTTATGGCACAATGTTGAGTAGTCTTCTCCTGGTCTTCCGTACGTCTTTGGTGATTATATATTTCACATGGTTTGTATATCTCTGTTAACCCCAATATGGTAATGTATCCAATCCTCATCCCTTTCTATTGGGTGAACCGTAAGTTTTTTTAATGAATCTGTGATTGCCTTTCTCTGTGGAAATATCCTCATTGGTATCAATTTTTAAGTAACTCCTAACAGTGATATGATAGGATATGTGTCTTTTGCTATCTCACTTACTACAGGTGGCGTGATTACGTCTAGACTCATCTATGGTGCTGCAAATGGCATTGTTTCATTTTTTTTCACTAGCGAATATTCCATCTGTACATGGAGGAGTTCTTCTTTGTCCACCCATCTGTTGGTGGACTTTTTGGTTACTTTCGTATCTTGGCTATTGTAATACTGTGCAATGCAGGTTTGCCTGCCTGTGTCTTTCCAATTCTCTCTTCTTAGATTATAGGTCGAGGAGTGGGCCTGCTGGATCATACGGTAGCTCAATGTTGACCTTTGTAAGGCACCTCCATTCTGCTCTCATTTGTGGCCCTTTCCAAGTTACGTCCCAATTGAAGTTGAGGGTATGCATTTCTCCACAACACCTTCAGCATTTATTGTTTGTAGTTTTCTTGCTGATGGTTATTCTGACAAGTGTGAGCTGATACCTCTTTGTGGTTGAATTCGCGTGTGCCTCATAATCCGTTGAAATTGACCTTTAAGGCATGTCCATTTTATTTTTCAAGCTGTGATTACCCCTTAGTTCTTCAAAGTGTTCTCTTAAAGTATGTGTCACATTTTGAAATGTTTTGGCCATTACCTCCCTCAAGACATTTTGAGGGCAGGTTTCATTTACAGTTCTGCAGTACTTGTTCCTACGAAATGACCATTAGCACAGGCTTTAAAGCTGCTTTTGCAGCTAACTGCCAGAGGGTGGCAGCCCTTCTATGTTCCCCATCCTGGTAACTAGGGAAAAGCCCTTGCGGCCTGTGGTGTTTCTCGCTTATAAATTAGAGTGGAGTGTGCCCGGACAAACCCACACAAGCTGATGTCTCCTTACTTTAGTTGGATTTTTAAATTTGATTTTTATTTTTTATTGGAGTAATTTTCCACTGAGTACGTGGACCACTTCTACTTTGTGCATTCCTCGGTTGATGGACATTTTCATTGCTTCCAAGTGTTGGCGATGGTAAATATTGTTGGAGTGCAGGATTGCCAGCCTGTGACTTTTTGATTCTCATTTTCTCAGGTGATAGGCCCAGCAGTGGGTGTGATTGATTGACTGGTAGCCCCGTGTTTCCCTTTTCAAAGCACCTTCTTTGTGTTTACATTAGTGGCTCTTACCACGTCCCACTTAGAATCGAGGGTACGCATTTCTCCACAATCGATTTAGCGTTTATTGTTTGCAGCATTTATGCTAATGGCCCTCCTGGCTGCTGTGAGCTGATAGGGTTCTGTAATTTGGCTTTGCATGTCTTTGAAAATTCGTAAAACTCATCATTTTTCTCCGCCGTTTTCTTTTCTCTTAAAAAAAAGGAAACAATTGGGAGTACAATATAACTCTTGAAATTGTCTTCTTGGAAGGTTGCCCTCTTTTGAATTTTTTGGTCGATTTTCCACGCCAGAGTTTTTTTAGAGAGCAGGTGTCATTTCCCGAACTGCAAGTTTGGTGAATATTTCGTGACCTTTAGCAATGGGTTTAAAGCTGCTGTTGTGGGAAGTGGCCTCAAGGAGGCAGCATTTCTCCATTCCCAAATCTGGGTACTAGGGCAGCAGAGCCTTTCTGGAAGTTGTGTTCCTAGGTTGTAAATTACATTGGAATGTGCATGGAGAAACCCCCATAAGTTTATGTCTCATTATTTCTTCTTGGTTTTTAAAAGTGTTTTAATTGGAGTAAAGCTTAGAATATTGTTTGTCCTAGGTGGACACAATCTGGTTCATTTGTACATTATATATGTCTATTCAAGTACAGATCCTCTTCCCATGTAAAATGTTACAGAGGGTTCCGCAGACCTCCCTTGCTATATGGTCGGTCTTTTTGAGATATGTATATAATATGTGTTTGTATACATATAGTAACACTAATCTTAATTTATCCATTCCCCCCACCTTTCCTTTAAGATGAGCATAGTTTGTTGTCTAAGTCTGTGAGTGTCTTTCTCTGTGGAAATATGTTCATTTGTGTCAGTTATTAGATAACGCCTATAAGTGATATCATAGAATATAGGTCTTTTACTTTCCGACTTACCTCATGTTTCGTGATTATCTCCAGACTCATTTGTGGTGCCTCAGAGAGCAACGGTTCATCGTTTTCCATGGCTAATATTCCATTGTGTGCATGGACCACTTCTTCTTTATCCATTCACCTCTTGTTGGATATTTTGATTGCTTCACTGTCTTGGCTATTGTGAATAAGGCTGCACTGCAGCTTTTGCGGCCTGTGTCTTCTCGATTCTTGTCTTCTCAGGTGAGAGGTCCATTGGTGCGCCTGCTGGATTGAGTGGTACCTCCATTTTTACTTTTCAACACAGCTCCTTTCTTTTCTCATTATTGGCTGTTACCCCTTTACGTCTCACCAGCAGGTAGAGGGGACACAGTTCTTTAAAACCCCTTCAGCATTTATTGTTTGTGGACTTTTTGCTGATGGTCAGTCGACGGGTGTAAGTTGAAACTTTTTGTAGATTAGATTGCATGGGTCTAACGCTCCCTGAGGTTGAGCTTTTATCCATTTTCCTTTTTTTTTTAAAGGGCGTGAGTAAAATTTAACTCTTCATACTCTCTTCTTGAAACATTTGCCTTTTTTGAATTTTTTTGTCCATACCCTACTTCAGCACAATTTTTTTAGGCCAGGCGTCCTTTACAGCCCTGAGTCCTTGTGAATGTTAAGTGACCATTAGCTGTGAGTTTAAAGCTGCTCTTGCAGGAAACGGCCACAAGGTGGCAGCATTTCTCATTTACCAAATTTGGTAACTGGGGAAACAGAGCCTTAATGGAAGTGGTGTTCTAGGTTGTAAATTCGAATGGAATGTGCCAGGAAAAAAGCCCTTTAAGTTTATGTCTCGTTACTTCTTGTTCATATTTGTAATTTACTTTTTATTTTTTATCCCAGCAAATTTGATTACAATGGTTTGTTTGTTCTAGGTGTGCAAGATGTGGTTCTTTCTCACATATACGTGTATCTATTCTTCCTCGCATCCTTTTCCCACGTAGGTTATGGCACAATGTTGAGTAGTCTTCTCCTGGTCTTCCGTACGTCTTTGGTGATTATATATTTCACATGGTTTGTATATCTCTGTTAACCCCAATATGGTAATGTATCCAATCCTCATCCCTTTCTATTGGGTGAACCGTAAGTTTTTTTAATGAATCTGTGATTGCCTTTCTCTGTGGAAATATCCTCATTGGTATCAATTTTTAAGTAACTCCTAACAGTGATATGATAGGATATGTGTCTTTTGCTATCTCACTTACTACAGGTGGCGTGATTACGTCTAGACTCATCTATGGTGCTGCAAATGGCATTGTTTCATTTTTTTTCACTAGCGAATATTCCATCTGTACATGGAGGAGTTCTTCTTTGTCCACCCATCTGTTGGTGGACTTTTTGGTTACTTTCGTATCTTGGCTATTGTAATACTGTGCAATGCAGATTTGCCTGCCTGTGTCTTTCCAATTCTCTCTTCTTAGATTATAGGTCGAGGAGTGGGCCTGCTGGATCATACGGTAGCTCAATGTTGACCTTTGTAAGGCACCTCCATTCTGCTCTCATTTGTGGCCCTTTCCAAGTTACGTCCCACTTGAAGTTGAGGGTATGCATTTCTCCACAACACCTTCAGCATTTATTGTTTGTAGTTTTCTTGCTGATGGTTATTCTGACAAGTGTGAGCTGATACCTCTTTGTGGTTGAATTCGCGTGTGCCTCATAATCCGTTGAAATTGACCTTTAAGGCATGTCCATTTTATTTTTCAAGCTGTGATTACCCCTTAGTTCTTCAAAGTGTTCTCTTAAAGTATGTGTCACATTTTGAAATGTTTTGGCCATTACCTCCCTCAAGACATTTTGAGGGCAGGTTTCATTGACAGTTCTGCAGTACTTGTTCCTACGAAATGACCATTAGCACAGGCTTTAAAGCTGCTTTTGCAGCTAACTGCCAGAGGGTGGCAGCCCTTCTATGTTCCCCACCCTGGTAACTAGGGAAAAGCCCTTGCGGCCTGTGGTGTTTCTCGCTTATAAATTAGAGTGGAGTGTGCCCGGACAAACCCACACAAGCTGATGTCTCCTTACTTTAGTTGGATTTTTAAATTTGATTTTTATTTTTTATTGGAGTAATTTTCCACTGAGTACGTGGACCACTTCTACTTTGTGCATTCCTCGGTTGATGGACATTTTCATTGCTTCCAAGTGTTGGCGATGGTAAATATTGTTGGAGTGCAGGATTGCCAGCCTGTGACTTTTTGATTCTCATTTTCTCAGGTGATAGGCCCAGCAGTGGGTGTGATTGATTGACTGGTAGCCCCGTGTTTCCCTTTTCAAAGCACCTTCTTTGTGTTTACATTAGTGGCTCTTACCACGTCCCCCTTAGAATCGAGGGTACGCATTTCTCCACAATCGATTTAGCGTTTATTGTTTGCAGCATTTATGCTAATGGCCCTCCTGGCTGCTGTGAGCTGATAGGGTTTTGTAATTTGGCTTTGCATGTCTTTGAAAATTCGTAAAACTCATCATTTTTCTCCGCCGTTTTCTTTTCTCTTAAAAAAAAGGAAACAATTGGGAGTACAATATAACTCTTGAAATTGTCTTCTTGGAAGGTTGCCCTCTTTTGAATTTTTTGGTCGATTTTCCACGCCAGAGTTTTTTTAGAGAGCAGGTGTCATTTCCCGAACTGCAAGTTTGGTGAATATTTCGTGACCTTTAGCAATGGGTTTAAAGCTGCTGTTGTGGGAAGTGGCCTCAAGGAGGCAGCATTTCTCCATTCCCAAATCTGGGTACTAGGGCAGCAGAGCCTTTCTGGAAGTTGTGTTCCTAGGTTGTAAATTACATTGGAATGTGCATGGAGAAACCCCCATAAGTTTATGTCTCATTATTTCTTCTTGGTTTTTAAAAGTGTTTTAATTGGAGTAAAGCTTAGAATATTGTTTGTCCTAGGTGGACACAATCTGGTTCATTTGTACATTATATATGTCTATTCAAGTACAGATCCTCTTCCCGTGTAAAATGTTACAGAGGGTTCTGCAGACCTCCCTTGCTATATGGTCGGTCTTTTTGAGATATGTATATAATATGTGTTTGTATACATATAGTAACACTAATCTTAATTTATCCATTCCCCCCACCTTTCCTTTTAGATGAGCATAGTTTGTTTTCTAAGTCTGTGAGTGTCTTTCTCTGTGGAAATATGTCCATTTGTGTCAGTTATTAGATAACGCCTATAAGTGATATCATAGAATATAGGTCTTTTACTTTCCGACTTACCTCATGTTTCGTGATTATCTCCAGACTCATTTGTGGTGCCTCAGAGAGCAACGGTTCATCGTTTTCCATGGCTAATATTCCATTGTGTGCATGGACCACTTCTTCTTTATCCATTCACCTCTTGTTGGATATTTTGATTGCTTCACTGTCTTGGCTATTGTGAATAAGGCTGCACTGCAGCTTTTGCGGCCTGTGTCTTCTCGATTCTTGTCTTCTCAGGTGAGAGGTCCATTGGTGCGCCTGCTGGATTGAATGGTACCTCCATTTTTACTTTTCAACACAGCTCCTTTCTTTTCTCATTATTGGCTGTTACCCCTTTACGTCTCACCAGCAGGTAGAGGGGACACAGTTCTTTAAAACCCCTTCAGCATTTATTGTTTGTGGACTTTTTGCTGATGGTCAGTCGTCGGGTGTAAGTTGAAACTTTTTGTAGATTAGATTGCATGGGTCTATCGCTCCCTGAGGTTGAGCTTTTATCCATTTTCCTTTTTTTTTTAAAGGGCGTGAGTAAAACTTAACTCTTCATACTCTCTTCTTGAAACATTTGCCTGTTTTGAATTTTTCTGTCCACTCCCTACTTCAGCACAATTTTTTAGGCCAGGCGTCCTTTACAGCCCTGAGTCCTTGTGAATGTTAAGTGACCTTTAGCTGTGAGTTTAAAGCTGCTCTTGCAGGAAACGGCCACAAGGTGGCAGCATTTCTCATTTACCAAATTTGGTAACTGGGGAAACAGAGCCTTAATGGAAGTGGTGTTCTCGGTTGTAAATTCGAATGGAATGTGCCAGGAAAAAAGCCCTTTTAGTTTATGTCTCGTTACTTCTTGTTCATATTTGTAATTTACTTTTTATTTTTTATCCCAGCAAATTTGATTACAATGGTTTGTTTGTTCTAGGTGTGCAAGATGTGGTTCTTTCTCACATATACGTGTATCTATTCTTCCTCGCATCCTTTTCCCATGTAGGTTATGACACAATGTTGAGTAGTCTTCTCCTGGTCTTCCGTACGTCTTTGGTGATTATATATTTAACATGGTTTGTATATCTCTGTTAACCCCAATATGGTAATGTATCCAATCCTCATCCCTTTCTATTGGGTGAACCGTAAGTTTTTTTAATGAATCTGTGATTGCCTTTCTCTGTGGAAATATCCTCTTTGGTATCAATTTTTAAGTAACTCCTAACAGTGATATGATAGGATATGTGTCTTTTGCTTTCTCACTTACTACAGGTGGCGTGATTACGTCTAGACTCATCTATGGTGCTGCAAATGGCATTGTTTCATTTTTTTTCACTAGCGAATATTCCATCTGTACATGGAGGAGTTCTTCTGTGTCCACCCATCTGTTGGTGGACTTTTTGGTTACTTCCATATCTTGGCTATTTTAATACTGTGCAATGCAGATTTGCCTGCCTGTGTCTTTCCAATTCTCTCTCCTTAGTTTATAGGTCGAGGAGTGGGCCTGCTGGATCATACGGTAGCTCAATGTTGACCTTTGTAAGGCACCTCCATTCTGCTCTCACTTGTGGCCCTTTCCAAGTTACGTCCCACTTGAAGTTGAGGGTATGCATTTCTCCACAACACCTTCAGCATTTATTGTTTGTAGTTTTCTTGCTGATGGTTATTCTGACAAGTGTGAGCTGATACCTCTTTGTGGTTGAATTCGCGTGTGCCTCATAATCCGTTGAAATTGACCTTTAAGGCATGTCCATTTTATTTTTCAAGCTGTGATTACCCCTTAGTTCTTCAAAGTGTTCTCTTAAAGTATGTGTCACATTTTGAAATGTTTTGGCCATTACCTCCCTCAAGACATTTTGAGGGCAGGTTTCATTGACAGTTCTGCAGTACTTGTTCCTACGAAATGACCATTAGCACAGGCTTTAAAGCTGCTTTTGCAGCTAACTGCCAGAGGGTGGCAGCCCTTCTATGTTCCCCACCCTGGTAACTAGGGAAAAGCCCTTGCGGCCTGTGGTGTTTCTCGCGTATAAATTAGAGTGGAGTGTGCCCGGACAAACCCACACAAGCTGATGTCTCCTTACTTTTGTTGGATTTTTAAATTTGATTTTTATTTTTTATTGGAGTAATTTTCCACTGAGTACGTGGACCACTTCTACTTTGTGCATTCCTCGGTTGATGGACATTTTCATTGCTTCCAAGTGTTGGCGATGGTAAATATTGTTGGAGTGCAGGATTGCCAGCCTGTGACTTTTTGATTCTCATTTTCTCAGGTGATAGACCCAGCAGTGGGTGTGATTGATTGACTGGTAGCCCCGTGTTTCCCTTTTCAAAGCACCTTCTTTGTGTTTACATTAGTGGCTCTTACCACGTCCCACTTAGAATCGAGGGTACGCATTTCTCCACAATCGATTTAGCGTTTATTGTTTGCAGCATTTATGCTAATGGCCCTCCTGGCTGCTGTGAGCTGATAGGGTTTTGTAATTTGGCTTTGCATGTCTTTGAAAATTCGTAAAACTCATCATTTTTCTCCGCCGTTTTCTTTTCTCTTAAGAAAAAGGAAACAATTGGGAGTACAATATAACTCTTGAAATTGTCTTCTTGGAAGGTTGCCCTCTTTTGAATTTTTTGGTCGATTTTCCACGCCAGAGTTTTTTTAGAGAGCAGGTGTCATTTCCCGAACAGCAAGTTTGGTGAATATTTCGTGACCTTTAGCAATGGGTTTAAAGCTGCTGTTGTGGGAAGTGGCCTCAAGGAGGCAGCATTTCTCCATTCCCAAATCTGGGTACTAGGGCAGCAGAGCCTTTCAGGAAGTCGTGTTCCTAGGTTGTAAATTACATTGGAATGTGCATGGAGAAACCCCCATAAGTTTATGTCTCATTATTTCTTCTTGGTTTTTAAAAGTGTTTTAATTGGGGTAAAGCTTAGAATATTGTTTGTCCTAGGTGGACACAATCTGGTTCATTTGTACATTATACATGTCTATTCAAGTACAGATCCTCTTCCCGTGTAAAATGTTACAGAGGGTTCCGCAGACCTCCCGTGCTATATGGTCGGTCTTTTTGAGATATGTATATAATATGCGTTTGTATACATATAGTAACACTAATCTTAATTTATCCATTCCCCCCACCTTTCCTTTTAGATGAGCATAGTTTGTTTTCTAAGTCTGTGAGTGTCTTTCTCTGTGGAAATATGTTCATTTTTGTCAGTTACTAGATAACGCATATAAGTGATATCATAGAATATAGGTCTTTTACTTTCCGACTTACCTCATGTTTAGTGATTACCTCCAGACTCATTTGTGGTGCCTCAGAGAGCAATGGTTCATCGTTTTCCATGGCTAATATTCCATTGTGTGCATGGACCACTTCTTCTTTATCCATTCACCTCTTGTTGGATATTTTGATTGCTTCACTGTCTTGGCTATTGTGAATAAGGCTGTACTGCAGCTTTTGCGGCCTGTGTCTTCTCGATTCTTGTCTTCTCAGGTGAGAGGTCCATTGGTGCGCCTGCTGGATGGAATGGTACCTCCATTTTTATTTTTCAACACAGCTCCTTTCTTTTCTCATTATTGGCTGTTACCCCTTTACGTCTCACCAGCAGGTAGAGGGGACACAATTCTTTAAAACCCCTTCAGCATTTATTGTTTGTGGACTTTTTGCTGATGGTCAGTCGACTGGTGTAAGTTGAAACTTTTTGTAGATTAGATTGCATGGGTCTAACGCTCCCTGAGGTTGAGCTTTTATCCATTTTCCTTTTTTTTTTAAAGAGTGTGAGTAAAACTTAACTCTTCATACTCTCTTCTTGAAACATTTGCCTTTTTTGAATTTTTTTGTCCATTCCCTACTTCAGAACAATTTTTTAGGCCAGGCGTCCTTTACAGCCCTGAGTCCTTGTGAATGTTAAGTGACCATTAGCTGTGAGTTTAAAGCTGCTCTTGCAGGAAACGGCCACAAGGTGGCAGCATTTCTCATTTACCAAATTTGGTAACTGGGGAAACAGAGCCTTAATGGAAGTGGTGTTCTAGGTTGTAAATTCGAATTGAATGTGCCAGGAAAAAAGCCCTTTAAGTTTATGTCTCATTACTTCTTGTTCATATTTGTAATTTACTTTTTATTTTTTATCCCAGCAAATTTGATTACAATGGTTTGTTTGTTCTAGGTGTGCAAGATGTGGTTCTTTCTCACATATACGTGTATCTATTCTTCCTCGCATCCTTTTCCCACGTAGGTTATGGCACAATGTTGAGTAGTCTTCTCCTGGTCTTCCGTACGTCTTTGGTGATTATATATTTCACATGGTTTGTATATCTCTGTTAACCCCAATATGGTAATGTATCCAATCCTCATCCCTTTCTATTGGGTGAACCGTAAGTTTTTTTAATGAATCTGTGATTGCCTTTCTCTGTGGAAATATCCTCATTGGTATCAATTTTTAAGTAACTCCTAACAGTGATATGATAGGATATGTGTCTTTTGCTTTCTCACTTACTACAGGTGGCGTGATTACGTCTAGGCTCATCTATGGTGCTGCAAATGGCATTGTTTCATTTTTTTTCACTAGCGAATATTCCATCTGTACATGGAGGAGTTCTTCTTTGTCCACCCTTCTGTTGGTGGACAGTTTGGTTACTTCCATATCTTGGCTATTGTAATACTGTGCAATGCAGATTTGCCTGCCTGTGTCTTTCCAATTCTCTCTTCTTAGATTATAGGTCGAGGAGTGGGCCTGCTGGATCATATGGTAGCTCAATGTTGACCTTTGTAAGGCACCTCCATTCTGCTCTCATTCATGGCCCTTTCCAAGTTACGTCCCACTTGAAGTTGAGGGTATGCATTTCTCCACAACACCTTCAGCATTTATTGTTTGTAGTTTTCTTGCTGATGGTTATTCTGACAAGTGTGAGCTGATACCTCTTTGTGGTTGAATTCGCGTGTGCCTCATAATCCGTTGAAATTGACCTTTAAGGCATGTCCATTTTATTTTTCAAGCTGTGATTACCCCTTAGTTCTTCAAAGTGTTCTCTTAAAGTATGTGTCACATTTTGAAATGTTTTGGCCATTACCTCCCTCAAGACATTTTGAGGGCAGGTTTCATTGACAGTTCTGCAGTACTTGTTCCTACGAAATGACCATTAGCACAGGCTTTAAAGCTGCTTTTGCAGCTAACTGCCAGAGGGTGGCAGCCCTTCTATGTTCCCCACCCTGGTAACTAGGGAAAAGCCCTTGCGGCCTGTGGTGTTTCTCGCGTATAAATTAGAGTGGAGTGTGCCCGGACAAACCCACACAAGCTGATGTCTCCTTACTTTTGTTGGATTTTTAAATTTGATTTTTATTTTTTATTGGAGTAATTTTCCACTGAGTACGTGGACCACTTCTACTTTGTGCATTCCTCGGTTGATGGACATTTTCATTGCTTCCAAGTGTTGGCGATGGTAAATATTGTTGGAGTGCAGGATTGCCAGCCTGTGACTTTTTGATTCTCATTTTCTCAGGTGATAGACCCAGCAGTGGGTGTGATTGATTGACTGGTAGCCCCGTGTTTCCCTTTTCAAAGCACCTTCTTTGTGTTTACATTAGTGGCTCTTACCACGTCCCACTTAGAATCGAGGGTACGCATTTCTCCACAATCGATTTAGCGTTTATTGTTTGCAGCATTTATGCTAATGGCCCTCCTGGCTGCTGTGAGCTGATAGGGTTTTGTAATTTGGCTTTGCATGTCTTTGAAAATTCGTAAAACTCATCATTTTTCTCCGCCGTTTTCTTTTCTCTTAAGAAAAAGGAAACAATTGGGAGTACAATATAACTCTTGAAATTGTCTTCTTGGAAGGTTGCCCTCTTTTGAATTTTTTGGTCGATTTTCCACGCCAGAGTTTTTTTAGAGAGCAGGTGTCATTTCCCGAACAGCAAGTTTGGTGAATATTTAGTGACCTTTAGCAATGGGTTTAAAGCTGCTGTTGTGGGAAGTGGCCGCAAGGAGGCAGCATTTCTCCATTCCCAAATCTGGGTACTAGGGCAGCAGAGCCTTTCAGGAAGTCGTGTTCCTAGGTTGTAAATTACATTGGAATGTGCATGGAGAAACCCCCATAAGTTTATGTCTCATTATTTCTTCTTGGTTTTTAAAAGTGTTTTAATTGGGGTAAAGCTTAGAATATTGTTTGTCCTAGGTGGACACAATCTGGTTCATTTGTACATTATATATGTCTATTCAAGTACAGATCCTCTTCCCGTGTAAAATGTTACAGAGGGTTCCGCAGACCTCCCTTGCTATATGGTCAGTCTTTTTGAGATATGTATATAATATGCGTTTGTATACATATAGTAACACTAATCTTAATTTATCCATTCCCCCCACCTTTCCTTTTAGATGAGAATAGTTTGTTTTCTAAGTCTGTGAGTGTCTTTCTCTGTGGAAATATGTTCATTTTTGTCAGTTACTAGATAACGCCTATAAGTGATATCATAGAATATAGGTCTTTTACTTTCCGACTTACCTCATGTTTAGTGATTACCTCCAGACTCATTTGTGGTGCCTCAGAGAGCAATGGTTCATCGTTTTCCATGGCTAATATTCCATTGTGTGCATGGACCACTTCTTCTTTATCCATTCACCTCTTGTTGGATATTTTGATTGCTTCACTGTCTTGGCTATTGTGAATAAGGCTGTACTGCAGCTTTTGCGGCCTGTGTCTTCTCGATTCTTGTCTTCTCAGGTGAGAGGTCCATTGGTGCGCCTGCTGGATGGAATGGTACCTCCATTTTTATTTTTCAACACAGCTCCTTTCTTTTCTCATTATTGGCTGTTACCCCTTTACGTCTCACCAGCAGGTAGAGGGGACACAATTCTTTAAAACCCCTTCAGCATTTATTGTTTGTGGACTTTTTGCTGATGGTCAGTCGACTGGTGTAAGTTGAAACTTTTTGTAGATTAGATTGCATGTGTCTAACGCTCCCTGAGGTTGAGCTTTTATCCATTTTCCTTTTTTTATAAGAGTGTGAGTAAAACTTAACTCTTCATACTCTCTTCTTGAAACATTTGCCTTTTTTGAATTTTTTTGTCCATTCCCTACTTCAGCACAATTTTTTAGGCCAGGCGTCCTTTACAGCCCTGAGTCCTTGTGAATGTTAAGTGACCATTAGCTGTGAGTTTCAAGCTGCTCTTGCAGGAAACGGCCACAAGGTGGCAGCATTTCTCATTTACCAAATTTGGTAACTGGGGAAACAGAGCCTTAATGGAAGTGGTGTTCTAGGTTGTAAATTCGAATGGAATGTGCCAGGAAAAAAGCCCTTTAAGTTTATGTCTCATTACTTCTTGTTCATATTTGTAATTTACTTTTTATTTTTTATCCCAGCAAATTTGATTACAATGGTTTGTTTGTTCTAGGTGTGCAAGATGTGGTTCTTTCTCACATATACGTGTATCTATTCTTCCTCGCATCCTTTTCCCACGTAGGTTATGGCACAATGTTGAGTAGTCTTCTCCTGGTCTTCCGTACGTCTTTGGTGATTATATATTTCACATGGTTTGTATATCTCTGTTAACCCCAATATGGTAATGTATCCAATCCTCATCCATTTCTATTGGGTGAACCGTAAGTTTTTTTAATGAATCTGTGATTGCCTTTCTCTGTGGAAATATCCTCTTTGGTATCAATTTTTAAGTAACTCCTAACAGTGATATGATAGGATATGTGTCTTTTGCTATCTCACTTACTACAGGTGGCGTGATTACGTCTAGACTCATCTATGGTGCTGCAAATGGCATTGTTTCATTTTTTTTCACTAGCGAATATTCCATCTGTACATGGAGGAGTTCTTCTTTGTCCACCCATCTGTTGGTGGACTTTTTGGTTACTTTCGTATCTTGGCTATTGTAATACTGTGCAATGCAGATTTGCCTGCCTGTGTCTTTCCAATTCTCTCTTCTTAGATTATAGGTCGAGGAGTGGGCCTGCTGGATCATACGGTAGCTCAATGTTGACCTTTGTAAGGCACCTCCATTCTGCTCTCACTTGTGGCCCTTTCCAAGTTACATCCCACTTGAAGTTGAGGGTATGCATTTCTCCACAACACCTTCAGCATTTATTGTTTGTAGTTTTCTTGCTGATGGTTATTCTGACAAGTGTGAGCTGATACCTCTTTGTGGTTGAATTCGCGTGTGCCTCATAATCCGTTGAAATTGACCTTTAAGGCATGTCCATTTTATTTTTCAAGCTGTGATTACCCCTTAGTTCTTCAAAGTGTTCTCTTAAAGTATGTGTCACATTTTGAAATGTTTTGGCCATTACCTCCCTCAAGACATTTTGAGGGCAGGTTTCATTGACAGTTCTGCAGTACTTGTTCCTACGAAATGACCATTAGCACAGGCTTTAAAGCTGCTTTTGCAGCTAACTGCCAGAGGGTGGCAGCCCTTCTATGTTCCCCACCCTGGTAACTAGGGAAAAGCCCTTGCGGCCTGTGGTGTTTCTCGCTTATAAATTAGAGTGGAGTGTGCCCGGACAAACCCACACAAGCTGATGTCTCCTTACTTTAGTTGGATTTTTAAATTTGATTTTTATTTTTTATTGGAGTAATTTTCCACTGAGTACGTGGACCACTTCTACTTTGTGCATTCCTCGGTTGATGGACATTTTCATTGCTTCCAAGTGTTGGCGATGGTAAATATTGTTGGAGTGCAGGATTGCCAGCCTGTGACTTTTTGATTCTCATTTTCTCAGGTGATAGGCCCAGCAGTGGGTGTGATTGATTGACTGGTAGCCCCGTGTTTCCCTTTTCAAAGCACCTTCTTTGTGTTTACATTAGTGGCTCTTACCACGTCCCCCTTAGAATCGAGGGTACGCATTTCTCCACAATCGATTTAGCGTTTATTGTTTGCAGCATTTATGCTAATGGCCCTCCTGGCTGCTGTGAGCTGATAGGGTTTTGTAATTTGGCTTTGCATGTCTTTGAAAATTCGTAAAACTCATCATTTTTCTCCGCCGTTTTCTTTTCTCTTAAAAAAAAGGAAACAATTGGGAGTACAATATAACTCTTGAAATTGTCTTCTTGGAAGGTTGCCCTCTTTTGAATTTTTTGGTCGATTTTCCACGCCAGAGTTTTTTTAGAGAGCAGGTGTCATTTCCCGAACTGCAAGTTTGGTGAATATTTCGTGACCTTTAGCAATGGGTTTAAAGCTGCTGTTGTGGGAAGTGGCCTCAAGGAAGCAGCATTTCTCCATTCCCAAGTCTGGGTACTAGGGCAGCAGAGCCTTTCTGGAAGTTGTGTTCCTAAGTTGTAAATTACATTGGAATGTGCATGGAGAAACCCCCATAAGTTTATGTCTCATTATTTCTTCTTGGTTTTTAAAAGTGTTTTAATTGGAGTAAAGCTTAGAATATTGTTTGTCCTAGGTGGACACAATCTGGTTCATTTGTACATTATATATGTCTATTCAAGTACAGATCCTCTTCCCGTGTAAAATGTTACAGAGGGTTCTGCAGACCTCCCTTGCTATATGGTCGGTCTTTTTGAGATATGTATATAATATGTGTTTGTATACATATAGTAACACTAATCTTAATTTATCCATTCCCCCCACCTTTCCTTTTAGATGAGCATAGTTTGTTTCCTAAGTCTGTGAGTGTCTTTCTCTGTGGAAATATGTCCATTTGTGTCAGTTATTAGATAACGCCTATAAGTGATATCATAGAATATAGGTCTTTTACTTTCCGACTTACCTCATGTTTCGTGATTATCTCCAGACTCATTTGTGGTGCCTCAGAGAGCAACGGTTCATCGTTTTCCATGGCTAATATTCCATTGTGTGCATGGACCACTTCTTCTTTATCCATTCACCTCTTGTTGGATATTTTGATTGCTTCACTGTCTTGGCTATTGTGAATAAGGCTGCACTGCATCTTTTGCGGCCTGTGTCTTCTCGATTCTTGTCTTCTCAGGTGAGAGGTCCATTGGTGCGCCTGCTGGATTGAATGGTACCTCCATTTTTACTTTTCAACACAGCTCCTTTCTTTTCTCATTATTGGCTGTTACCCCTTTACGTCTCACCAGCAGGTAGAGGGGACACAGTTCTTTAAAACCCCTTCAGCATTTATTGTTTGTGGACTTTTTGCTGATGGTCAGTCGTCGGGTGTAAGTTGAAACTTTTCGTAGATTAGATTGCATGGGTCTATCGCTCCCTGAGGTTGAGCTTTTATCCATTTTCCTTTTTTTTTTAAAGGGCGTGAGTAAAACTTAACTCTTCATACTCTCTTCTTGAAACATTTGCCTGTTTTGAATTTTTCTGTCCACTCCCTACTTCAGCACAATTTTTTAGGCCAGGCGTCCTTTACAGCCCTGAGTCCTTGTGAATGTTAAGTGACCTTTAGCTGTGAGTTTAAAGCTGCTCTTGCAGGAAACGGCCACAAGGTGGCAGCATTTCTCATTTACCAAATTTGGTAACTGGGGAAACAGAGCCTTAATGGAAGTGGTGTTCTAGGTTGTAAATTCGAATGGAATGTGCCAGGAAAAAAGCCCTTTTAGTTTATGTCTCGTTACTTCTTGTTCATATTTGTAATTTACTTTTTATTTTTTATCCCAGCAAATTTGATTACAATGGTTTGTTTGTTCTAGGTGTGCAAGATGTGGTTCTTTCTCACATATACGTGTATCTATTCTTCCTCGCATCCTTTTCCCATGTAGGTTATGACACAATGTTGAGTAGTCTTCTCCTGGTCTTCCGTACGTATTTGGTGATTATATATTTAACATGGTTTGTATATCTCTGTTAACCCCAATATGGTAATGTATCCAATCCTCATCCCTTTCTATTGGGTGAACCGTAAGTTTTTTTAATGAATCTGTGATTGCCTTTCTCTGTGGAAATATCCTCTTTGGTATCAATTTTTAAGTAACTCCTAACAGTGATATGATAGGATATGTGTCTTTTGCTTTCTCACTTACTACAGGTGGCGTGATTACGTCTAGACTCATCTATGGTGCTGCAAATGGCATTGTTTCATTTTTTTTCACTAGCGAATATTCCATCTGTACATGGAGGAGTTCTTCTGTGTCCACCCATCTGTTGGTGGACTTTTTGGTTACTTCCATATCTTGGCTATTTTAATACTGTGCAATGCAGATTTGCCTGCCTGTGTCTTTCCAATTCTCTCTCCTTAGATTATAGGTCGAGGAGTGGGCCTGCTGGATCATACGGTAGCTCAATGTTGACCTTTGTAAGGCACCTCCATTCTGCTCTCACTTGTGGCCCTTTCCAAGTTACGTCCCACTTGAAGTTGAGGGTATGCATTTCTCCACAACACCTTCAGCATTTATTGTTTGTAGTTTTCTTGCTGATGGTTATTCTGACAAGTGTGAGCTGATACCTCTTTGTGGTTGAATTCGCGTGTGCCTCATAATCCGTTGAAATTGACCTTTAAGGCATGTCCATTTTATTTTTCAAGCTGTGATTACCCCTTAGTTCTTCAAAGTGTTCTCTTAAAGTATGTGTCACATTTTGAAATGTTTTGGCCATTACCTCCCTCAAGACATTTTGAGGGCAGGTTTCATTGACAGTTCTGCAGTACTTGTTCCTACGAAATGACCATTAGCACAGGCTTTAAAGCTGCTTTTGCAGCTAACTGCCAGAGGGTGGCAGCCCTTCTATGTTCCCCACCCTGGTAACTAGGGAAAAGCCCTTGCGGCCTGTGGTGTTTCTCGCGTATAAATTAGAGTGGAGTGTGCCCGGACAAACCCACACAAGCTGATGTCTCCTTACTTTTGTTGGATTTTTAAATTTGATTTTTATTTTTTATTGGAGTAATTTTCCACTGAGTACGTGGACCACTTCTACTTTGTGCATTCCTCGGTTGATGGACATTTTCATTGCTTCCAAGTGTTGGCGATGGTAAATATTGTTGGAGTGCAGGATTGCCAGCCTGTGACTTTTTGATTCTCATTTTCTCAGGTGATAGACCCAGCAGTGGGTGTGATTGATTGACTGGTAGCCCCGTGTTTCCCTTTTCTAAGCACCTTCTTTGTGTTTACATTAGTGGCTCTTACCACGTCCCACTTAGAATCGAGGGTACGCATTTCTCCACAATCGATTTAGCGTTTATTGTTTGCAGCATTTATGCTAATGGCCCTCCTGGCTGCTGTGAGCTGATAGGGTTTTGTAATTTGGCTTTGCATGTCTTTGAAAATTCGTAAAACTCATCATTTTTCTCCGCCGTTTTCTTTTCTCTTAAAAAAAAGGAAACAATTGGGAGTACAATATAACTCTTGAAATTGTCTTCTTGGAAGGTTGCCCTCTTTTGAATTTTTTGGTCGATTTTCCACGCCAGAGTTTTTTTAGAGAGCAGGTGTCATTTCCCGAACAGCAAGTTTGGTGAATATTTAGTGACCTTTAGCAATGGGTTTAAAGCTGCTGTTGTGGGAAGTGGCCTCAAGGAGGCAGCATTTCTCCATTCCCAAATCTGGGTACTAGGGCAGCAGAGCCTTTCAGGAAGTCGTGTTCCTAGGTTGTAAATTACATTGGAATGTGCATGGAGAAACCCCCATAAGTTTATGTCTCATTATTTCTTCTTGGTTTTTAAAAGTGTTTTAATTGGGGTAAAGCTTAGAATATTGTTTGTCCTAGGTGGACACAATCTGGTTCATTTGTACATTATACATGTCTATTCAAGTACAGATCCTCTTCCCGTGTAAAATGTTACAGAGGGTTCCGCAGACCTCCCGTGCTATATGGTCGGTCTTTTTGAGATATGTATATAATATGCGTTTGTATACATATAGTAACACTAATCTTAATTTATCCATTCCCCCCACCTTTCCTTTTAGATGAGCATAGTTTGTTTTCTAAGTCTGTGAGTGTCTTTCTCTGTGGAAATATGTTCATTTTTGTCAGTTACTAGATAACGCATATAAGTGATATCATAGAATATAGGTCTTTTACTTTCCGACTTACCTCATGTTTAGTGATTACCTCCAGACTCATTTGTGGTGCCTCAGAGAGCAATGGTTCATCGTTTTCCATGGCTAATATTCCATTGTGTGCATGGACCACTTCTTCTTTATCCATTCACCTCTTGTTGGATATTTTGATTGCTTCACTGTCTTGGCTATTGTGAATAAGGCTGTACTGCAGCTTTTGCGGCCTGTGTCTTCTCGATTCTTGTCTTCTCAGGTGAGAGGTCCATTGGTGCGCCTGCTGGATGGAATGGTACCTCCATTTTTATTTTTCAACACAGCTCCTTTCTTTTCTCATTATTGGCTGTTACCCCTTTACGTCTCACCAGCAGGTAGAGGGGACACAATTCTTTAAAACCCCTTCAGCATTTATTGTTTGTGGACTTTTTGCTGATGGTCAGTCGACTGGTGTAAGTTGAAACTTTTTGTAGATTAGATTGCATGGGTCTAACGCTCCCTGAGGTTGAGCTTTTATCCATTTTCCTTTTTTTTTTAAAGAGTGTGAGTAAAACTTAACTCTTCATACTCTCTTCTTGAAACATTTGCCTTTTTTGAATTTTTTTGTCCATTCCCTACTTCAGCACAATTTTTTAGGCCAGGCGTCCTTTACAGCCCTGAGTCCTTGTGAATGTTAAGTGACCATTAGCTGTGAGTTTAAAGCTGCTCTTGCAGGAAACGGCCACAAGGTGGCAGCATTTCTCATTTACCAAATTTGGTAACTGGGGAAACAGAGCCTTAATGGAAGTGGTGTTCTAGGTTGTAAATTCGAATGGAATGTGCCAGGAAAAAAGCCCTTTAAGTTTATGTCTCATTACTTCTTGTTCATATTTGTAATTTACTTTTTATTTTTTATCCCAGCAAATTTGATTACAATGGTTTGTTTGTTCTAGGTGTGCAAGATGTGGTTCTTTCTCACATATACGTGTATCTATTCTTCCTCGCATCCTTTTCCCACGTAGGTTATGGCACAATGTTGAGTAGTCTTCTCCTGGTCTTCCGTACGTCTTTGGTGATTATATATTTCACATGGTTTGTATATCTCTGTTAACCCCAATATGGTAGTGTATCCAATCCTCATCCCTTTCTATTGGGTGAACCGTAAGTTTTTTTAATGAATCTGTGATTGCCTTTCTCTGTGGAAATATCCTCATTGGTATCAATTTTTAAGTAACTCCTAACAGTGATATGATAGGATATGTGTCTTTTGCTTTCTCACTTACTACAGGTGGCGTGATTACGTCTAGACTCATCTATGGTGCTGCAAATGGCATTGTTTCATTTTTTTTCACTAGCGAATATTCCATCTGTACATGGAGGAGTTCTTCTTTGTCCACCCTTCTGTTGGTGGACAGTTTGGTTACTTCCATATCTTGGCTATTGTAATACTGTGCAATGCAGATTTGCCTGCCTGTGTCTTTCCAATTCTCTCTTCTTAGATTATAGGTCGAGGAGTGGGCCTGCTGGATCATATGGTAGCTCAATGTTGACCTTTGTAAGGCACCTCCATTCTGCTCTCATTCATGGCCCTTTCCAAGTTACGTCCCACTTGAAGTTGAGGGTATGCATTTCTCCACAACACCTTCAGCATTTATTGTTTGTAGTTTTCTTGCTGATGGTTATTCTGACAAGTGTGAGCTGATACCTCTTTGTGGTTGAATTCGCGTGTGCCTCATAATCCGTTGAAATTGACCTTTAAGGCATGTCCATTTTATTTTTCAAGCTGTGATTACCCCTTAGTTCTTCAAAGTGTTCTCTTAAAGTATGTGTCACATTTTGAAATGTTTTGGCCATTACCTCCCTCAAGACATTTTGAGGGCAGGTTTCATTGACAGTTCTGCAGTACTTGTTCCTACGAAATGACCATTAGCACAGGCTTTAAAGCTGCTTTTGCAGCTAACTGCCAGAGGGTGGCAGCCCTTCTATGTTCCCCACCCTGGTAACTAGGGAAAAGCCCTTGCGGCCTGTGGTGTTTCTCGCTTATAAATTAGAGTGGAGTGTGCCCGGACAAACCCACACAAGCTGATGTCTCCTTACTTTAGTTGGATTTTTAAATTTGATTTTTATTTTTTATTGGAGTAATTTTCCACTGAGTACGTGGACCACTTCTACTTTGTGCATTCCTCGGTTGATGGACATTTTCATTGCTTCCAAGTGTTGGCGATGGTAAATATTGTTGGAGTGCAGGATTGCCAGCCTGTGACTTTTTGATTCTCATTTTCTCAGGTGATAGGCCCAGCAGTGGGTGTGATTGATTGACTGGTAGCCCCGTGTTTCCCTTTTCAAAGCACCTTCTTTGTGTTTACATTAGTGGCTCTTACCACGTCCCCCTTAGAATCGAGGGTACGCATTTCTCCACAATCGATTTAGCGTTTATTGTTTGCAGCATTTATGCTAATGGCCCTCCTGGCTGCTGTGAGCTGATAGGGTTTTGTAATTTGGCTTTGCATGTCTTTGAAAATTCGTAAAACTCATCATTTTTCTCCGCCGTTTTCTTTTCTCTTAAAAAAAAGGAAACAATTGGGAGTACAATATAACTCTTGAAATTGTCTTCTTGGAAGGTTGCCCTCTTTTGAATTTTTTGGTCGATTTTCCACGCCAGAGTTTTTTTAGAGAGCAGGTGTCATTTCCCGAACTGCAAGTTTGGTGAATATTTCGTGACCTTTAGCAATGGGTTTAAAGCTGCTGTTGTGGGAAGTGGCCTCAAGGAAGCAGCATTTCTCCATTCCCAAGTGTGGGTACTAGGGCAGCAGAGCCTTTCTGGAAGTTGTGTTCCTAAGTTGTAAATTACATTGGAATGTGCATGGAGAAACCCCCATAAGTTTATGTCTCATTATTTCTTCTTGGTTTTTAAAAGTGTTTTAATTGGAGTAAAGCTTAGAATATTGTTTGTCCTAGGTGGACACAATCTGGTTCATTTGTACATTATATATGTCTATTCAAGTACAGATCCTCTTCCCGTGTAAAATGTTACAGAGGGTTCTGCAGACCTCCCTTGCTATATGGTCGGTCTTTTTGAGATATGTATATAATATGTGTTTGTATACATATAGTAACACTAATCTTAATTTATCCATTCCCCCCACCTTTCCTTTTAGATGAGCATAGTTTGTTTCCTAAGTCTGTGAGTGTCTTTTCTGTGGAAATATGTCCATTTGTGTCAGTTATTAGATAACGCCTATAAGTGATATCATAGAATATAGGTCTTTTACTTTCCGACTTACCTCATGTTTCGTGATTATCTCCAGACTCATTTGTGGTGCCTCAGAGAGCAACGGTTCATCGTTTTCCATGGCTAATATTCCATTGTGTGCATGGACCACTTCTTCTTTATCCATTCACCTCTTGTTGGATATTTTGATTGCTTCACTGTCTTGGCTATTGTGAATAAGGCTGCACTGCAGCTTTTGCGGCCTGTGTCTTCTCGATTCTTGTCTTCTCAGGTGAGAGGTCCATTGGTGCGCCTGCTGGATTGAGTGGTACCTCCATTTTTACTTTTCAACACAGCTCCTTTCTTTTCTCATTATTGGCTGTTACCCCTTTACGTCTCACCAGCAGGTAGAGGGGACACAGTTCTTTAAAACCCCTTCAGCATTTATTGTTTGTGGACTTTTTGCTGATGGTCAGTCGTCGGGTGTAAGTTGAAACTTTTCGTAGATTAGATTGCATGGGTCTATCGCTCCCTGAGGTTGAGCTTTTATCCATTTTCCTTTTTTTTTAAAGGGCGTGAGTAAAACTTAACTCTTCATACTCTCTTCTTGAAACATTTGCCTGTTTTGAATTTTTCTGTCCACTCCCTACTTCAGCACAATTTTTTAGGCCAGGCGTCCTTTACAGCCCTGAGTCCTTGTGAATGTTAAGTGACCTTTAGCTGTGAGTTTAAAGCTGCTCTTGCAGGAAACGGCCACAAGGTGGCAGCATTTCTCATTTACCAAATTTGGTAACTGGGGAAACAGAGCCTTAATGGAAGTGGTGTTCTAGGTTGTAAATTCGAATGGAATGTGCCAGGAAAAAAGCCCTTTTAGTTTATGTCTCGTTACTTCTTGTTCATATTTGTAATTTACTTTTTATTTTTTATCCCAGCAAATTTGATTACAATGGTTTGTTTGTTCTAGGTGTGCAAGATGTGGTTCTTTCTCACATATACGTGTATCTATTCTTCCTCGCATCCTTTTCCCATGTAGGTTATGACACAATGTTGAGTAGTCTTCTCCTGGTCTTCCGTACGTATTTGGTGATTATATATTTAACATGGTTTGTATATCTCTGTTAACCCCAATATGGTAATGTATCCAATCCTCATCCCTTTCTATTGGGTGAACCGTAAGTTTTTTTAATGAATCTGTGATTGCCTTTCTCTGTGGAAATATCCTCTTTGGTATCAATTTTTAAGTAACTCCTAACAGTGATATGATAGGATATGTGTCTTTTGCTTTCTCACTTACTACAGGTGGCGTGATTACGTCTAGACTCATCTATGGTGCTGCAAATGGCATTGTTTCATTTTTTTTCACTAGCGAATATTCCATCTGTACATGGAGGAGTTCTTCTGTGTCCACCCATCTGTTGGTGGACTTTTTGGTTACTTCCATATCTTGGCTATTTTAATACTGTGCAATGCAGATTTGCCTGCCTGTGTCTTTCCAATTCTCTCTCCTTAGATTATAGGTCGAGGAGTGGGCCTGCTGGATCATACGGTAGCTCAATGTTGACCTTTGTAAGGCACCTCCATTCTGCTCTCACTTGTGGCCCTTTCCAAGTTACGTCCCACTTGAAGTTGAGGGTATGCATTTCTCCACAACACCTTCAGCATTTATTGTTTGTAGTTTTCTTGCTGATGGTTATTCTGACAAGTGTGAGCTGATACCTCTTTGTGGTTGAATTCGCGTGTGCCTCATAATCCGTTGAAATTGACCTTTAAGGCATGTCCATTTTATTTTTCAAGCTGTGATTACCCCTTAGTTCTTCAAAGTGTTCTCTTAAAGTATGTGTCACATTTTGAAATGTTTTGGCCATTACCTCCCTCAAGACATTTTGAGGGCAGGTTTCATTGACAGTTCTGCAGTACTTGTTCCTACGAAATGACCATTAGCACAGGCTTTAAAGCTGCTTTTGCAGCTAACTGCCAGAGGGTGGCAGCCCTTCTATGTTCCCCACCCTGGTAACTAGGGAAAAGCCCTTGCGGCCTGTGGTGTTTCTCGCGTATAAATTAGAGTGGAGTGTGCCCGGACAAACCCACACAAGCTGATGTCTCCTTACTTTTGTTGGATTTTTAAATTTGATTTTTATTTTTTATTGGAGTAATTTTCCACTGAGTACGTGGACCACTTCTACTTTGTGCATTCCTCGGTTGATGGACATTTTCATTGCTTCCAAGTGTTGGCGATGGTAAATATTGTTGGAGTGCAGGATTGCCAGCCTGTGACTTTTTGATTCTCATTTTCTCAGGTGATAGACCCAGCAGTGGGTGTGATTGATTGACTGGTAGCCCCGTGTTTCCCTTTTCAAAGCACCTTCTTTGTGTTTACATTAGTGGCTCTTACCACGTCCCACTTAGAATCGAGGGTACGCATTTCTCCACAATCGATTTAGCGTTTATTGTTTGCAGCATTTATGCTAATGGCCCTCCTGGCTGCTGTGAGCTGATAGGGTTTTGTAATTTGGCTTTGCATGTCTTTGAAAATTCGTAAAACTCATCATTTTTCTCCGCCGTTTTCTTTTCTCTTAAAAAAAAGGAAACAATTGGGAGTACAATATAACTCTTGAAATTGTCTTCTTGGAAGGTTGCCCTCTTTTGAATTTTTTGGTCGATTTTCCACGCCAGAGTTTTTTTAGAGAGCAGGTGTCATTTCCCGAACAGCAAGTTTGGTGAATATTTAGTGACCTTTAGCAATGGGTTTAAAGCTGCTGTTGTGGGAAGTGGCCTCAAGGAGGCAGCATTTCTCCATTCCCAAATCTGGGTACTAGGGCAGCAGAGCCTTTCAGGAAGTCGTGTTCCTAGGTTGTAAATTACATTGGAATGTGCATGGAGAAACCCCCATAAGTTTATGTCTCATTATTTCTTCTTGGTTTTTAAAAGTGTTTTAATTGGGGTAAAGCTTAGAATATTGTTTGTCCTAGGTGGACACAATCTGGTTCATTTGTACATTATACATGTCTATTCAAGTACAGATCCTCTTCCCGTGTAAAATGTTACAGAGGGTTCCGCAGACCTCCCGTGCTATATGGTCGGTCTTTTTGAGATATGTATATAATATGCGTTTGTATACATATAGTAACACTAATCTTAATTTATCCATTCCCCCCACCTTTCCTTTTAGATGAGCATAGTTTGTTTTCTAAGTCTGTGAGTGTCTTTCTCTGTGGAAATATGTTCATTTTTGTCAGTTACTAGATAACGCATATAAGTGATATCATAGAATATAGGTCTTTTACTTTCCGACTTACCTCATGTTTAGTGATTACCTCCAGACTCATTTGTGGTGCCTCAGAGAGCAATGGTTCATCGTTTTCCATGGCTAATATTCCATTGTGTGCATGGACCACTTCTTCTTTATCCATTCACCTCTTGTTGGATATTTTGATTGCTTCACTGTCTTGGCTATTGTGAATAAGGCTGTACTGCAGCTTTTGCGGCCTGTGTCTTCTCGATTCTTGTCTTCTCAGGTGAGAGGTCCATTGGTGCGCCTGCTGGATGGAATGGTACCTCCATTTTTATTTTTCAACACAGCTCCTTTCTTTTCTCATTATTGGCTGTTACCCCTTTACGTCTCACCAGCAGGTAGAGGGGACACAATTCTTTAAAACCCCTTCAGCATTTATTGTTTGTGGACTTTTTGCTGATGGTCAGTCGACTGGTGTAAGTTGAAACTTTTTGTAGATTAGATTGCATGGGTCTAACGCTCCCTGAGGTTGAGCTTTTATCCATTTTCCTTTTTTTTTTAAAGAGTGTGAGTAAAACTTAACTCTTCATACTCTCTTCTTGAAACATTTGCCTTTTTTGAATTTTTTTGTCCATTCCCTACTTCAGCACAATTTTTTAGGCCAGGCGTCCTTTACAGCCCTGAGTCCTTGTGAATGTTAAGTGACCATTAGCTGTGAGTTTAAAGCTGCTCTTGCAGGAAACGGCCACAAGGTGGCAGCATTTCTCATTTACCAAATTTGGTAACTGGGGAAACAGAGCCTTAATGGAAGTGGTGTTCTAGGTTGTAAATTCGAATGGAATGTGCCAGGAAAAAAGCCCTTTAAGTTTATGTCTCATTACTTCTTGTTCATATTTGTAATTTACTTTTTATTTTTTATCCCAGCAAATTTGATTACAATGGTTTGTTTGTTCTAGGTGTGCAAGATGTGGTTCTTTCTCACATATACGTGTATCTATTCTTCCTCGCATCCTTTTCCCACGTAGGTTATGGCACAATGTTGAGTAGTCTTCTCCTGGTCTTCCGTACGTCTTTGGTGATTATATATTTCACATGGTTTGTATATCTCTGTTAACCCCAATATGGTAGTGTATCCAATCCTCATCCCTTTCTATTGGGTGAACCGTAAGTTTTTTTAATGAATCTGTGATTGCCTTTCTCTGTGGAAATATCCTCATTGGTATCAATTTTTAAGTAACTCCTAACAGTGATATGATAGGATATGTGTCTTTTGCTTTCTCACTTACTACAGGTGGCGTGATTACGTCTAGACTCATCTATGGTGCTGCAAATGGCATTGTTTCATTTTTTTTCACTAGCGAATATTCCATCTGTACATGGAGGAGTTCTTCTTTGTCCACCCTTCTGTTGGTGGACAGTTTGGTTACTTCCATATCTTGGCTATTGTAATACTGTGCAATGCAGATTTGCCTGCCTGTGTCTTTCCAATTCTCTCTTCTTAGATTATAGGTCGAGGAGTGGGCCTGCTGGATCATATGGTAGCTCAATGTTGACCTTTGTAAGGCACCTCCATTCTGCTCTCATTCATGGCCCTTTCCAAGTTACGTCCCACTTGAAGTTGAGGGTATGCATTTCTCCACAACACCTTCAGCATTTATTGTTTGTAGTTTTCTTGCTGATGGTTATTCTGACAAGTGTGAGCTGATACCTCTTTGTGGTTGAATTCGCGTGTGCCTCATAATCCGTTGAAATTGACCTTTAAGGCATGTCCATTTTATTTTTCAAGCTGTGATTACCCCTTAGTTCTTCAAAGTGTTCTCTTAAAGTATGTGTCACATTTTGAAATGTTTTGGCCATTACCTCCCTCAAGACATTTTGAGGGCAGGTTTCATTGACAGTTCTGCAGTACTTGTTCCTACGAAATGACCATTAGCACAGGCTTTAAAGCTGCTTTTGCAGCTAACTGCCAGAGGGTGGCAGCCCTTCTATGTTCCCCACCCTGGTAACTAGGGAAAAGCCCTTGCGGCCTGTGGTGTTTCTCGCGTATAAATTAGAGTGGAGTGTGCCCAGACAAACCCACACAAGCTGATGTCTCCTTACTTTTGTTGGATTTTTAAATTTGATTTTTATTTTTTATTGGAGTAATTTTCCACTGAGTACGTGGACCACTTCTACTTTGTGCATTCCTCGGTTGATGGACATTTTCATTGCTTCCAAGTGTTGGCGATGGTAAATATTGTTGGAGTGCAGGATTGCCAGCCTGTGACTTTTTGATTCTCATTTTCTCAGGTGATAGACCCAGCAGTGGGTGTGATTGATTGACTGGTAGCCCCGTGTTTCCCTTTTCAAAGCACCTTCTTTGTGTTTACATTAGTGGCTCTTACCACGTCCCACTTAGAATCGAGGGTACGCATTTCTCCACAATCGATTTAGCGTTTATTGTTTGCAGCATTTATGCTAATGGCCCTCCTGGCTGCTGTGAGCTGATAGGGTTTTGTAATTTGGCTTTGCATGTCTTTGAAAATTCGTAAAACTCATCATTTTTCTCCGCCGTTTTCTTTTCTCTTAAGAAAAAGGAAACAATTGGGAGTACAATATAACTCTTGAAATTGTCTTCTTGGAAGGTTGCCCTCTTTTGAATTTTTTGGTCGATTTTCCACGCCAGAGATTTTTTAGAGAGCAGGTGTCATTTCCCGAACAGCAAGTTTGGTGAATATTTAGTGACCTTTAGCAATGGGTTTAAAGCTGCTGTTGTGGGAAGTGGCCTCAAGGAGGCAGAATTTCTCCATTCCCAAATCTGGGTACTAGGGCAGCAGAGCCTTTCAGGAAGTCGTGTTCCTAGGTTGTAAATTACATTGGAATGTGCATGGAGAAACCCCCATAAGTTTATGTCTCATTATTTCTTCTTGGTTTTTAAAAGTGTTTTAATTGGGGTAAAGCTTAGAATATTGTTTGTCCTAGGTGGACACAATCTGGTTCATTTGTACATTATATATGTCTATTCAAGTACAGATCCTCTTCCCGTGTAAAATGTTACAGAGGGTTCCGCAGACCTCCCTTGCTATATGGTCAGTCTTTTTGAGATATGTATATAATATGCGTTTGTATACATATAGTAACACTAATCTTAATTTATCCATTCCCCCCAACTTTCCTTTTAGATGAGCATAGTTTGTTTTCTAAGTCTGTGAGTGTCTTTCTCTGTGGAAATATGTTCATTTTTGTCAGTTACTAGATAACGCCTATAAGTGATATCATAGAATATAGGTCTTTTACTTTCCGACTTACCTCATGTTTAGTGATTACCTCCAGACTCATTTGTGGTGCCTCAGAGAGCAATGGTTCATCGTTTTCCATGGCTAATATTCCATTGTGTGCATGGACCACTTCTTCTTTATCCATTCACCTTTTGTTGGATATTTTGATTGCTTCACTGTCTTGGCTATTGTGAATAAGGCTGTACTGCAGCTTTTGCGGCCTGTGTCTTCTCGATTCTTGTCTTCTCAGGTGAGAGGTCCATTGGTGCGCCTGCTGGATGGAATGGTACCTCCATTTTTATTTTTCAACACAGCTCCTTTCTTTTCTCATTATTGGCTGTTACCCCTTTACGTCTCACCAGCAGGTAGAGGGGACACAATTCTTTAAAACCCCTTCAGCATTTATTGTTTGTGGACTTTTTGCTGATGGTCAGTCGACTGGTGTAAGTTGAAACTTTTTGTAGATTAGATTGCATGTGTCTAACGCTCCCTGAGGTTGAGCTTTTATCCATTTTCCTTTTTTTTTAAAGAGTGTGAGTAAAACTTAACTCTTCATACTCTCTTCTTGAAACATTTGCCTTTTTTGAATTTTTTTGTCCATTCCCTACTTCAGCACAATTTTTTAGGCCAGGCGTCCTTTACAGCCCTGAAGCCTTGTGAATGTTAAGTGACCATTAGCTGTGAGTTTCAAGCTGCTCTTGCAGGAAACGGCCACAAGGTGGCAGCATTTCTCATTTACCAAATTTGGTAACTGGGGAAACAGAGCCTTAATGGAAGTGGTGTTCTAGGTTGTAAATTCGAATGGAATGTGCCAGGAAAAAAGCCCTTTAAGTTTATGTCTCATTACTTCTTGTTCATATTTGTAATTTACTTTTTATTTTTTATCCCAGCAAATTTGATTACAATGGTTTGTTTGTTCTAGGTGTGCAAGATGTGGTTCTTTCTCACATATACGTGTATCTATTCTTCCTCGCATCCTTTTCCCACGTAGGTTATGGCACAATGTTGAGTAGTCTTCTCCTGGTCTTCCGTACGTCTTTGGTGATTATATATTTCACATGGTTTGTATATCTCTGTTAACCCCAATATGGTAATGTATCCAATCCTCATCCCTTTCTATTGGGTGAACCGTAAGTTTTTTTAATGAATCTGTGATTGCCTTTCTCTGTGGAAATATCCTCATTGGTATCAATTTTTAAGTAACTCCTAACAGTGATATGATAGGATATGTGTCTTTTGCTATCTCACTTACTACAGGTGGTGTGATTACGTCTAGACTCATCTATGGTGCTGCAAATGGCATTGTTTCATTTTTTTTCACTAGCGAATATTCCATCTGTACATGGAGGAGTTCTTCTTTGTCCACCCATCAGTTGGTGGACTTTTTGGTTACTTTCATATCTTGGCTATTGTAATACTGTGCAATGCAGATTTGCCTACCTGTGTCTTTCCAATTCTCTCTTCTTAGATTATAGGTCGAGGAGTGGGCCTGCTGGATCATACGGTAGCTCAATGTTGACCTTTGTAAGGCACCTCCATTCTGCTCTCATTCGTGGCCCTTTCCAAGTTACGTCCCACTTGAAGTTGAGGGTATGCATTTCTCCACAACACCTTCAGAATTTATTGTTTGTAGTTTTCTTGCTGATGGTTATTCTGACAAGTGTGAGCTGATACCTCTTTGTGGTTGAATTCGCGTGTGCCTCATAATCCGTTGAAATTGACCTTTAAGGCATGTCCATTTTATTTTTCAAGCTGTGATTACCCCTTAGTTCTTCAAAGTGTTCTCTTACAGTATGTGTCACATTTTGAAATGTTTTGGCCTTTACCTCCCTCAAGACATTTTGAGGGCAGGTTTCATTTACAGTTCTTCAGTACTTGTTCCTACGAAATGACCATTAGCACAAGCTTTAAAGCTGCATTTGCAGCTAACTGCCAGAGGTTGACAGCCTTTCTATGTTCCCCACCCTGGTAACTAGGGAAAAGCCCTTGCGGCCTGTGGTGTTTCTTGCTTATAAATTAGATTGGAGTGTGCCCGGAGAAACCCACACACGCTGATGTCTCCTTACTTTTGTTGGATTTTTAAATTTGATTTTTATTTTTTATTGGAGTAATTTTCCACTGAGTACGTGGACCACTTCTACTTTGTGCATTCCTCGGTTGATGGACATTTTCATTGCTTCCAAGTGTTGGCGATGGTAAATATTGTTGGAGTGCAGGATTGCCAGCCTGTGACTTTTTGATTCTCATTTTCTCAGGTGATAGGCCCAGCAGTGGGTGTGATTTATTGACTGGTAGCCCCGTGTTTCCCTTTTCAAAGCACCTTCTTTGTGTTTACATTAGTGGCTCTTACCACGTCCCACTTAGAATCGAGGGTACGCATTTCTCCACAATCGATTTAGCGTTTATTGTTTGCAGCATTTATGCTAATGGCCCTCCTGGCTGCTGTGAGCTGATAGGGTTTTGTAATTTGGCTTTGCATGTCTTTGAAAATTCGTAAAACTCATCATTTTTCTCCGCCGTTTTCTTTTCTCTTAAGAAAAAGGAAACAATTGGGAGTACAATATAACTCTTGAAATTGTCTTCTTGGAAGGTTGCCCTCTTTTGAATTTTTTGGTCGATTTTCCACGCCAGAGTTTTTTTAGAGAGCAGGTGTCATTTCCCGAACAGCAAGTTTGGTGAATATTTAGTGACCTTTAGCAATGGGTTTAAAGCTGCTGTTGTGGGAAGTGGCCTCAAGGAGGCAGCATTTCTCCGTTCCCAAATCTGGGTACTAGGGCAGCAGAGCCTTTCAGGAAGTCGTGTTCCTAGGTTGTAAATTACATTGGAATGTGCATGGAGAAACCCCCATAAGTTTATGTCTCATTATTTCTTCTTGGTTTTTAAAAGTGTTTTAATTGGGGTAAAGCTTAGAATATTGTTTGTCCTAGGTGGACACAATCTGGTTCATTTGTACATTATATATGTCTATTCAAGTACAGATCCTCTTCCCGTGTAAAATGTTACAGAGGGTTCCGCAGACCTCCCTTGCTATATGGTCGGTCTTTTTGAGATATGTATATAATATGCGTTTGTATACATATAGTAACACTAATCTTAATTTATCCATTCCCCCCACCTTTCCTTTTAGATGAGCATAGTTTGTTTTCTAAGTCTGTGAGTGTCTTTCTCTGTGGAAATATGTTCATTTTTGTCAGTTACTAGATAACGCCTATAAGTGATATCATAGAATATAGGTCTTTTACTTTCCGACTTACCTCATGTTTCGTGATTATCTCCAGACTCATTTGTGGTGCCTCAGAGAGCAACGGTTCATCGTTTTCCATGGCTAATATTCCATTGTGTGCATGGACCACTTCTTCTTTATCCATTCACCTCTTGTTGGATATTTTGATTGCTTCACTGTCTTGGCTATTGTGAATAAGGCTGCACTGCAGCTTTTGCGGCCTGTGTCTTCTCGATTCTTGTCTTCTCAGGTGAGAGGTCCATTGGTGCGCCTGCTGGATGGAATGGTACCTCCATTTTTACTTTTCAACACAGCTCCTTTCTTTTCTCATTATTGGCTGTTACCCCTTTACGTCTCACCAGCAGGTAGAGGGGACACAGTTCTTTAAAACCCCTTCAGCATTTATTGTTTGTGGACTTTTTGCTGATGGTCAGTCGACTGGTGTAAGTTGAAACTTTTTGTAGATTAGATTGCATGGGTCTAACGCTCCCTGAGGTTGAGCTTTTATCCATTTTCCTTTTTTTTTTTAAAGAGCGTGAGTATAACTTAACTCTTCATACTCTCTTCTTGAAACATTTGCCTGTTTTGAATTTTTCTGTCCATTCCCTACGTCAGCACAATTTTTTAGGCCAGGCGTCCTTTACAGCCCTGAGTCCTTGTGAATGTTAAGTGACCATTAGCTGTGAGTTTCAAGCTGCTCTTGCAGGAAACGGCCACAAGGTGGCAGCATTTCTCATTTACCAAATTTGGTAACTGGGGAAACAGAGCCTTAATGGAAGTGGTGTTCTAGGTTGTAAATTCGAATGGAATGTGCCAGGAAAAAAGCCCTTTAAGTTTATGTCTCATTACTTCTTGTTCATATTTGTAATTTACTTTTTATTTTTTATCCCAGCAAATTTGATTACAATGGTTTGTTTGTTCTAGGTGTGCAAGATGTGGTTCTTTCTCACATATACGTGTATCTATTCTTCCTCGCATCCTTTTCCCACGTAGGTTATGGCACAATGTTGAGTAGTCTTCTCCTGGTCTTCCGTACGTCTTTGGTGATTATATATTTCACATGGTTTGTATATCTCTGTTAACCCCAATATGGTAATGTATCCAATCCTCATCCCTTTCTATTGGGTGAACCGTAAGTTTTTTTAATGAATCTGTGATTGCCTTTCTCTGTGGAAATATCCTCATTGGTATCAATTTTTAAGTAACTCCTAACAGTGATATGATAGGATATGTGTCTTTTGCTTTCTCACTTACTACAGGTGGCGTGATTACGTCTAGACTCATCTATGGTGCTGCAAATGGCATTGTTTCATTTTTTTTCACTAGCGAATATTCCATCTGTACATGGAGGAGTTCTTCTGTGTCCACCCATCTGTTGGTGGACTTTTTGGTTACTTCCATATCTTGGCTATTGTAATACTGTGCAATGCAGATTTGCCTGCCTGTGTCTTTCCAATTCTCTCTTCTTAGATTATAGGTCGAGGAGTGGGCCTGCTGGATCATATGGTAGCTCAATGTTGACCTTTGTAAGGCACCTCCATTCTGCTCTCATTCGTGGCCCTTTCCAAGTTACGTCCCACTTGAAGTTGAGGGTATGCATTTCTCCACAACACCTTCAGCATTTATTGTTTGTAGTTTTCTTGCTGATGGTTATTCTGACAAGTGTGAGCTGATACCTCTTTGTGGTTGAATTCGCGTGTGCCTCATAATCCATTGAAATTGACCTTTAAGGCATGTCCATTTTATTTTTCAAGCTGTGATTACCCCTTAGTTCTTCAAAGTGTTCTCTTAAAGTATGTGTCACATTTTGAAATGTTTTGGCCATTACCTCCCTCAAGACATTTTGAGGGCAGGTTTCATTTACAGTTCTGCAGTACTTGTTCCTACGAAATGACCATTAGCACAGGCTTTAAAGCTGCTTTTGCAGCTAACTGCCAGAGGGTGGCAGCCTTTCTATGTTCCCCACCCTGGTAACTAGGGAAAAGCCCTTGCGGCCTGTGGTGTTTCTCGCTTATAAATTAGAGTGGAGTGTGCCCGGAGAAACCCACACACGCTGATGTCTCCTTACTTTTGTTGGATTTTTAAATTTGATTTTTATTTTTTATTGGAGTAATTTTCCACTGAGTACGTGGACCACTTCTACTTTGTGCATTCCTCGGTTGATGGACATTTTCATTGCTTCCAAGTGTTGGCGATGGCAAATATTGTTGGAGTGCAGGATTGCCAGCCTGTGACTTTTTGATTCTCATTTTCTCAGGTGATAGGCCCAGCAGTGGGTGTGATTGATTGACTGGTAGCCCCGTGTTTCCCTTTTCAAAGCACCTTCTTTGTGTTTACATTAGTGGCTCTTACCACGTCCCCCTTAGAATCGAGGGTACGCATTTCTCCACAATCGATTTAGCGTTTATTGTTTGCAGCATTTATGCTAATGGCCCTCCTGGCTGCTGTGAGCTGATAGGGTTTTGTAATTTGGCTTTGCATGTCTTTGAAAATTCGTAAAACTCATCATTTTTCTCCGCCGTTTTCTTTTCTCTTAAGAAAAAGGAAACAATTGGGAGTACAATATAACTCTTGAAATTGTCTTCTTGGAAGGTTGCCCTCTTTTGAATTTTTTGGTCGATTTTCCACGCCAGAGTTTTTTTAGAGAGCAGGTGTCATTTCCCGAACAGCAAGTTTGGTGAATATTTAGTGACCTTTAGCAATGGGTTTAAAGCTGCTGTTGTGGGAAGTGGCCTCAAGGAGGCAGCATTTCTCCATTCCCAAATCTGGGTACTAGGGCAGCAGAGCCTTTCAGGAAGTCGTGTTCCTAGGTTGTAAATTACATTGGAATGTGCATGGAGAAACCCCCATAAGTTTATGTCTCATTATTTCTTCTTGGTTTTTAAAAGTGTTTTAATTGGGGTAAAGCTTAGAATATTGTTTGTCCTAGGTGGACACAATCTGGTTCATTTGTACATTATATATGTCTATTCAAGTACAGATCCTCTTCCCGTGTAAAATGTTACAGAGGGTTCCGCAGACCTCCCTTGCTATATGGTCGGTCTTTTTGAGATATGTATATAATATGCGTTTGTATACATATAGTAACACTAATCTTAATTTATCCATTCCCCCCCACCTTTCCTTTTAGATGAGCATAGTTTGTTTTCTAAGTCTGTGAGTGTCTTTCTCTGTGGAAATATGTTCATTTTTGTCAGTTACTAGATAACGCCTATAAGTGATATCATAGAATATAGGTCTTTTACTTTCCGACTTACCTCATGTTTCGTGATTATCTCCAGACTCATTTGTGGTGCCTCAGAGAGCAACGGTTCATCGTTTTCCATGGCTAATATTCCATTGTGTGCATGGACCACTTCTTCTTTATCCATTCACCTCTTGTTGGATATTTTGATTGCTTCACTGTCTTGGCTATTGTGAATAAGGCTGCACTGCAGCTTTTGCGGCCTGTGTCTTCTCGATTCTTGTCTTCTCAGGTGAGAGGTCCATTGGTGCGCCTGCTGGATGGAATGGTACCTCCATTTTTACTTTTCAACACAGCTCCTTTCTTTTCTCATTATTGGCTGTTACCCCTTTACGTCTCACCAGCAGGTAGAGGGGACACAGTTCTTTAAAACCCCTTCAGCATTTATTGTTTGTGGACTTTTTGCTGATGGTCAGTCGACTGGTGTAAGTTGAAACTTTTTGTAGATTAGATTGCATGGGTCTAACGCTCCCTGAGGTTGAGCTTTTATCCATTTTCCTTTTTTTTTTTAAAGAGCGTGAGTATAACTTAACTCTTCATACTCTCTTCTTGAAACATTTGCCTGTTTTGAATTTTTCTGTCCATTCCCTACGTCAGCACAATTTTTTAGGCCAGGCGTCCTTTACAGCCCTGAGTCCTTGTGAATGTTAAGTGACCATTAGCTGTGAGTTTCAAGCTGCTCTTGCAGGAAACGGCCACAAGGTGGCAGCATTTCTCATTTACCAAATTTGGTAACTGGGGAAACAGAGCCTTAATGGAAGTGGTGTTCTAGGTTGTAAATTCGAATGGAATGTGCCAGGAAAAAAGCCCTTTAAGTTTATGTCTCATTACTTCTTGTTCATATTTGTAATTTACTTTTTATTTTTTATCCCAGCAAATTTGATTACAATGGTTTGTTTGTTCTAGGTGTGCAAGATGTGGTTCTTTCTCACATATACGTGTATCTATTCTTCCTCGCATCCTTTTCCCACGTAGGTTATGGCACAATGTTGAGTAGTCTTCTCCTGGTCTTCCGTACGTCTTTGGTGATTATATATTTCACATGGTTTGTATATCTCTGTTAACCCCAATATGGTAATGTATCCAATCCTCATCCCTTTCTATTGGGTGAACCGTAAGTTTTTTTAATGAATCTGTGATTGCCTTTCTCTGTGGAAATATCCTCATTGGTATCAATTTTTAAGTAACTCCTAACAGTGATATGATAGGATATGTGTCTTTTGCTTTCTCACTTACTACAGGTGGCGTGATTACGTCTAGACTCATCTATGGTGCTGCAAATGGCATTGTTTCATTTTTTTTCACTAGCGAATATTCCATCTGTACATGGAGGAGTTCTTCTGTGTCCACCCATCTGTTGGTGGACTTTTTGGTTACTTCCATATCTTGGCTATTGTAATACTGTGCAATGCAGATTTGCCTGCCTGTGTCTTTCCAATTCTCTCTTCTTAGATTATAGGTCGAGGAGTGGGCCTGCTGGATCATATGGTAGCTCAATGTTGACCTTTGTAAGGCACCTCCATTCTGCTCTCATTCGTGGCCCTTTCCAAGTTACGTCCCACTTGAAGTTGAGGGTATGCATTTCTCCACAACACCTTCAGCATTTATTGTTTGTAGTTTTCTTGCTGATGGTTATTCTGACAAGTGTGAGCTGATACCTCTTTGTGGTTGAATTCGCGTGTGCCTCATAATCCATTGAAATTGACCTTTAAGGCATGTCCATTTTATTTTTCAAGCTGTGATTACCCCTTAGTTCTTCAAAGTGTTCTCTTAAAGTATGTGTCACATTTTGAAATGTTTTGGCCATTACCTCCCTCAAGACATTTTGAGGGCAGGTTTCATTTACAGTTCTGCAGTACTTGTTCCTACGAAATGACCATTAGCACAGGCTTTAAAGCTGCTTTTGCAGCTAACTGCCAGAGGGTGGCAGCCTTTCTATGTTCCCCACCCTGGTAACTAGGGAAAAGCCCTTGCGGCCTGTGGTGTTTCTCGCTTATAAATTAGAGTGGAGTGTGCCCGGAGAAACCCACACACGCTGATGTCTCCTTACTTTTGTTGGATTTTTAAATTTGATTTTTATTTTTTATTGGAGTAATTTTCCACTGAGTACGTGGACCACTTCTACTTTGTGCATTCCTCGGTTGATGGACATTTTCATTGCTTCCAAGTGTTGGCGATGGCAAATATTGTTGGAGTGCAGGATTGCCAGCCTGTGACTTTTTGATTCTCATTTTCTCAGGTGATAGGCCCAGCAGTGGGTGTGATTGATTGACTGGTAGCCCCGTGTTTCCCTTTTCAAAGCACCTTCTTTGTGTTTACATTAGTGGCTCTTACCACGTCCCCCTTAGAATCGAGGGTACGCATTTCTCCACAATCGATTTAGCGTTTATTGTTTGCAGCATTTATGCTAATGGCCCTCCTGGCTGCTGTGAGCTGATAGGGTTTTGTAATTTGGCTTTGCATGTCTTTGAAAATTCGTAAAACTCATCATTTTTCTCCGCCGTTTTCTTTTCTCTTAAGAAAAAGGAAACAATTGGGAGTACAATATAACTCTTGAAATTGTCTTCTTGGAAGGTTGCCCTCTTTTGAATTTTTTGCTCGATTTTCCACGCCAGAGTTTTTTTAGAGAGCAGGTGTCATTTCCCGAACAGCAAGTTTGGTGAATATTTAGTGACCTTTAGCAATGGGTTTAAAGCTGCTGTTGTGGGAAGTGGCCTCAAGGAGGCAGCATTTCTCCATTCCCAAATCTGGGTACTAGGGCAGCAGAGCCTTTCAGGAAGTCGTGTTCCTAGGTTGTAAATTACATTGGAATGTGCATGGAGAAACCCCCATAAGTTTATGTCTCATTATTTCTTCTTGGTTTTTAAAAGTGTTTTAATTGGGGTAAAGCTTAGAATATTGTTTGTCCTAGGTGGACACAATCTGGTTCATTTGTACATTATATATGTCTATTCAAGTACAGATCCTCTTCCCGTGTAAAATGTTACAGAGGGTTCCGCAGACCTCCCTTGCTATATGGTCGGTCTTTTTGAGATATGTATATAATATGCGTTTGTATACATATAGTAACACTAATCTTAATTTATCCATTCCCCCCACCTTTCCTTTTAGATGAGCATAGTTTGTTTTCTAAGTCTGTGAGTGTCTTTCTCTGTGGAAATATGTTCATTTTTGTCAGTTACTAGATAACGCCTATAAGTGATATCATAGAATATAGGTCTTTTACTTTCCGACTTACCTCATGTTTCGTGATTATCTCCAGACTCATTTGTGGTGCCTCAGAGAGCAACGGTTCATCGTTTTCCATGGCTAATATTCCATTGTGTGCATGGACCACTTCTTCTTTATCCATTCACCTCTTGTTGGATATTTTGATTGCTTCACTGTCTTGGCTATTGTGAATAAGGCTGCACTGCAGCTTTTGCGGCCTGTGTCTTCTCGATTCTTGTCTTCTCAGGTGAGAGGTCCATTGGTGCGCCTGCTGGATGGAATGGTACCTCCATTTTTACTTTTCAACACAGCTCCTTTCTTTTCTCATTATTGGCTGTTACCCCTTTACGTCTCACCAGCAGGTAGAGGGGACACAGTTCTTTAAAACCCCTTCAGCATTTATTGTTTGTGGACTTTTTGCTGATGGTCAGTCGACTGGTGTAAGTTGAAACTTTTTGTAGATTAGATTGCATGGGTCTAACGCTCCCTGAGGTTGAGCTTTTATCCATTTTCCTTTTTTTTTTTAAAGAGCGTGAGTATAACTTAACTCTTCATACTCTCTTCTTGAAACATTTGCCTGTTTTGAATTTTTCTGTCCATTCCCTACGTCAGCACAATTTTTTAGGCCAGGCGTCCTTTACAGCCCTGAGTCCTTGTGAATGTTAAGTGACCATTAGCTGTGAGTTTCAAGCTGCTCTTGCAGGAAACGGCCACAAGGTGGCAGCATTTCTCATTTACCAAATTTGGTAACTGGGGAAACAGAGCCTTAATGGAAGTGGTGTTCTAGGTTGTAAATTCGAATGGAATGTGCCAGGAAAAAAGCCCTTTAAGTTTATGTCTCATTACTTCTTGTTCATATTTGTAATTTACTTTTTATTTTTTATCCCAGCAAATTTGATTACAATGGTTTGTTTGTTCTAGGTGTGCAAGATGTGGTTCTTTCTCACATATACGTGTATCTATTCTTCCTCGCATCCTTTTCCCACGTAGGTTATGGCACAATGTTGAGTAGTCTTCTCCTGGTCTTCCGTACGTCTTTGGTGATTATATATTTCACATGGTTTGTATATCTCTGTTAACCCCAATATGGTAATGTATCCAATCCTCATCCCTTTCTATTGGGTGAACCGTAAGTTTTTTTAATGAATCTGTGATTGCCTTTCTCTGTGGAAATATCCTCATTGGTATCAATTTTTAAGTAACTCCTAACAGTGATATGATAGGATATGTGTCTTTTGCTTTCTCACTTACTACAGGTGGCGTGATTACGTCTAGACTCATCTATGGTGCTGCAAATGGCATTGTTTCATTTTTTTTCACTAGCGAATATTCCATCTGTACATGGAGGAGTTCTTCTGTGTCCACCCATCTGTTGGTGGACTTTTTGGTTACTTCCATATCTTGGCTATTGTAATACTGTGCAATGCAGATTTGCCTGCCTGTGTCTTTCCAATTCTCTCTTCTTAGATTATAGGTCGAGGAGTGGGCCTGCTGGATCATATGGTAGCTCAATGTTGACCTTTGTAAGGCACCTCCATTCTGCTCTCATTCGTGGCCCTTTCCAAGTTACGTCCCACTTGAAGTTGAGGGTATGCATTTCTCCACAACACCTTCAGCATTTATTGTTTGTAGTTTTCTTGCTGATGGTTATTCTGACAAGTGTGAGCTGATACCTCTTTGTGGTTGAATTCGCGTGTGCCTCATAATCCATTGAAATTGACCTTTAAGGCATGTCCATTTTATTTTTCAAGCTGTGATTACCCCTTAGTTCTTCAAAGTGTTCTCTTAAAGTATGTGTCACATTTTGAAATGTTTTGGCCATTACCTCCCTCAAGACATTTTGAGGGCAGGTTTCATTTACAGTTCTGCAGTACTTGTTCCTACGAAATGACCATTAGCACAGGCTTTAAAGCTGCTTTTGCAGCTAACTGCCAGAGGGTGGCAGCCTTTCTATGTTCCCCACCCTGGTAACTAGGGAAAAGCCCTTGCGGCCTGTGGTGTTTCTCGCTTATAAATTAGAGTGGAGTGTGCCCGGAGAAACCCACACACGCTGATGTCTCCTTACTTTTGTTGGATTTTTAAATTTGATTTTTATTTTTTATTGGAGTAATTTTCCACTGAGTACGTGGACCACTTCTACTTTGTGCATTCCTCGGTTGATGGACATTTTCATTGCTTCCAAGTGTTGGCGATGGCAAATATTGTTGGAGTGCAGGATTGCCAGCCTGTGACTTTTTGATTCTCATTTTCTCAGGTGATAGGCCCAGCAGTGGGTGTGATTGATTGACTGGTAGCCCCGTGTTTCCCTTTTCAAAGCACCTTCTTTGTGTTTACATTAGTGGCTCTTACCACGTCCCCCTTAGAATCGAGGGTACGCATTTCTCCACAATCGATTTAGCGTTTATTGTTTGCAGCATTTATGCTAATGGCCCTCCTGGCTGCTGTGAGCTGATAGGGTTTTGTAATTTGGCTTTGCATGTCTTTGAAAATTCGTAAAACTCATCATTTTTCTCCGCCGTTTTCTTTTCTCTTAAGAAAAAGGAAACAATTGGGAGTACAATATAACTCTTGAAATTGTCTTCTTGGAAGGTTGCCCTCTTTTGAATTTTTTGGTCGATTTTCCACGCCAGAGTTTTTTTAGAGAGCAGGTGTCATTTCCCGAACAGCAAGTTTGGTGAATATTTAGTGACCTTTAGCAATGGGTTTAAAGCTGCTGTTGTGGGAAGTGGCCTCAAGGAGGCAGCATTTCTCCATTCCCAAATCTGGGTACTAGGGCAGCAGAGCCTTTCAGGAAGTCGTGTTCCTAGGTTGTAAATTACATTGGAATGTGCATGGAGAAACCCCCATAAGTTTATGTCTCATTATTTCTTCTTGGTTTTTAAAAGTGTTTTAATTGGGGTAAAGCTTAGAATATTGTTTGTCCTAGGTGGACACAATCTGGTTCATTTGTACATTATATATGTCTATTCAAGTACAGATCCTCTTCCCGTGTAAAATGTTACAGAGGGTTCCGCAGACCTCCCTTGCTATATGGTCGGTCTTTTTGAGATATGTATATAATATGCGTTTGTATACATATAGTAACACTAATCTTAATTTATCCATTCCCCCCCACCTTTCCTTTTAGATGAGCATAGTTTGTTTTCTAAGTCTGTGAGTGTCTTTCTCTGTGGAAATATGTTCATTTTTGTCAGTTACTAGATAACGCCTATAAGTGATATCATAGAATATAGGTCTTTTACTTTCCGACTTACCTCATGTTTCGTGATTATCTCCAGACTCATTTGTGGTGCCTCAGAGAGCAACGGTTCATCGTTTTCCATGGCTAATATTCCATTGTGTGCATGGACCACTTCTTCTTTATCCATTCACCTCTTGTTGGATATTTTGATTGCTTCACTGTCTTGGCTATTGTGAATAAGGCTGCACTGCAGCTTTTGCGGCCTGTGTCTTCTCGATTCTTGTCTTCTCAGGTGAGAGGTCCATTGGTGCGCCTGCTGGATGGAATGGTACCTCCATTTTTACTTTTCAACACAGCTCCTTTCTTTTCTCATTATTGGCTGTTACCCCTTTACGTCTCACCAGCAGGTAGAGGGGACACAGTTCTTTAAAACCCCTTCAGCATTTATTGTTTGTGGACTTTTTGCTGATGGTCAGTCGACTGGTGTAAGTTGAAACTTTTTGTAGATTAGATTGCATGGGTCTAACGCTCCCTGAGGTTGAGCTTTTATCCATTTTCCTTTTTTTTTTTAAAGAGCGTGAGTATAACTTAACTCTTCATACTCTCTTCTTGAAACATTTGCCTGTTTTGAATTTTTCTGTCCATTCCCTACGTCAGCACAATTTTTTAGGCCAGGCGTCCTTTACAGCCCTGAGTCCTTGTGAATGTTAAGTGACCATTAGCTGTGAGTTTCAAGCTGCTCTTGCAGGAAACGGCCACAAGGTGGCAGCATTTCTCATTTACCAAATTTGGTAACTGGGGAAACAGAGCCTTAATGGAAGTGGTGTTCTAGGTTGTAAATTCGAATGGAATGTGCCAGGAAAAAAGCCCTTTAAGTTTATGTCTCATTACTTCTTGTTCATATTTGTAATTTACTTTTTATTTTTTATCCCAGCAAATTTGATTACAATGGTTTGTTTGTTCTAGGTGTGCAAGATGTGGTTCTTTCTCACATATACGTGTATCTATTCTTCCTCGCATCCTTTTCCCACGTAGGTTATGGCACAATGTTGAGTAGTCTTCTCCTGGTCTTCCGTACGTCTTTGGTGATTATATATTTCACATGGTTTGTATATCTCTGTTAACCCCAATATGGTAATGTATCCAATCCTCATCCCTTTCTATTGGGTGAACCGTAAGTTTTTTTAATGAATCTGTGATTGCCTTTCTCTGTGGAAATATCCTCATTGGTATCAATTTTTAAGTAACTCCTAACAGTGATATGATAGGATATGTGTCTTTTGCTTTCTCACTTACTACAGGTGGCGTGATTACGTCTAGACTCATCTATGGTGCTGCAAATGGCATTGTTTCATTTTTTTTCACTAGCGAATATTCCATCTGTACATGGAGGAGTTCTTCTGTGTCCACCCATCTGTTGGTGGACTTTTTGGTTACTTCCATATCTTGGCTATTGTAATACTGTGCAATGCAGATTTGCCTGCCTGTGTCTTTCCAATTCTCTCTTCTTAGATTATAGGTCGAGGAGTGGGCCTGCTGGATCATATGGTAGCTCAATGTTGACCTTTGTAAGGCACCTCCATTCTGCTCTCATTCGTGGCCCTTTCCAAGTTACGTCCCACTTGAAGTTGAGGGTATGCATTTCTCCACAACACCTTCAGCATTTATTGTTTGTAGTTTTCTTGCTGATGGTTATTCTGACAAGTGTGAGCTGATACCTCTTTGTGGTTGAATTCGCGTGTGCCTCATAATCCATTGAAATTGACCTTTAAGGCATGTCCATTTTATTTTTCAAGCTGTGATTACCCCTTAGTTCTTCAAAGTGTTCTCTTAAAGTATGTGTCACATTTTGAAATGTTTTGGCCATTACCTCCCTCAAGACATTTTGAGGGCAGGTTTCATTTACAGTTCTGCAGTACTTGTTCCTACGAAATGACCATTAGCACAGGCTTTAAAGCTGCTTTTGCAGCTAACTGCCAGAGGGTGGCAGCCTTTCTATGTTCCCCACCCTGGTAACTAGGGAAAAGCCCTTGCGGCCTGTGGTGTTTCTCGCTTATAAATTAGAGTGGAGTGTGCCCGGAGAAACCCACACACGCTGATGTCTCCTTACTTTTGTTGGATTTTTAAATTTGATTTTTATTTTTTATTGGAGTAATTTTCCACTGAGTACGTGGACCACTTCTACTTTGTGCATTCCTCGGTTGATGGACATTTTCATTGCTTCCAAGTGTTGGCGATGGCAAATATTGTTGGAGTGCAGGATTGCCAGCCTGTGACTTTTTGATTCTCATTTTCTCAGGTGATAGGCCCAGCAGTGGGTGTGATTGATTGACTGGTAGCCCCGTGTTTCCCTTTTCAAAGCACCTTCTTTGTGTTTACATTAGTGGCTCTTACCACGTCCCCCTTAGAATCGAGGGTACGCATTTCTCCACAATCGATTTAGCGTTTATTGTTTGCAGCATTTATGCTAATGGCCCTCCTGGCTGCTGTGAGCTGATAGGGTTTTGTAATTTGGCTTTGCATGTCTTTGAAAATTCGTAAAACTCATCATTTTTCTCCGCCGTTTTCTTTTCTCTTAAGAAAAAGGAAACAATTGGGAGTACAATATAACTCTTGAAATTGTCTTCTTGGAAGGTTGCCCTCTTTTGAATTTTTTGCTCGATTTTCCACGCCAGAGTTTTTTTAGAGAGCAGGTGTCATTTCCCGAACAGCAAGTTTGGTGAATATTTAGTGACCTTTAGCAATGGGTTTAAAGCTGCTGTTGTGGGAAGTGGCCTCAAGGAGGCAGCATTTCTCCATTCCCAAATCTGGGTACTAGGGCAGCAGAGCCTTTCAGGAAGTCGTGTTCCTAGGTTGTAAATTACATTGGAATGTGCATGGAGAAACCCCCATAAGTTTATGTCTCATTATTTCTTCTTGGTTTTTAAAAGTGTTTTAATTGGGGTAAAGCTTAGAATATTGTTTGTCCTAGGGGGACACAATCTGGTTCATTTCTACATTATATATGTCTATTCAAGTACAGATCCTCTTCCCACGTAAAATGTTACAGAGGGTTCCGCAGACCTCCCTTGCTATATGGTCGGTCTTTTTGAGATATGTATATAATATGCGTTTGTATACATATAGTAACACTAATCTTAATTTATCCATTCCCCCCACCTTTCCTTTTAGATGAGCATAGTTTGTTTTCTAAGTCTGTGAGTGTCTTTCTCTGTGGAAATATGTTCATTTTTGTCAGTTATTAGATAACGCCTATAAGTGATATCATAGAATATAGGTCTTTTACTTTCTGACTTACCTCATGTTTCGTGATTATCTCCAGACTCATTTGTGGTGCCTCAGAGAGCAACGGTTCATCGTTTTCCATGGCTAATATTCCATTGTGTGCATGGACCACTTCTTCTTTATCCATTCACCTCTTGTTGGATATTTTGATTGCTTCACTGTCTTGGCTATTGTGAATAAGGCTGCACTGCAGCTTTTGCGGCCTGTGTCTTCTCGATTCTTGTCTTCTCAGGTGAGAGGTCCATTGGTGCGCCTGCTGGATGGAATGGTACCTCCATTTTTACTTTTCAACACAGCTCCTTTCTTTTCTCATTATTGGCTGTTACCCCTTTACGTCTCACCAGCAGGTAGAGGGGACACAGTTCTTTAAAACCCCTTCAGCATTTATTGTTTGTGGACTTTTTGCTGATGGTCAGTCGACTGGTGTAAGTTGAAACTTTTTGTAGATTAGATTGCATGGGTCTAACGCTCCCTGAGGTTGAGCTTTTATCCATTTTCCTTTTTTTTTTTAAAGAGCGTGAGTATAACTTAACTCTTCATACTCTCTTCTTGAAACATTTGCCTTTTTTGAATTTTTCTGTCCATTCCCTACGTCAGCACAATTTTTTAGGCCAGGCGTCCTTTACAGCCCTGAGTCCTTGTGAATGTTAAGTGACCATTAGCTGTGAGTTTCAAGCTGCTCTTGCAGGAAACGGCCACAAGGTGGCAGCATTTCTCATTTACCAAATTTGGTAACTGGGGAAACAGAGCCTTAATGGAAGTGGTGTTCTAGGTTGTAAATTCGAATGGAATGTGCCAGGAAAAAAGCCCTTTAAGTTTATGTCTCATTACTTCTTGTTCATATTTGTAATTTACTTTTTATTTTTTATCCCAGCAAATTTGATTACAATGGTTTGTTTGTTCTAGGTGTGCAAGATGTGGTTCTTTCTCACATATACGTGTATCTATTCTTCCTCGCATCCTTTTCCCACGTAGGTTATGGCACAATGTTGAGTAGTCTTCTCCTGGTCTTCCGTACGTCTTTGGTGATTATATATTTCACATGGTTTGTATATCTCTGTTAACCCCAATATGGTAATGTATCCAATCCTCATCCCTTTCTATTGGGTGAACCGTAAGTTTTTTTAATGAATCTGTGATTGCCTTTCTCTGTGGAAATATCCTCATTGGTATCAATTTTTAAGTAACTCCTAACAGTGATATGATAGGATATGTGTCTTTTGCTTTCTCACTTACTACAGGTGGCGTGATTACGTCTAGACTCATCTATGGTGCTGCAAATGGCATTGTTTCATTTTTTTTCACTAGCGAATATTCCATCTGTACATGGAGGAGTTCTTCTGTGTCCACCCATCTGTTGGTGGACTTTTTGGTTACTTCCATATCTTGGCTATTGTAATACTGTGCAATGCAGATTTGCCTGCCTGTGTCTTTCCAATTCTCTCTTCTTAGATTATAGGTCGAGGAGTGGGCCTGCTGGATCATATGGTAGCTCAATGTTGACCTTTGTAAGGCACCTCCATTCTGCTCTCATTCGTGGCCCTTTCCAAGTTACGTCCCACTTGAAGTTGAGGGTATGCATTTCTCCACAACACCTTCAGCATTTATTGTTTGTAGTTTTCTTGCTGATGGTTATTCTGACAAGTGTGAGCTGATACCTCTTTGTGGTTGAATTCGCGTGTGCCTCATAATCCATTGAAATTGACCTTTAAGGCATGTCCATTTTATTTTTCAAGCTGTGATTACCCCTTAGTTCTTCAAAGTGTTCTCTTAAAGTATGTGTCACATTTTGAAATGTTTTGGCCATTACCTCCCTCAAGACATTTTGAGGGCAGGTTTCATTTACAGTTCTGCAGTACTTGTTCCTACGAAATGACCATTAGCACAGGCTTTAAAGCTGCTTTTGCAGCTAACTGCCAGAGGGTGGCAGCCTTTCTATGTTCCCCACCCTGGTAACTAGGGAAAAGCCCTTGCGGCCTGTGGTGTTTCTCGCTTATAAATTAGAGTGGAGTGTGCCCGGAGAAACCCACACACGCTGATGTCTCCTTACTTTTGTTGGATTTTTAAATTTGATTTTTATTTTTTATTGGAGTAATTTTCCACTGAGTACGTGGACCACTTCTACTTTGTGCATTCCTCGGTTGATGGACATTTTCATTGCTTCCAAGTGTTGGCGATGGTAAATATTGTTGGAGTGCAGGATTGCCAGCCTGTGACTTTTTGATTCTCATTTTCTCAGGTGATAGGCCCAGCAGTGGGTGTGATTGATTGACTGGTAGCCCCGTGTTTCCCTTTTCAAAGCACCTTCTTTGTGTTTACATTAGTGGCTCTTACCACGTCCCCCTTAGAATCGAGGGTACGCATTTCTCCACAATCGATTTAGCGTTTATTGTTTGCAGCATTTATGCTAATGGCCCTCCTGGCTGCTGTGAGCTGATAGGGTTTTGTAATTTGGCTTTGCATGTCTTTGAAAATTCGTAAAACTCATCATTTTTCTCCGCCGTTTTCTTTTCTCTTAAGAAAAAGGAAACAATTGGGAGTACAATATAACTCTTGAAATTGTCTTCTTGGAAGGTTGCCCTCTTTTGAATTTTTTGCTCGATTTTCCACGCCAGAGTTTTTTTAGAGAGCAGGTGTCATTTCCCGAACAGCAAGTTTGGTGAATATTTAGTGACCTTTAGCAATGGGTTTAAAGCTGCTGTTGTGGGAAGTGGCCTCAAGAAGGCAGCATTTCTCCATTCCCAAATCTGGGTACTAGGGCAGCAGAGCCTTTCAGGAAGTCGTGTTCCTAGGTTGTAAATTACATTGGAATGTGCATGGAGAAACCCCCATAAGTTTATGTCTCATTATTTCTTCTTGGTTTTTAAAAGTGTTTTAATTGGGGTAAAGCTTAGAATATTGTTTGTCCTAGGTGGACACAATCTGGTTCATTTGTACATTATATATGTCTATTCAAGTACAGATCCTCTTCCCGTGTAAAATGTTACAGAGGGTTCCGCAGACCTCCCTTGCTATATGGTCGGTCTTTTTGAGATATGTATATAATATGCGTTTGTATACATATAGTAACACTAATCTTAATTTATCCATTCCCCCCACCTTTCCTTTTAGATGAGCATAGTTTGTTTTCTAAGTCTGTGAGTGTCTTTCTCTGTGGAAATATGTTCATTTTTGTCAGTTACTAGATAACGCCTATAAGTGATATCATAGAATATAGGTCTTTTACTTTCCGACTTACCTCATGTTTCGTGATTATCTCCAGACTCATTTGTGGTGCCTCAGAGAGCAACGGTTCATCGTTTTCCATGGCTAATATTCCATTGTGTGCATGGACCACTTCTTCTTTATCCATTCACCTCTTGTTGGATATTTTGATTGCTTCACTGTCTTGGCTATTGTGAATAAGGCTGCACTGCAGCTTTTGCGGCCTGTGTCTTCTCGATTCTTGTCTTCTCAGGTGAGAGGTCCATTGGTGCGCCTGCTGGATGGAATGGTACCTCCATTTTTACTTTTCAACACAGCTCCTTTCTTTTCTCATTATTGGCTGTTACCCCTTTACGTCTCACCAGCAGGTAGAGGGGACACAGTTCTTTAAAACCCCTTCAGCATTTATTGTTTGTGGACTTTTTGCTGATGGTCAGTCGACTGGTGTAAGTTGAAACTTTTTGTAGATTAGATTGCATGGGTCTAACGCTCCCTGAGGTTGAGCTTTTATCCATTTTCCTTTTTTTTTTTAAAGAGCGTGAGTATAACTTAACTCTTCATACTCTCTTCTTGAAACATTTGCCTGTTTTGAATTTTTCTGTCCATTCCCTACGTCAGCACAATTTTTTAGGCCAGGCGTCCTTTACAGCCCTGAGTCCTTGTGAATGTTAAGTGACCATTAGCTGTGAGTTTCAAGCTGCTCTTGCAGGAAACGGCCACAAGGTGGCAGCATTTCTCATTTACCAAATTTGGTAACTGGGGAAACAGAGCCTTAATGGAAGTGGTGTTCTAGGTTGTAAATTCGAATGGAATGTGCCAGGAAAAAAGCCCTTTAAGTTTATGTCTCATTACTTCTTGTTCATATTTGTAATTTACTTTTTATTTTTTATCCCAGCAAATTTGATTACAATCGTTTGTTTGTTCTAGGTGTGCAAGATGTGGTTCTTTCTCACATATACGTGTATCTATTCTTCCTCGCATCCTTTTCCCACGTAGGTTATGGCACAATGTTGAGTAGTCTTCTCCTGGTCTTCCGTACGTCTTTGGTGATTATATATTTCACATGGTTTGTATATCTCTGTTAACCCCAATATGGTAATGTATCCAATCCTCATCCCTTTCTATTGGGTGAACCGTAAGTTTTTTTAATGAATCTGTGATTGCCTTTCTCTGTGGAAATATCCTCATTGGTATCAATTTTTAAGTAACTCCTAACAGTGATATGATAGGATATGTGTCTTTTGCTTTCTCACTTACTACAGGTGGCGTGATTACGTCTAGACTCATCTATGGTGCTGCAAATGGCATTGTTTCATTTTTTTTCACTAGCGAATATTCCATCTGTACATGGAGGAGTTCTTCTGTGTCCACCCATCTGTTGGTGGACTTTTTGGTTACTTCCATATCTTGGCTATTGTAATACTGTGCAATGCAGATTTGCCTGCCTGTGTCTTTCCAATTCTCTCTTCTTAGATTATAGGTCGAGGAGTGGGCCTGCTGGATCATATGGTAGCTCAATGTTGACCTTTGTAAGGCACCTCCATTCTGCTCTCATTCGTGGCCCTTTCCAAGTTACGTCCCACTTGAAGTTGAGGGTATGCATTTCTCCACAACACCTTCAGCATTTATTGTTTGTAGTTTTCTTGCTGATGGTTATTCTGACAAGTGTGAGCTGATACCTCTTTGTGGTTGAATTCGCGTGTGCCTCATAATCCATTGAAATTGACCTTTAAGGCATGTCCATTTTATTTTTCAAGCTGTGATTACCCCTTAGTTCTTCAAAGTGTTCTCTTAAAGTATGTGTCACATTTTGAAATGTTTTGGCCATTACCTCCCTCAAGACATTTTGAGGGCAGGTTTCATTTACAGTTCTGCAGTACTTGTTCCTACGAAATGACCATTAGCACAGGCTTTAAAGCTGCTTTTGCAGCTAACTGCCAGAGGGTGGCAGCCTTTCTATGTTCCCCACCCTGGTAACTAGGGAAAAGCCCTTGCGGCCTGTGGTGTTTCTCGCTTATAAATTAGAGTGGAGTGTGCCCGGAGAAACCCACACACGCTGATGTCTCCTTACTTTTGTTGGATTTTTAAATTTGATTTTTATTTTTTATTGGAGTAATTTTCCACTGAGTACGTGGACCACTTCTACTTTGTGCATTCCTCGGTTGATGGACATTTTCATTGCTTCCAAGTGTTGGCGATGGTAAATATTGTTGGAGTGCAGGATTGCCAGCCTGTGACTTTTTGATTCTCATTTTCTCAGGTGATAGGCCCAGCAGTGGGTGTGATTGATTGACTGGTAGCCCCGTGTTTCCCTTTTCAAAGCACCTTCTTTGTGTTTACATTAGTGGCTCTTACCACGTCCCCCTTAGAATCGAGGGTACGCATTTCTCCACAATCGATTTAGCGTTTATTGTTTGCAGCATTTATGCTAATGGCCCTCCTGGCTGCTGTGAGCTGATAGGGTTTTGTAATTTGGCTTTGCATGTCTTTGAAAATTCGTAAAACTCATCATTTTTCTCCGCCGTTTTCTTTTCTCTTAAGAAAAAGGAAACAATTGGGAGTACAATATAACTCTTGAAATTGTCTTCTTGGAAGGTTGCCCTCTTTTGAATTTTTTGCTCGATTTTCCACGCCAGAGTTTTTTTAGAGAGCAGGTGTCATTTCCCGAACAGCAAGTTTGGTGAATATTTAGTGACCTTTAGCAATGGGTTTAAAGCTGCTGTTGTGGGAAGTGGCCTCAAGGAGGCAGCATTTCTCCATTCCCAAATCTGGGTACTAGGGCAGCAGAGCCTTTCAGGAAGTCGTGTTCCTAGGTTGTAAATTACATTGGAATGTGCATGGAGAAACCCCCATAAGTTTATGTCTCATTATTTCTTCTTGGTTTTTAAAAGTGTTTTAATTGGGGTAAAGCTTAGAATATTGTTTGTCCTAGGTGGACACAATCTGGTTCATTTGTACATTATATATGTCTATTCAAGTACAGATCCTCTTCCCGTGTAAAATGTTACAGAGGGTTCCGCAGACCTCCCTTGCTATATGGTCGGTCTTTTTGAGATATGTATATAATATGCGTTTGTATACATATAGTAACACTAATCTTAATTTATCCATTCCCCCCACCTTTCCTTTTAGATGAGCATAGTTTGTTTTCTAAGTCTGTGAGTGTCTTTCTCTGTGGAAATATGTTCATTTTTGTCAGTTACTAGATAACGCCTATAAGTGATATCATAGAATATAGGTCTTTTACTTTCCGACTTACCTCATGTTTCGTGATTATCTCCAGACTCATTTGTGGTGCCTCAGAGAGCAACGGTTCATCGTTTTCCATGGCTAATATTCCATTGTGTGCATGGACCACTTCTTCTTTATCCATTCACCTCTTGTTGGATATTTTGATTGCTTCACTGTCTTGGCTATTGTGAATAAGGCTGCACTGCAGCTTTTGCGGCCTGTGTCTTCTCGATTCTTGTCTTCTCAGGTGAGAGGTCCATTGGTGCGCCTGCTGGATGGAATGGTACCTCCATTTTTACTTTTCAACACAGCTCCTTTCTTTTCTCATTATTGGCTGTTACCCCTTTACGTCTCACCAGCAGGTAGAGGGGACACAGTTCTTTAAAACCCCTTCAGCATTTATTGTTTGTGGACTTTTTGCTGATGGTCAGTCGACTGGTGTAAGTTGAAACTTTTTGTAGATTAGATTGCATGGGTCTAACGCTCCCTGAGGTTGAGCTTTTATCCATTTTCCTTTTTTTTTTTAAAGAGCGTGAGTATAACTTAACTCTTCATACTCTCTTCTTGAAACATTTGCCTGTTTTGAATTTTTCTGTCCATTCCCTACGTCAGCACAATTTTTTAGGCCAGGCGTCCTTTACAGCCCTGAGTCCTTGTGAATGTTAAGTGACCATTAGCTGTGAGTTTCAAGCTGCTCTTGCAGGAAACGGCCACAAGGTGGCAGCATTTCTCATTTACCAAATTTGGTAACTGGGGAAACAGAGCCTTAATGGAAGTGGTGTTCTAGGTTGTAAATTCGAATGGAATGTGCCAGGAAAAAAGCCCTTTAAGTTTATGTCTCATTACTTCTTGTTCATATTTGTAATTTACTTTTTATTTTTTATCCCAGCAAATTTGATTACAATGGTTTGTTTGTTCTAGGTGTGCAAGATGTGGTTCTTTCTCACATATACGTGTATCTATTCTTCCTCGCATCCTTTTCCCACGTAGGTTATGGCACAATGTTGAGTAGTCTTCTCCTGGTCTTCCGTACGTCTTTGGTGATTATATATTTCACATGGTTTGTATATCTCTGTTAACCCCAATATGGTAATGTATCCAATCCTCATCCCTTTCTATTGGGTGAACCGTAAGTTTTTTTAATGAATCTGTGATTGCCTTTCTCTGTGGAAATATCCTCATTGGTATCAATTTTTAAGTAACTCCTAACAGTGATATGATAGGATATGTGTCTTTTGCTTTCTCACTTACTACAGGTGGCGTGATTACGTCTAGGCTCATCTATGGTGCTGCAAATGGCATTGTTTCATTTTTTTTCACTAGCGAATATTCCATCTGTACATGGAGGAGTTCTTCTGTGTCCACCCATCTGTTGGTGGACTTTTTGGTTACTTCCATATCTTGGCTATTGTAATACTGTGCAATGCAGATTTGCCTGCCTGTGTCTTTCCAATTCTCTCTTCTTAGATTATAGGTCGAGGAGTGGGCCTGCTGGATCATATGGTAGCTCAATGTTGACCTTTGTAAGGCACCTCCATTCTGCTCTCATTCGTGGCCCTTTCCAAGTTACGTCCCACTTGAAGTTGAGGGTATGCATTTCTCCACAACACCTTCAGCATTTATTGTTTGTAGTTTTCTTGCTGATGGTTATTCTGACAAGTGTGAGCTGATACCTCTTTGTGGTTGAATTCGCGTGTGCCTCATAATCCATTGAAATTGACCTTTAAGGCATGTCCATTTTATTTTTCAAGCTGTGATTACCCCTTAGTTCTTCAAAGTGTTCTCTTAAAGTATGTGTCACATTTTGAAATGTTTTGGCCATTACCTCCCTCAAGACATTTTGAGGGCAGGTTTCATTTACAGTTCTGCAGTACTTGTTCCTACGAAATGACCATTAGCACAGGCTTTAAAGCTGCTTTTGCAGCTAACTGCCAGAGGGTGGCAGCCTTTCTATGTTCCCCACCCTGGTAACTAGGGAAAAGCCCTTGCGGCCTGTGGTGTTTCTCGCTTATAAATTAGAGTGGAGTGTGCCCGGAGAAACCCACACACGCTGATGTCTCCTTACTTTTGTTGGATTTTTAAATTTGATTTTTATTTTTTATTGGAGTAATTTTCCACTGAGTACGTGGACCACTTCTACTTTGTGCATTCCTCGGTTGATGGACATTTTCATTGCTTCCAAGTGTTGGCGATGGTAAATATTGTTGGAGTGCAGGATTGCCAGCCTGTGACTTTTTGATTCTCATTTTCTCAGGTGATAGGCCCAGCAGTGGGTGTGATTGATTGACTGGTAGCCCCGTGTTTCCCTTTTCAAAGCACCTTCTTTGTGTTTACATTAGTGGCTCTTACCACGTCCCCCTTAGAATCGAGGGTACGCATTTCTCCACAATCGATTTAGCGTTTATTGTTTGCAGCATTTATGCTAATGGCCCTCCTGGCTGCTGTGAGCTGATAGGGTTTTGTAATTTGGCTTTGCATGTCTTTGAAAATTCGTAAAACTCATCATTTTTCCCCGCCGTTTTCTTTTCTCTTAAAAAAAGGAAACAATTGGGAGTACAATATAAGTCTTGAAATTGTCTTCTTGGAAGGTTGCCCTCTTTTGAATTTTTTGGTCGATTTTCCACGCCAGAGTTTTTTTAGAGAGCAGGTGTCATTTCCCGAACAGCAAGTTTGGTGAATATTTAGTGACCTTTAGCAATGGGTTTAAAGCTGCTGTTGTGGGAAGTGGCCGCAAGGAGGCAGCATTTCTCCATTCCCAAATCTGGGTACTAGGGCAGCAGAGCCTTTCAGGAAGTCGTGTTCCTAGGTTGTAAATTACATTGGAATGTGCATGGAGAAACCCCCATAAGTCTATGTCTCATTATTTCTTCTTGGTTTTTAAAAGTGTTTTAATTGGGGTAAAGCTTAGAATATTGTTTGTCCTAGGTGGACACAATCTGGTTCATTTGTACATTATATATGTCTATTCAAGTACAGATCCTCTTCCCGTGTAAAATGTTACAGAGGGTTCCGCAGACCTCCCTTGCTATATGGTCGGTCTTTTTGAGATATGTATATAATATGCGTTTGTATACATATAGTAACACTAATCTTAATTTATCCATTCCCCCCACCTTTCCTTTTAGATGAGAATAGTTTGTTTTCTAAGTCTGTGAGTGTCTTTCTCTGTGGAAATATGTTCATTTTTGTCAGTTACTAGATAACGCCTATAAGTGATATCATAGAATATAGGTCTTTTACTTTCCGACTTACCTCATGTTTAGTGATTACCTCCAGACTCATTTGTGGTGCCTCAGAGAGCAATGGTTCATCGTTTTCCATGGCTAATATTCCATTGTGTGCATGGACCACTTCTTCTTTATCCATTCACCTCTTGTTGGATATTTTGATTGCTTCACTGTCTTGGCTATTGTGAATAAGGCTGTACTGCAGCTTTTGCGGCCTGTGTCTTCTCGATTCTTGTCTTCTCAGGTGAGAGGTCCATTGGTGCGCCTGCTGGATGGAATGGTACCTCCATTTTTATTTTTCAACACAGCTCCTTTCTTTTCTCATTATTGGCTGTTACCCCTTTACGTCTCACCAGCAGGTAGAGGGGACACAATTCTTTAAAACCCCTTCAGCATTTATTGTTTGTGGACTTTTTGCTGATGGTCAGTCGACTGGTGTAAGTTGAAACTTTTTGTAGATTAGATTGCATGTGTCTAACGCTCCCTGAGGTTGAGCTTTTATCCATTTTCCTTTTTTTTTAAAGAGTGTGAGTAAAACTTAACTCTTCATACTCTCTTCTTGAAACATTTGCCTTTTTTGAATTTTTTTGTCCATTCCCTACTTCAGCACAATTTTTTAGGCCAGGCGTCCTTTACAGCCCTGAGTCCTTGTGAATGTTAAGTGACCATTAGCTGTGAGTTTCAAGCTGCTCTTGCAGGAAACGGCCACAAGGTGGCAGCATTTCTCATTTACCAAATTTGGTAACTGGGGAAACAGAGCCTTAATGGAAGTGGTGTTCTAGGTTGTAAATTCGAATGGAATGTGCCAGGAAAAAAGCCCTTTAAGTTTATGTCTCATTACTTCTTGTTCATATTTGTAATTTACTTTTTATTTTTTATCCCAGCAAATTTGATTACAATGGTTTGTTTGTTCTAGGTGTGCAAGATGTGGTTCTTTCTCACATATACGTGTATCTATTCTTCCTCGCATCCTTTTCCCACGTAGGTTATGGCACAATGTTGAGTAGTCTTCTCCTGGTCTTCCGTACGTCTTTGGTGATTATATATTTCACATGGTTTGTATATCTCTGTTAACCCCAATATGGTAATGTATCCAATCCTCATCCATTTCTATTGGGTGAACCGTAAGTTTTTTTAATGAATCTGTGATTGCCTTTCTCTGTGGAAATATCCTCTTTGGTATCAATTTTTAAGTAACTCCTAACAGTGATATGATAGGATATGTGTCTTTTGCTATCTCACTTACTACAGGTGGCGTGATTACGTCTAGACTCATCTATGGTGCTGCAAATGGCATTGTTTCATTTTTTTTCACTAGCGAATATTCCATCTGTACATGGAGGAGTTCTTCTTTGTCCACCCATCTGTTGGTGGACTTTTTGGTTACTTTCGTATCTTGGCTATTGTAATACTGTGCAATGCAGATTTGCCTGCCTGTGTCTTTCCAATTCTCTCTTCTTAGATTATAGGTCGAGGAGTGGGCCTGCTGGATCATACGGTAGCTCAATGTTGACCTTTGTAAGGCACCTCCATTCTGCTCTCACTTGTGGCCCTTTCCAAGTTACATCCCACTTGAAGTTGAGGGTATGCATTTCTCCACAACACCTTCAGCATTTATTGTTTGTAGTTTTCTTGCTGATGGTTATTCTGACAAGTGTGAGCTGATACCTCTTTGTGGTTGAATTCGCGTGTGCCTCATAATCCGTTGAAATTGACCTTTAAGGCATGTCCATTTTATTTTTCAAGCTGTGATTACCCCTTAGTTCTTCAAAGTGTTCTCTTAAAGTATGTGTCACATTTTGAAATGTTTTGGCCATTACCTCCCTCAAGACATTTTGAGGGCAGGTTTCATTGACAGTTCTGCAGTACTTGTTCCTACGAAATGACCATTAGCACAGGCTTTAAAGCTGCTTTTGCAGCTAACTGCCAGAGGGTGGCAGCCCTTCTATGTTCCCCACCCTGGTAACTAGGGAAAAGCCCTTGCGGCCTGTGGTGTTTCTCGCTTATAAATTAGAGTGGAGTGTGCCCGGACAAACCCACACAAGCTGATGTCTCCTTACTTTAGTTGGATTTTTAAATTTGATTTTTATTTTTTATTGGAGTAATTTTCCACTGAGTACGTGGACCACTTCTACTTTGTGCATTCCTCGGTTGATGGACATTTTCATTGCTTCCAAGTGTTGGCGATGGTAAATATTGTTGGAGTGCAGGATTGCCAGCCTGTGACTTTTTGATTCTCATTTTCTCAGGTGATAGGCCCAGCAGTGGGTGTGATTGATTGACTGGTAGCCCCGTGTTTCCCTTTTCAAAGCACCTTCTTTGTGTTTACATTAGTGGCTCTTACCACGTCCCCCTTAGAATCGAGGGTACGCATTTCTCCACAATCGATTTAGCGTTTATTGTTTGCAGCATTTATGCTAATGGCCCTCCTGGCTGCTGTGAGCTGATAGGGTTTTGTAATTTGGCTTTGCATGTCTTTGAAAATTCGTAAAACTCATCATTTTTCTCCGCCGTTTTCTTTTCTCTTAAAAAAAAGGAAACAATTGGGAGTACAATATAACTCTTGAAATTGTCTTCTTGGAAGGTTGCCCTCTTTTGAATTTTTTGGTCGATTTTCCACGCCAGAGTTTTTTTAGAGAGCAGGTGTCATTTCCCGAACTGCAAGTTTGGTGAATATTTCGTGACCTTTAGCAATGGGTTTAAAGCTGCTGTTGTGGGAAGTGGCCTCAAGGAAGCAGCATTTCTCCATTCCCAAGTCTGGGTACTAGGGCAGCAGAGCCTTTCTGGAAGTTGTGTTCCTAAGTTGTAAATTACATTGGAATGTGCATGGAGAAACCCCCATAAGTTTATGTCTCATTATTTCTTCTTGGTTTTTAAAAGTGTTTTAATTGGGGTAAAGCTTAGAATATTGTTTGTCCTAGGTGGACACAATCTGGTTCATTTGTACATTATATATGTCTATTCAAGTACAGATCCTCTTCCCGTGTAAAATGTTACAGAGGGTTCCGCAGACCTCCCTTGCTATATGGTCGGTCTTTTTGAGATATGTATATAATATGCGTTTGTATACATATAGTAACACTAATCTTAATTTATCCATTCCCCCCACCTTTCCTTTTAGATGAGCATAGTTTGTTTTCTAAGTCTGTGAGTGTCTTTCTCTGTGGAAATATGTTCATTTTTGTCAGTTACTAGATAACGCCTATAAGTGATATCATAGAATATAGGTCTTTTACTTTCCGACTTACCTCATGTTTCGTGATTATCTCCAGACTCATTTGTGGTGCCTCAGAGAGCAACGGTTCATCGTTTTCCATGGCTAATATTCCATTGTGTGCATGGACCACTTCTTCTTTATCCATTCACCTCTTGTTGGATATTTTGATTGCTTCACTGTCTTGGCTATTGTGAATAAGGCTGCACTGCAGCTTTTGCGGCCTGTGTCTTCTCGATTCTTGTCTTCTCAGGTGAGAGGTCCATTGGTGCGCCTGCTGGATGGAATGGTACCTCCATTTTTACTTTTCAACACAGCTCCTTTCTTTTCTCATTATTGGCTGTTACCCCTTTACGTCTCACCAGCAGGTAGAGGGGACACAGTTCTTTAAAACCCCTTCAGCATTTATTGTTTGTGGACTTTTTGCTGATGGTCAGTCGACTGGTGTAAGTTGAAACTTTTTGTAGATTAGATTGCATGGGTCTAACGCTCCCTGAGGTTGAGCTTTTATCCATTTTCCTTTTTTTTTTTAAAGAGCGTGAGTATAACTTAACTCTTCATACTCTCTTCTTGAAACATTTGCCTGTTTTGAATTTTTCTGTCCATTCCCTACGTCAGCACAATTTTTTAGGCCAGGCGTCCTTTACAGCCCTGAGTCCTTGTGAATGTTAAGTGACCATTAGCTGTGAGTTTCAAGCTGCTCTTGCAGGAAACGGCCACAAGGTGGCAGCATTTCTCATTTACCAAATTTGGTAACTGGGGAAACAGAGCCTTAATGGAAGTGGTGTTCTAGGTTGTAAATTCGAATGGAATGTGCCAGGAAAAAAGCCCTTTAAGTTTATGTCTCATTACTTCTTGTTCATATTTGTAATTTACTTTTTATTTTTTATCCCAGCAAATTTGATTACAATGGTTTGTTTGTTCTAGGTGTGCAAGATGTGGTTCTTTCTCACATATACGTGTATCTATTCTTCCTCGCATCCTTTTCCCACGTAGGTTATGGCACAATGTTGAGTAGTCTTCTCCTGGTCTTCCGTACGTCTTTGGTGATTATATATTTCACATGGTTTGTATATCTCTGTTAACCCCAATATGGTAATGTATCCAATCCTCATCCCTTTCTATTGGGTGAACCGTAAGTTTTTTTAATGAATCTGTGATTGCCTTTCTCTGTGGAAATATCCTCATTGGTATCAATTTTTAAGTAACTCCTAACAGTGATATGATAGGATATGTGTCTTTTGCTTTCTCACTTACTACAGGTGGCGTGATTACGTCTAGACTCATCTATGGTGCTGCAAATGGCATTGTTTCATTTTTTTTCACTAGCGAATATTCCATCTGTACATGGAGGAGTTCTTCTGTGTCCACCCATCTGTTGGTGGACTTTTTGGTTACTTCCATATCTTGGCTATTGTAATACTGTGCAATGCAGATTTGCCTGCCTGTGTCTTTCCAATTCTCTCTTCTTAGATTATAGGTCGAGGAGTGGGCCTGCTGGATCATATGGTAGCTCAATGTTGACCTTTGTAAGGCACCTCCATTCTGCTCTCATTCGTGGCCCTTTCCAAGTTACGTCCCACTTGAAGTTGAGGGTATGCATTTCTCCACAACACCTTCAGCATTTATTGTTTGTAGTTTTCTTGCTGATGGTTATTCTGACAAGTGTGAGCTGATACCTCTTTGTGGTTGAATTCGCGTGTGCCTCATAATCCATTGAAATTGACCTTTAAGGCATGTCCATTTTATTTTTCAAGCTGTGATTACCCCTTAGTTCTTCAAAGTGTTCTCTTAAAGTATGTGTCACATTTTGAAATGTTTTGGCCATTACCTCCCTCAAGACATTTTGAGGGCAGGTTTCATTTACAGTTCTGCAGTACTTGTTCCTACGAAATGACCATTAGCACAGGCTTTAAAGCTGCTTTTGCAGCTAACTGCCAGAGGGTGGCAGCCTTTCTATGTTCCCCACCCTGGTAACTAGGGAAAAGCCCTTGCGGCCTGTGGTGTTTCTCGCTTATAAATTAGAGTGGAGTGTGCCCGGAGAAACCCACACACGCTGATGTCTCCTTACTTTTGTTGGATTTTTAAATTTGATTTTTATTTTTTATTGGAGTAATTTTCCACTGAGTACGTGGACCACTTCTACTTTGTGCATTCCTCGGTTGATGGACATTTTCATTGCTTCCAAGTGTTGGCGATGGTAAATATTGTTGGAGTGCAGGATTGCCAGCCTGTGACTTTTTGATTCTCATTTTCTCAGGTGATAGGCCCAGCAGTGGGTGTGATTGATTGACTGGTAGCCCCGTGTTTCCCTTTTCAAAGCACCTTCTTTGTGTTTACATTAGTGGCTCTTACCACGTCCCCCTTAGAATCGAGGGTACGCATTTCTCCACAATCGATTTAGCGTTTATTGTTTGCAGCATTTATGCTAATGGCCCTCCTGGCTGCTGTGAGCTGATAGGGTTTTGTAATTTGGCTTTGCATGTCTTTGAAAATTCGTAAAACTCATCATTTTTCTCCGCCGTTTTCTTTTCTCTTAAGAAAAAGGAAACAATTGGGAGTACAATATAACTCTTGAAATTGTCTTCTTGGAAGGTTGCCCTCTTTTGAATTTTTTGCTCGATTTTCCACGCCAGAGTTTTTTTAGAGAGCAGGTGTCATTTCCCGAACAGCAAGTTTGGTGAATATTTAGTGACCTTTAGCAATGGGTTTAAAGCTGCTGTTGTGGGAAGTGGCCTCAAGAAGGCAGCATTTCTCCATTCCCAAATCTGGGTACTAGGGCAGCAGAGCCTTTCAGGAAGTCGTGTTCCTAGGTTGTAAATTACATTGGAATGTGCATGGAGAAACCCCCATAAGTTTATGTCTCATTATTTCTTCTTGGTTTTTAAAAGTGTTTTAATTGGGGTAAAGCTTAGAATATTGTTTGTCCTAGGTGGACACAATCTGGTTCATTTGTACATTATATATGTCTATTCAAGTACAGATCCTCTTCCCGTGTAAAATGTTACAGAGGGTTCCGCAGACCTCCCTTGCTATATGGTCGGTCTTTTTGAGATATGTATATAATATGCGTTTGTATACATATAGTAACACTAATCTTAATTTATCCATTCCCCCCACCTTTCCTTTTAGATGAGCATAGTTTGTTTTCTAAGTCTGTGAGTGTCTTTCTCTGTGGAAATATGTTCATTTTTGTCAGTTACTAGATAACGCCTATAAGTGATATCATAGAATATAGGTCTTTTACTTTCCGACTTACCTCATGTTTCGTGATTATCTCCAGACTCATTTGTGGTGCCTCAGAGAGCAACGGTTCATCGTTTTCCATGGCTAATATTCCATTGTGTGCATGGACCACTTCTTCTTTATCCATTCACCTCTTGTTGGATATTTTGATTGCTTCACTGTCTTGGCTATTGTGAATAAGGCTGCACTGCAGCTTTTGCGGCCTGTGTCTTCTCGATTCTTGTCTTCTCAGGTGAGAGGTCCATTGGTGCGCCTGCTGGATGGAATGGTACCTCCATTTTTACTTTTCAACACAGCTCCTTTCTTTTCTCATTATTGGCTGTTACCCCTTTACGTCTCACCAGCAGGTAGAGGGGACACAGTTCTTTAAAACCCCTTCAGCATTTATTGTTTGTGGACTTTTTGCTGATGGTCAGTCGACTGGTGTAAGTTGAAACTTTTTGTAGATTAGATTGCATGGGTCTAACGCTCCCTGAGGTTGAGCTTTTATCCATTTTCCTTTTTTTTTTTAAAGAGCATGAGTATAACTTAACTCTTCATACTCTCTTCTTGAAACATTTGCCTGTTTTGAATTTTTCTGTCCATTCCCTACGTCAGCACAATTTTTTAGGCCAGGCGTCCTTTACAGCCCTGAGTCCTTGTGAATGTTAAGTGACCATTAGCTGTGAGTTTCAAGCTGCTCTTGCAGGAAACGGCCACAAGGTGGCAGCATTTCTCATTTACCAAATTTGGTAACTGGGGAAACAGAGCCTTAATGGAAGTGGTGTTCTAGGTTGTAAATTCGAATGGAATGTGCCAGGAAAAAAGCCCTTTAAGTTTATGTCTCATTACTTCTTGTTCATATTTGTAATTTACTTTTTATTTTTTATCCCAGCAAATTTGATTACAATGGTTTGTTTGTTCTAGGTGTGCAAGATGTGGTTCTTTCTCACATATACGTGTATCTATTCTTCCTCGCATCCTTTTCCCACGTAGGTTATGGCACAATGTTGAGTAGTCTTCTCCTGGTCTTCCGTACGTCTTTGGTGATTATATATTTCACATGGTTTGTATATCTCTGTTAACCCCAATATGGTAATGTATCCAATCCTCATCCCTTTCTATTGGGTGAACCGTAAGTTTTTTTAATGAATCTGTGATTGCCTTTCTCTGTGGAAATATCCTCATTGGTATCAATTTTTAAGTAACTCCTAACAGTGATATGATAGGATATGTGTCTTTTGCTTTCTCACTTACTACAGGTGGCGTGATTACGTCTAGACTCATCTATGGTGCTGCAAATGGCATTGTTTCATTTTTTTTCACTAGCGAATATTCCATCTGTACATGGAGGAGTTCTTCTGTGTCCACCCATCTGTTGGTGGACTTTTTGGTTACTTCCATATCTTGGCTATTGTAATACTGTGCAATGCAGATTTGCCTGCCTGTGTCTTTCCAATTCTCTCTTCTTAGATTATAGGTCGAGGAGTGGGCCTGCTGGATCATATGGTAGCTCAATGTTGACCTTTGTAAGGCACCTCCATTCTGCTCTCATTCGTGGCCCTTTCCAAGTTACGTCCCACTTGAAGTTGAGGGTATGCATTTCTCCACAACACCTTCAGCATTTATTGTTTGTAGTTTTCTTGCTGATGGTTATTCTGACAAGTGTGAGCTGATACCTCTTTGTGGTTGAATTCGCGTGTGCCTCATAATCCATTGAAATTGACCTTTAAGGCATGTCCATTTTATTTTTCAAGCTGTGATTACCCCTTAGTTCTTCAAAGTGTTCTCTTAAAGTATGTGTCACATTTTGAAATGTTTTGGCCATTACCTCCCTCAAGACATTTTGAGGGCAGGTTTCATTTACAGTTCTGCAGTACTTGTTCCTACGAAATGACCATTAGCACAGGCTTTAAAGCTGCTTTTGCAGCTAACTGCCAGAGGGTGGCAGCCTTTCTATGTTCCCCACCCTGGTAACTAGGGAAAAGCCCTTGCGGCCTGTGGTGTTTCTCGCTTATAAATTAGAGTGGAGTGTGCCCGGAGAAACCCACACACGCTGATGTCTCCTTACTTTTGTTGGATTTTTAAATTTGATTTTTATTTTTTATTGGAGTAATTTTCCACTGAGTACGTGGACCACTTCTACTTTGTGCATTCCTCGGTTGATGGACATTTTCATTGCTTCCAAGTGTTGGCGATGGTAAATATTGTTGGAGTGCAGGATTGCCAGCCTGTGACTTTTTGATTCTCATTTTCTCAGGTGATAGGCCCAGCAGTGGGTGTGATTGATTGACTGGTAGCCCCGTGTTTCCCTTTTCAAAGCACCTTCTTTGTGTTTACATTAGTGGCTCTTACCACGTCCCACTTAGAATCGAGGGTACGCATTTCTCCACAATCGATTTAGCGTTTATTGTTTGCAGCATTTATGCTAATGGCCCTCCTGGCTGCTGTGAGCTGATAGGGTTTTGTAATTTGGCTTTGCATGTCTTTGAAAATTCGTAAAACTCATCATTTTTCTCCGCCGTTTTCTTTTCTCTTAAGAAAAAGGAAACAATTGGGAGTACAATATAACTCTTGAAATTGTCTTCTTGGAAGGTTGCCCTCTTTTGAATTTTTTGCTCGATTTTCCACGCCAGAGTTTTTTTAGAGAGCAGGTGTCATTTCCCGAACAGCAAGTTTGGTGAATATTTAGTGACCTTTAGCAATGGGTTTAAAGCTGCTGTTGTGGGAAGTGGCCTCAAGGAGGCAGCATTTCTCCATTCCCAAATCTGGGTACTAGGGCAGCAGAGCCTTTCAGGAAGTCGTGTTCCTAGGTTGTAAATTACATTGGAATGTGCATGGAGAAACCCCCATAAGTTTATGTCTCATTATTTCTTCTTGGTTTTTAAAAGTGTTTTAATTGGGGTAAAGCTTAGAATATTGTTTGTCCTAGGTGGACACAATCTGGTTCATTTGTACATTATATATGTCTATTCAAGTACAGATCCTCTTCCCGTGTAAAATGTTACAGAGGGTTCCGCAGACCTCCCTTGCTATATGGTCGGTCTTTTTGAGATATGTATATAATATGCGTTTGTATACATATAGTAACACTAATCTTAATTTATCCATTCCCCCCACCTTTCCTTTTAGATGAGCATAGTTTGTTTTCTAAGTCTGTGAGTGTCTTTCTCTGTGGAAATATGTTCATTTTTGTCAGTTACTAGATAACGCCTATAAGTGATATCATAGAATATAGGTCTTTTACTTTCCGACTTACCTCATGTTTCGTGATTATCTCCAGACTCATTTGTGGTGCCTCAGAGAGCAACGGTTCATCGTTTTCCATGGCTAATATTCCATTGTGTGCATGGACCACTTCTTCTTTATCCATTCACCTCTTGTTGGATATTTTGATTGCTTCACTGTCTTGGCTATTGTGAATAAGGCTGCACTGCAGCTTTTGCGGCCTGTGTCTTCTCGATTCTTGTCTTCTCAGGTGAGAGGTCCATTGGTGCGCCTGCTGGATGGAATGGTACCTCCATTTTTACTTTTCAACACAGCTCCTTTCTTTTCTCATTATTGGCTGTTACCCCTTTACGTCTCACCAGCAGGTAGAGGGGACACAGTTCTTTAAAACCCCTTCAGCATTTATTGTTTGTGGACTTTTTGCTGATGGTCAGTCGACTGGTGTAAGTTGAAACTTTTTGTAGATTAGATTGCATGGGTCTAACGCTCCCTGAGGTTGAGCTTTTATCCATTTTCCTTTTTTTTTTTAAAGAGCGTGAGTATAACTTAACTCTTCATACTCTCTTCTTGAAACATTTGCCTGTTTTGAATTTTTCTGTCCATTCCCTACGTCAGCACAATTTTTTAGGCCAGGCGTCCTTTACAGCCCTGAGTCCTTGTGAATGTTAAGTGACCATTAGCTGTGAGTTTCAAGCTGCTCTTGCAGGAAACGGCCACAAGGTGGCAGCATTTCTCATTTACCAAATTTGGTAACTGGGGAAACAGAGCCTTAATGGAAGTGGTGTTCTAGGTTGTAAATTCGAATGGAATGTGCCAGGAAAAAAGCCCTTTAAGTTTATGTCTCATTACTTCTTGTTCATATTTGTAATTTACTTTTTATTTTTTATCCCAGCAAATTTGATTACAATGGTTTGTTTGTTCTAGGTGTGCAAGATGTGGTTCTTTCTCACATATACGTGTATCTATTCTTCCTCGCATCCTTTTCCCACGTAGGTTATGGCACAATGTTGAGTAGTCTTCTCCTGGTCTTCCGTACGTCTTTGGTGATTATATATTTCACATGGTTTGTATATCTCTGTTAACCCCAATATGGTAATGTATCCAATCCTCATCCCTTTCTATTGGGTGAACCGTAAGTTTTTTTAATGAATCTGTGATTGCCTTTCTCTGTGGAAATATCCTCATTGGTATCAATTTTTAAGTAACTCCTAACAGTGATATGATAGGATATGTGTCTTTTGCTTTCTCACTTACTACAGGTGGCGTGATTACGTCTAGGCTCATCTATGGTGCTGCAAATGGCATTGTTTCATTTTTTTTCACTAGCGAATATTCCATCTGTACATGGAGGAGTTCTTCTGTGTCCACCCATCTGTTGGTGGACTTTTTGGTTACTTCCATATCTTGGCTATTGTAATACTGTGCAATGCAGATTTGCCTGCCTGTGTCTTTCCAATTCTCTCTTCTTAGATTATAGGTCGAGGAGTGGGCCTGCTGGATCATATGGTAGCTCAATGTTGACCTTTGTAAGGCACCTCCATTCTGCTCTCATTCGTGGCCCTTTCCAAGTTACGTCCCACTTGAAGTTGAGGGTATGCATTTCTCCACAACACCTTCAGCATTTATTGTTTGTAGTTTTCTTGCTGATGGTTATTCTGACAAGTGTGAGCTGATACCTCTTTGTGGTTGAATTCGCGTGTGCCTCATAATCCATTGAAATTGACCTTTAAGGCATGTCCATTTTATTTTTCAAGCTGTGATTACCCCTTAGTTCTTCAAAGTGTTCTCTTAAAGTATGTGTCACATTTTGAAATGTTTTGGCCATTACCTCCCTCAAGACATTTTGAGGGCAGGTTTCATTTACAGTTCTGCAGTACTTGTTCCTACGAAATGACCATTAGCACAGGCTTTAAAGCTGCTTTTGCAGCTAACTGCCAGAGGGTGGCAGCCTTCCTATGTTCCCCACCCTGGTAACTAGGGAAAAGCCCTTGCGGCCTGTGGTGTTTCTCGCTTATAAATTAGAGTGGAGTGTGCCCGGAGAAACCCACACACGCTGATGTCTCCTTACTTTTGTTGGATTTTTAAATTTGATTTTTATTTTTTATTGGAGTAATTTTCCACTGAGTACGTGGACCACTTCTACTTTGTGCATTCCTCGGTTGATGGACATTTTCATTGCTTCCAAGTGTTGGCGATGGTAAATATTGTTGGAGTGCAGGATTGCCAGCCTGTGACTTTTTGATTCTCATTTTCTCAGGTGATAGGCCCAGCAGTGGGTGTGATTGATTGACTGGTAGCCCCGTGTTTCCCTTTTCAAAGCACCTTCTTTGTGTTTACATTAGTGGCTCTTACCACGTCCCCCTTAGAATCGAGGGTACGCATTTCTCCACAATCGATTTAGCGTTTATTGTTTGCAGCATTTATGCTAATGGCCCTCCTGGCTGCTGTGAGCTGATAGGGTTTTGTAATTTGGCTTTGCATGTCTTTGAAAATTCGTAAAACTCATCATTTTTCCCCGCCGTTTTCTTTTCTCTTAAAAAAAGGAAACAATTGGGAGTACAATATAAGTCTTGAAATTGTCTTCTTGGAAGGTTGCCCTCTTTTGAATTTTTTGGTCGATTTTCCACGCCAGAGTTTTTTTAGAGAGCAGGTGTCATTTCCCGAACAGCAAGTTTGGTGAATATTTAGTGACCTTTAGCAATGGGTTTAAAGCTGCTGTTGTGGGAAGTGGCCGCAAGGAGGCAGCATTTCTCCATTCCCAAATCTGGGTACTAGGGCAGCAGAGCCTTTCAGGAAGTCGTGTTCCTAGGTTGTAAATTACATTGGAATGTGCATGGAGAAACCCCCATAAGTTTATGTCTCATTATTTCTTCTTGGTTTTTAAAAGTGTTTTAATTGGGGTAAAGCTTAGAATATTGTTTGTCCTAGGTGGACACAATCTGGTTCATTTGTACATTATATATGTCTATTCAAGTACAGATCCTCTTCCCGTGTAAAATGTTACAGAGGGTTCCGCAGACCTCCCTTGCTATATGGTCGGTCTTTTTGAGATATGTATATAATATGCGTTTGTATACATATAGTAACACTAATCTTAATTTATCCATTCCCCCCACCTTTCCTTTTAGATGAGAATAGTTTGTTTTCTAAGTCTGTGAGTGTCTTTCTCTGTGGAAATATGTTCATTTTTGTCAGTTACTAGATAACGCCTATAAGTGATATCATAGAATATAGGTCTTTTACTTTCCGACTTACCTCATGTTTAGTGATTACCTCCAGACTCATTTGTGGTGCCTCAGAGAGCAATGGTTCATCGTTTTCCATGGCTAATATTCCATTGTGTGCATGGACCACTTCTTCTTTATCCATTCACCTCTTGTTGGATATTTTGATTGCTTCACTGTCTTGGCTATTGTGAATAAGGCTGTACTGCAGCTTTTGCGGCCTGTGTCTTCTCGATTCTTGTCTTCTCAGGTGAGAGGTCCATTGGTGCGCCTGCTGGATGGAATGGTACCTCCATTTTTATTTTTCAACACAGCTCCTTTCTTTTCTCATTATTGGCTGTTACCCCTTTACGTCTCACCAGCAGGTAGAGGGGACACAATTCTTTAAAACCCCTTCAGCATTTATTGTTTGTGGACTTTTTGCTGATGGTCAGTCGACTGGTGTAAGTTGAAACTTTTTGTAGATTAGATTGCATGTGTCTAACGCTCCCTGAGGTTGAGCTTTTATCCATTTTCCTTTTTTTTTAAAGAGTGTGAGTAAAACTTAACTCTTCATACTCTCTTCTTGAAACATTTGCCTTTTTTGAATTTTTTTGTCCATTCCCTACTTCAGCACAATTTTTTAGGCCAGGCGTCCTTTACAGCCCTGAGTCCTTGTGAATGTTAAGTGACCATTAGCTGTGAGTTTCAAGCTGCTCTTGCAGGAAACGGCCACAAGGTGGCAGCATTTCTCATTTACCAAATTTGGTAACTGGGGAAACAGAGCCTTAATGGAAGTGGTGTTCTAGGTTGTAAATTCGAATGGAATGTGCCAGGAAAAAAGCCCTTTAAGTTTATGTCTCATTACTTCTTGTTCATATTTGTAATTTACTTTTTATTTTTTATCCCAGCAAATTTGATTACAATGGTTTGTTTGTTCTAGGTGTGCAAGATGTGGTTCTTTCTCACATATACGTGTATCTATTCTTCCTCGCATCCTTTTCCCACGTAGGTTATGGCACAATGTTGAGTAGTCTTCTCCTGGTCTTCCGTACGTCTTTGGTGATTATATATTTCACATGGTTTGTATATCTCTGTTAACCCCAATATGGTAATGTATCCAATCCTCATCCATTTCTATTGGGTGAACCGTAAGTTTTTTTAATGAATCTGTGATTGCCTTTCTCTGTGGAAATATCCTCTTTGGTATCAATTTTTAAGTAACTCCTAACAGTGATATGATAGGATATGTGTCTTTTGCTATCTCACTTACTACAGGTGGCGTGATTACGTCTAGACTCATCTATGGTGCTGCAAATGGCATTGTTTCATTTTTTTTCACTAGCGAATATTCCATCTGTACATGGAGGAGTTCTTCTTTGTCCACCCATCTGTTGGTGGACTTTTTGGTTACTTTCGTATCTTGGCTATTGTAATACTGTGCAATGCAGATTTGCCTGCCTGTGTCTTTCCAATTCTCTCTTCTTAGATTATAGGTCGAGGAGTGGGCCTGCTGGATCATACGGTAGCTCAATGTTGACCTTTGTAAGGCACCTCCATTCTGCTCTCACTTGTGGCCCTTTCCAAGTTACATCCCACTTGAAGTTGAGGGTATGCATTTCTCCACAACACCTTCAGCATTTATTGTTTGTAGTTTTCTTGCTGATGGTTATTCTGACAAGTGTGAGCTGATACCTCTTTGTGGTTGAATTCGCGTGTGCCTCATAATCCGTTGAAATTGACCTTTAAGGCATGTCCATTTTATTTTTCAAGCTGTGATTACCCCTTAGTTCTTCAAAGTGTTCTCTTAAAGTATGTGTCACATTTTGAAATGTTTTGGCCATTACCTCCCTCAAGACATTTTGAGGGCAGGTTTCATTGACAGTTCTGCAGTACTTGTTCCTACGAAATGACCATTAGCACAGGCTTTAAAGCTGCTTTTGCAGCTAACTGCCAGAGGGTGGCAGCCCTTCTATGTTCCCCACCCTGGTAACTAGGGAAAAGCCCTTGCGGCCTGTGGTGTTTCTCGCTTATAAATTAGAGTGGAGTGTGCCCGGACAAACCCACACAAGCTGATGTCTCCTTACTTTAGTTGGATTTTTAAATTTGATTTTTATTTTTTATTGGAGTAATTTTCCACTGAGTACGTGGACCACTTCTACTTTGTGCATTCCTCGGTTGATGGACATTTTCATTGCTTCCAAGTGTTGGCGATGGTAAATATTGTTGGAGTGCAGGATTGCCAGCCTGTGACTTTTTGATTCTCATTTTCTCAGGTGATAGGCCCAGCAGTGGGTGTGATTGATTGACTGGTAGCCCCGTGTTTCCCTTTTCAAAGCACCTTCTTTGTGTTTACATTAGTGGCTCTTACCACGTCCCCCTTAGAATCGAGGGTACGCATTTCTCCACAATCGATTTAGCGTTTATTGTTTGCAGCATTTATGCTAATGGCCCTCCTGGCTGCTGTGAGCTGATAGGGTTTTGTAATTTGGCTTTGCATGTCTTTGAAAATTCGTAAAACTCATCATTTTTCTCCGCCGTTTTCTTTTCTCTTAAAAAAAAGGAAACAATTGGGAGTACAATATAACTCTTGAAATTGTCTTCTTGGAAGGTTGCCCTCTTTTGAATTTTTTGGTCGATTTTCCACGCCAGAGTTTTTTTAGAGAGCAGGTGTCATTTCCCGAACTGCAAGTTTGGTGAATATTTCGTGACCTTTAGCAATGGGTTTAAAGCTGCTGTTGTGGGAAGTGGCCTCAAGGAAGCAGCATTTCTCCATTCCCAAGTCTGGGTACTAGGGCAGCAGAGCCTTTCTGGAAGTTGTGTTCCTAAGTTGTAAATTACATTGGAATGTGCATGGAGAAACCCCCATAAGTTTATGTCTCATTATTTCTTCTTGGTTTTTAAAAGTGTTTTAATTGGAGTAAAGCTTAGAATATTGTTTGTCCTAGGTGGACACAATCTGGTTCATTTGTACATTATATATGTCTATTCAAGTACAGATCCTCTTCCCGTGTAAAATGTTACAGAGGGTTCTGCAGACCTCCCTTGCTATATGGTCGGTCTTTTTGAGATATGTATATAATATGTGTTTGTATACATATAGTAACACTAATCTTAATTTATCCATTCCCCCCACCTTTCCTTTTAGATGAGCATAGTTTGTTTCCTAAGTCTGTGAGTGTCTTTCTCTGTGGAAATATGTCCATTTGTGTCAGTTATTAGATAACGCCTATAAGTGATATCATAGAATATAGGTCTTTTACTTTCCGACTTACCTCATGTTTCGTGATTATCTCCAGACTCATTTGTGGTGCCTCAGAGAGCAACGGTTCATCGTTTTCCATGGCTAATATTCCATTGTGTGCATGGACCACTTCTTCTTTATCCATTCACCTCTTGTTGGATATTTTGATTGCTTCACTGTCTTGGCTATTGTGAATAAGGCTGCACTGCATCTTTTGCGGCCTGTGTCTTCTCGATTCTTGTCTTCTCAGGTGAGAGGTCCATTGGTGCGCCTGCTGGATTGAATGGTACCTCCATTTTTACTTTTCAACACAGCTCCTTTCTTTTCTCATTATTGGCTGTTACCCCTTTACGTCTCACCAGCAGGTAGAGGGGACACAGTTCTTTAAAACCCCTTCAGCATTTATTGTTTGTGGACTTTTTGCTGATGGTCAGTCGTCGGGTGTAAGTTGAAACTTTTCGTAGATTAGATTGCATGGGTCTATCGCTCCCTGAGGTTGAGCTTTTATCCATTTTCCTTTTTTTTTTAAAGGGCGTGAGTAAAACTTAACTCTTCATACTCTCTTCTTGAAACATTTGCCTGTTTTGAATTTTTCTGTCCACTCCCTACTTCAGCACAATTTTTTAGGCCAGGCGTCCTTTACAGCCCTGAGTCCTTGTGAATGTTAAGTGACCTTTAGCTGTGAGTTTAAAGCTGCTCTTGCAGGAAACGGCCACAAGGTGGCAGCATTTCTCATTTACCAAATTTGGTAACTGGGGAAACAGAGCCTTAATGGAAGTGGTGTTCTAGGTTGTAAATTCGAATGGAATGTGCCAGGAAAAAAGCCCTTTTAGTTTATGTCTCGTTACTTCTTGTTCATATTTGTAATTTACTTTTTATTTTTTATCCCAGCAAATTTGATTACAATGGTTTGTTTGTTCTAGGTGTGCAAGATGTGGTTCTTTCTCACATATACGTGTATCTATTCTTCCTCGCATCCTTTTCCCATGTAGGTTATGACACAATGTTGAGTAGTCTTCTCCTGGTCTTCCGTACATATTTGGTGATTATATATTTAACATGGTTTGTATATCTCTGTTAACCCCAATATGGTAATGTATCCAATCCTCATCCCTTTCTATTGGGTGAACCGTAAGTTTTTTTAATGAATCTGTGATTGCCTTTCTCTGTGGAAATATCCTCTTTGGTATCAATTTTTAAGTAACTCCTAACAGTGATATGATAGGATATGTGTCTTTTGCTTTCTCACTTACTACAGGTGGCGTGATTACGTCTAGACTCATCTATGGTGCTGCAAATGGCATTGTTTCATTTTTTTTCACTAGCGAATATTCCATCTGTACATGGAGGAGTTCTTCTGTGTCCACCCATCTGTTGGTGGACTTTTTGGTTACTTCCATATCTTGGCTATTTTAATACTGTGCAATGCAGATTTGCCTGCCTGTGTCTTTCCAATTCTCTCTCCTTAGATTATAGGTCGAGGAGTGGGCCTGCTGGATCATACGGTAGCTCAATGTTGACCTTTGTAAGGCACCTCCATTCTGCTCTCACTTGTGGCCCTTTCCAAGTTACGTCCCACTTGAAGTTGAGGGTATGCATTTCTCCACAACACCTTCAGCATTTATTGTTTGTAGTTTTCTTGCTGATGGTTATTCTGACAAGTGTGAGCTGATACCTCTTTGTGGTTGAATTCGCGTGTGCCTCATAATCCGTTGAAATTGACCTTTAAGGCATGTCCATTTTATTTTTCAAGCTGTGATTACCCCTTAGTTCTTCAAAGTGTTCTCTTAAAGTATGTGTCACATTTTGAAATGTTTTGGCCATTACCTCCCTCAAGACATTTTGAGGGCAGGTTTCATTGACAGTTCTGCAGTACTTGTTCCTACGAAATGACCATTAGCATAGGCTTTAAAGCTGCTTTTGCAGCTAACTGCCAGAGGGTGGCAGCCCTTCTATGTTCCCCACCCTGGTAACTAGGGAAAAGCCCTTGCGGCCTGTGGTGTTTCTCGCGTATAAATTAGAGTGGAGTGTGCCCGGACAAACCCACACAAGCTGATGTCTCCTTACTTTTGTTGGATTTTTAAATTTGATTTTTATTTTTTATTGGAGTAATTTTCCACTGAGTACGTGGACCACTTCTACTTTGTGCATTCCTCGGTTGATGGACATTTTCATTGCTTCCAAGTGTTGGCGATGGTAAATATTGTTGGAGTGCAGGATTGCCAGCCTGTGACTTTTTGATTCTCATTTTCTCAGGTGATAGACCCAGCAGTGGGTGTGATTGATTGACTGGTAGCCCCGTGTTTCCCTTTTCAAAGCACCTTCTTTGTGTTTACATTAGTGGCTCTTACCACGTCCCACTTAGAATCGAGGGTACGCATTTCTCCACAATCGATTTAGCGTTTATTGTTTGCAGCATTTATGCTAATGGCCCTCCTGGCTGCTGTGAGCTGATAGGGTTTTGTAATTTGGCTTTGCATGTCTTTGAAAATTCGTAAAACTCATCATTTTTCTCCGCCGTTTTCTTTTCTCTTAAGAAAAAGGAAACAATTGGGAGTACAATATAACTCTTGAAATTGTCTTCTTGGAAGGTTGCCCTCTTTTGAATTTTTTGGTCGATTTTCCACGCCAGAGATTTTTTAGAGAGCAGGTGTCATTTCCCGAACAGCAAGTTTGGTGAATATTTAGTGACCTTTAGCAATGGGTTTAAAGCTGCTGTTGTGGGAAGTGGCCTCAAGGAGGCAGCATTTCTCCATTCCCAAATCTGGGTACTAGGGCAGCAGAGCCTTTCAGGAAGTCGTGTTCCTAGGTTGTAAATTACATTGGAATGTGCATGGAGAAACCCCCATAAGTTTATGTCTCATTATTTCTTCTTGGTTTTTAAAAGTGTTTTAATTGGGGTAAAGCTTAGAATATTGTTTGTCCTAGGTGGACACAATCTGGTTCATTTGTACATTATATATGTCTATTCAAGTACAGATCCTCTTCCCGTGTAAAATGTTACAGAGGGTTCCGCAGACCTCCCTTGCTATATGGTCAGTCTTTTTGAGATATGTATATAATATGCGTTTGTATACATATAGTAACACTAATCTTAATTTATCCATTCCCCCCACCTTTCCTTTTAGATGAGCATAGTTTGTTTTCTAAGTCTGTGAGTGTCTTTCTCTGTGGAAATATGTTCATTTTTGTCAGTTACTAGATAACGCCTATAAGTGATATCATAGAATATAGGTCTTTTACTTTCCGACTTACCTCATGTTTAGTGATTACCTCCAGACTCATTTGTGGTGCCTCAGAGAGCAATGGTTCATCGTTTTCCATGGCTAATATTCCATTGTGTGCATGGACCACTTCTTCTTTATCCATTCACCTCTTGTTGGATATTTTGATTGCTTCACTGTCTTGGCTATTGTGAATAAGGCTGTACTGCAGCTTTTGCGGCCTGTGTCTTCTCGATTCTTGTCTTCTCAGGTGAGAGGTCCATTGGTGCGCCTGCTGGATGGAATGGTACCTCCATTTTTATTTTTCAACACAGCTCCTTTCTTTTCTCATTATTGGCTGTTACCCCTTTACGTCTCACCAGCAGGTAGAGGGGACACAATTCTTTAAAACCCCTTCAGCATTTATTGTTTGTGGACTTTTTGCTGATGGTCAGTCGACTGGTGTAAGTTGAAACTTTTTGTAGATTAGATTGCATGTGTCTAACGCTCCCTGAGGTTGAGCTTTTATCCATTTTCCTTTTTTTTTAAAGAGTGTGAGTAAAACTTAACTCTTCATACTCTCTTCTTGAAACATTTGCCTTTTTTGAATTTTTTTGTCCATTCCCTACTTCAGCACAATTTTTTAGGCCAGGCGTCCTTTACAGCCCTGAGTCCTTGTGAATGTTAAGTGACCATTAGCTGTGAGTTTCAAGCTGCTCTTGCAGGAAACGGCCACAAGGTGGCAGCATTTCTCATTTACCAAATTTGGTAACTGGGGAAACAGAGCCTTAATGGAAGTGGTGTTCTAGGTTGTAAATTCGAATGGAATGTGCCAGGAAAAAAGCCCTTTAAGTTTATGTCTCATTACTTCTTGTTCATATTTGTAATTTACTTTTTATTTTTTATCCCAGCAAATTTGATTACAATGGTTTGTTTGTTCTAGGTGTGCAAGATGTGGTTCTTTCTCACATATACGTGTATCTATTCTTCCTCGCATCCTTTTCCCACGTAGGTTATGGCACAATGTTGAGTAGTCTTCTCCTGGTCTTCCGTACGTCTTTGGTGATTATATATTTCACATGGTTTGTATATCTCTGTTAACCCCAATATGGTAATGTATCCAATCCTCATCCATTTCTATTGGGTGAACCGTAAGTTTTTTTAATGAATCTGTGATTGCCTTTCTCTGTGGAAATATCCTCTTTGGTATCAATTTTTAAGTAACTCCTAACAGTGATATGATAGGATATGTGTCTTTTGCTATCTCACTTACTACAGGTGGCGTGATTACGTCTAGACTCATCTATGGTGCTGCAAATGGCATTGTTTCATTTTTTTTCACTAGCGAATATTCCATCTGTACATGGAGGAGTTCTTCTTTGTCCACCCATCTGTTGGTGGACTTTTTGGTTACTTTCGTATCTTGGCTATTGTAATACTGTGCAATGCAGATTTGCCTGCCTGTGTCTTTCCAATTCTCTCTTCTTAGATTATAGGTCGAGGAGTGGGCCTGCTGGATCATACGGTAGCTCAATGTTGACCTTTGTAAGGCACCTCCATTCTGCTCTCATTCGTGGCCCTTTCCAAGTTACGTCCCACTTGAAGTTGAGGGTATGCATTTCTCCACAACACCTTCAGAATTTATTGTTTGTAGTTTTCTTGCTGATGGTTATTCTGACAAGTGTGAGCTGATACCTCTTTGTGGTTGAATTCGCGTGTGCCTCATAATCCGTTGAAATTGACCTTTAAGGCATGTCCATTTTATTTTTCAAGCTGTGATTACCCCTTAGTTCTTCAAAGTGTTCTCTTACAGTATGTGTCACATTTTGAAATGTTTTGGCCTTTACCTCCCTCAAGACATTTTGAGGGCAGGTTTCATTTACAGTTCTTCAGTACTTGTTCCTACGAAATGACCATTAGCACAAGCTTTAAAGCTGCATTTGCAGCTAACTGCCAGAGGTTGACAGCCTTTCTATGTTCCCCACCCTGGTAACTAGGGAAAAGCCCTTGCGGCCTGTGGTGTTTCTCGCTTATAAATTAGATTGGAGTGTGCCCGGAGAAACCCACACACGCTGATGTCTCCTTACTTTTGTTGGATTTTTAAATTTGATTTTTATTTTTTATTGGAGTAATTTTCCACTGAGTACGTGGACCACTTCTACTTTGTGCATTCCTCGGTTGATGGACATTTTCATTGCTTCCAAGTGTTGGCGATGGTAAATATTGTTGGAGTGCAGGATTGCCAGCCTGTGACTTTTTGATTCTCATTTTCTCAGGTGATAGGCCCAGCAGTGGGTGTGATTTATTGACTGGTAGCCCCGTGTTTCCCTTTTCAAAGCACCTTCTTTGTGTTTACATTAGTGGCTCTTACCACGTCCCACTTAGAATCGAGGGTACGCATTTCTCCACAATCGATTTAGCGTTTATTGTTTGCAGCATTTATGCTAATGGCCCTCCTGGCTGCTGTGAGCTGATAGGGTTTTGTAATTTGGCTTTGCATGTCTTTGAAAATTCGTAAAACTCATCATTTTTCTCCGCCGTTTTCTTTTCTCTTAAGAAAAAGGAAACAATTGGGAGTACAATATAACTCTTGAAATTGTCTTCTTGGAAGGTTGCCCTCTTTTGAATTTTTTGGTCGATTTTCCACGCCAGAGTTTTTTTAGAGAGCAGGTGTCATTTCCCGAACAGCAAGTTTGGTGAATATTTAGTGACCTTTAGCAATGGGTTTAAAGCTGCTGTTGTGGGAAGTGGCCTCAAGGAGGCAGCATTTCTCCGTTCCCAAATCTGGGTACTAGGGCAGCAGAGCCTTTCAGGAAGTCGTGTTCCTAGGTTGTAAATTACATTGGAATGTGCATGGAGAAACCCCCATAAGTTTATGTCTCATTATTTCTTCTTGGTTTTTAAAAGTGTTTTAATTGGGGTAAAGCTTAGAATATTGTTTGTCCTAGGTGGACACAATCTGGTTCATTTGTACATTATATATGTCTATTCAAGTACAGATCCTCTTCCCGTGTAAAATGTTACAGAGGGTTCCGCAGACCTCCCTTGCTATATGGTCGGTCTTTTTGAGATATGTATATAATATGCGTTTGTATACATATAGTAACACTAATCTTAATTTATCCATTCCCCCCACCTTTCCTTTTAGATGAGCATAGTTTGTTTTCTAAGTCTGTGAGTGTCTTTCTCTGTGGAAATATGTTCATTTTTGTCAGTTACTAGATAACGCCTATAAGTGATATCATAGAATATAGGTCTTTTACTTTCCGACTTACCTCATGTTTCGTGATTATCTCCAGACTCATTTGTGGTGCCTCAGAGAGCAACGGTTCATCGTTTTCCATGGCTAATATTCCATTGTGTGCATGGACCACTTCTTCTTTATCCATTCACCTCTTGTTGGATATTTTGATTGCTTCACTGTCTTGGCTATTGTGAATAAGGCTGCACTGCAGCTTTTGCGGCCTGTGTCTTCTCGATTCTTGTCTTCTCAGGTGAGAGGTCCATTGGTGTGCCTGCTGGATGGAATGGTACCTCCATTTTTACTTTTCAACACAGCTCCTTTCTTTTCTCATTATTGGCTGTTACCCCTTTACGTCTCACCAGCAGGTAGAGGGGACACAGTTCTTTAAAACCCCTTCAGCATTTATTGTTTGTGGACTTTTTGCTGATGGTCAGTCGACTGGTGTAAGTTGAAACTTTTTGTAGATTAGATTGCATGGGTCTAACGCTCCCTGAGGTTGAGCTTTTATCCATTTTCCTTTTTTTTTTTAAAGAGCGTGAGTATAACTTAACTCTTCATACTCTCTTCTTGAAACATTTGCCTGTTTTGAATTTTTCTGTCCATTCCCTACGTCAGCACAATTTTTTAGGCCAGGCGTCCTTTACAGCCCTGAGTCCTTGTGAATGTTAAGTGACCATTAGCTGTGAGTTTCAAGCTGCTCTTGCAGGAAACGGCCACAAGGTGGCAGCATTTCTCATTTACCAAATTTGGTAACTGGGGAAACAGAGCCTTAATGGAAGTGGTGTTCTAGGTTGTAAATTCGAATGGAATGTGCCAGGAAAAAAGCCCTTTAAGTTTATGTCTCATTACTTCTTGTTCATATTTGTAATTTACTTTTTATTTTTTATCCCAGCAAATTTGATTACAATGGTTTGTTTGTTCTAGGTGTGCAAGATGTGGTTCTTTCTCACATATACGTGTATCTATTCTTCCTCGCATCCTTTTCCCACGTAGGTTATGGCACAATGTTGAGTAGTCTTCTCCTGGTCTTCCGTACGTCTTTGGTGATTATATATTTCACATGGTTTGTATATCTCTGTTAACCCCAATATGGTAATGTATCCAATCCTCATCCCTTTCTATTGGGTGAACCGTAAGTTTTTTTAATGAATCTGTGATTGCCTTTCTCTGTGGAAATATCCTCATTGGTATCAATTTTTAAGTAACTCCTAACAGTGATATGATAGGATATGTGTCTTTTGCTTTCTCACTTACTACAGGTGGCGTGATTACGTCTAGACTCATCTATGGTGCTGCAAATGGCATTGTTTCATTTTTTTTCACTAGCGAATATTCCATCTGTACATGGAGGAGTTCTTCTGTGTCCACCCATCTGTTGGTGGACTTTTTGGTTACTTCCATATCTTGGCTATTGTAATACTGTGCAATGCAGATTTGCCTGCCTGTGTCTTTCCAATTCTCTCTTCTTAGATTATAGGTCGAGGAGTGGGCCTGCTGGATCATATGGTAGCTCAATGTTGACCTTTGTAAGGCACCTCCATTCTGCTCTCATTCGTGGCCCTTTCCAAGTTACGTCCCA